>NW_026622775.1:63385648-63692962 GCF_023065955.2 Ursus arctos | reverse complement strand
ATCTTCCTTCTCCGAGGAAACTGCCCTCTTGGCCTCACATGTACCGTTGCCGTCGCCCCACGCATTCTGCTCTGCTGGGACCGGCAGCGACAGAAGGCTGCTCTGGCCATCCATGTGGGCGGAAAGGCCCCCGTCTGCCGCGGGAGCCGTCGCTGGAACTGGGAGCTCCGTCTCTGGGCTGGCCTGGCAGAGGGCAGGAGGGGGCGAGCCGGGCGTCTGCCCACCCGCAGCAGCTGCGCCATCGAGGCCAGGGATGAACGCATCGGACAGCGTGGCAGAGGAAACGCTGTGGGAAAAGTAGCCACTGGAGGCCTCGCTCAGGGGGCTGGGCGGCCCTTCCTGCACCTCCGGGGCCTGGGTGCTGGCGGCGGCGGCCTGCGGGGCAGGCACTTTAGTCGCTCTGTCATACGGCTTCATGGGGGCCGGGTGCACAGTCACCAAGGGGGCCGCACTAATGCCCACGCTCTCTCGGTGAGCCTGGAGCAGGAAAGGGTGCAAGGGTACCTGGTTAACATTCCAAGTTTGCTGCTCACTTCCGAAAGAACTGCAACAGATTTTGTCAGCTGAAACCTGACGGCTTGGAGGGTGGAAAGACGCTGCTGTGCAAGGGGTGGACCCGGGGTCAGCACCTGTGCCACCACTCCATCCGTGTGACCCCAGCTTTCCACGCACCAAATGCCGAGGAGCCACTATGGCCCAGGTGGGCACTGCACCCTGCACCGTGCCCAGAGCAGAGCCAGTGGCCACGGGCTGCCCCTGCTGCCTCCTCGCCTTCTGCATACACTTAGGAGTCTAACCGCTGCCTGTGACAGCGTAACTTAGCCTAAGAAATATATATATTCGGCCTTCATCCTGTTTCTGGCACAGAGCTCCCGAAACCCTTGGAGTTTCCTAAGTGTTAAGAGCAATAAAGGTGTCGATATTCCTAACAAGCCCCCTGCGACCACACTTGAGTTAATGCGGTGACTCTGGGACTGTACCTAAGGATGGGGGCTGGCTGCCAGGGGAACCAACCTTGTGATTACAGCTTTAGCCCCACAGTCTCCACGGCGGAGAGAGGGGCTGCAGGGGACTCAATCACTAAGTGCCAATGATTTAATCAATCGTGCCTATGTCATAAGGCCTCCATAACAACCCAGGACAGGCTTTTGGGAGCTGCCGGGCTGGTGAACACGCGGAGGTGTGGGGACAGCATGGCACCCAGGGAGGCACTGAATGTCCAGGTCTTTTCCCCACACCTTGCCCCATGCCTCTCTTCCCTCTGGCTATTCCCAAGTTGTATCCGTTGGAATAAACTGGTGATCTGTTGAGTAAAATGGTTCTCTTGAGTTCTGTGAAGCATTCTAACAAATTAATCCAACCCAAGTGGGGATCACTGGAACCTCTTATCTATAGCCTGTTGGTCAGAAGCACAGGTCAACCTGGGCTTGCGACTGGTATCCAAAAGTGGGGGCAGTCTTGTGGGCCTGAGGCTTTAGCCCGTGGGTGCTGACACGGTCTCCCAGAATTGAGTTGTGTCGCAGAACACTCAGCTGGTGTGGGACAACGCTTGCTTGATGTGGTTAAGAATGCAAACTGAGGGCTTCAGAGGGGAGGGGGGTGGGGGAACGGGATAGACTGGTGATGGGTAGTAAGGAGGGCACGTATTGCAAGGTGCATTGGGTGTTATACGCAACTAATGAATCATCGAACTTTACATCAGAAACCAGGGATGTACTGTATGGACTAACATAATAAAAAAATATTAAAAAAAAAAAAAAGAATGCATATGCGATGGCCGCATAGGGTCCGTGAGGCCGGACAAGGCAGGAAAAGGCCCTCACCACAGGGCACGGCACCCAGTAGGCGCACACTAAATCGCCAGTCCCTCCTGACCCGCCAAGCACCCCTGGCCTCGCTGCACTCAGGCTCAAAACCCTGTTCCCCTGGAAACAGATCCCCTGCCCACCATGGACTTCACGGGGAACTGAGAGAATCATTAGAGGCCAGAAGAGCACTTTCTCCTGCAAAGTTGGAACGAGGATCTCTTTGGGGGATGCTCAAGGGACTTAGCCTAGCTTCACCAGCACAGCCAGGAATGACGCTCGGGCCTGGTGGCTGACTCGCAGCTCCTGGCAGGGAGTCAGGTGGAAGAAGAGACAGGCTGCCTGTAGGCCGGTCCCGTGTCATGGGTCAGGGGCCCTCTGATCAGGGAGACGCAGGCCGAGCAGCCACCTGCCCCGCCGTGAAGAGGGGCTGAGTGCGGACGGAGCCGCAGAGGCTGGCCTCCCCCTCTGGGATCACTTGTCTGAGTCACACTGGCGGAGACACACACGGCCCCGTCTCCTGGGGGATGACGACAGCCACTGCTCGTCCACATTCTACTGTTTCTGAGGTGCTGCTAGCTAAGGTGGTCGTTCGCTGATAACTGAAGCCATTTGAAGAAGGGAGATTATCTTTCTAGTCCCGATTCACAATGACAGGGGCAAAAGAGAAGGTAGGAATGGGGAATGGAGTTGGTGCACTGGAGGAGGGTGCTGTTCAGAAAAAGAAATATGTTTTCCAATATTTACGGAAAGATTATTTATATTACAGGAATGGCCATTTTCCATTTGAAACACAGGATTTATTTGAACTGGGAAACAGCTGAGATCTATAAGTCTCTTACAGTTACTTGGCTTAACTCAGCAGTTTGATAAATCATGCATTTTCACGTGAACTGTCATTTATATTCCTGTCTCCAGAGGCCCTCCTTTCCCCACAAGGCACACTTTCAGGGTACGAAATTAACGGCACCTCTTGAGATTAACAGCCCATTTTTGTGATGGATCTCTAGGCTGCAAAACTGACTAAACCCAAGAGATCAATAACTGTCACCAGCATAAATACTCTAAAAGATTAGGCAATCTGTCAATCATTTTTCTTTTGCAACTTGTACATGTTTTATTTATTCTTTTCTATTTTATTTTTAATATCACTGACCAGGCAGGGAAGAATATACAAACAAAATTGCAAGAGCCTAGACTCTGAACGGGAACTTCGGTTCTGGAATCGTGCGTGCTCCCTATTCCCCCGGTGGGTGACACCCCATTACTGCCACACGGACAGCTGTCTGCTAAGGGCCAGCTACACCCGGTCCTGAGGCGGTGACAGTCCAGCGACAGTGCCTTAGATTTCCCTGGTTGTTACGCATTCGCTTCCACGTGAGTCCCTTGATGTAGGCCAGAAAGTACTACCATATGCATCCTACAACATGGCCCAGTGAGGTCAGAGGATTTATCCAAAGCCTCCAGTAAGTGACAACCAGGGACCAGAGGTCGGATCCATGGTGACAACAGAGACAAAGGTGGCAGAAGGCGAGCTCTGATTGCACAGTTCTTCCCTGCTGAGCCGAGCGCAGCCTCCGATTCCTTCCGTGCGAGCACGGCGGGAAGCCGCTCCCACTTGACTGGAGTTGATATGTGAGTGGAAACCGATTCCCCGGACCTGGCTTATTCGCTCACCACGGACGCTTCCAGAGGCTGCTGTGAAAGCCTCGCCTTGCACAACCACCACGACCCACAGCAGAGCTGCGTGAGCTGCAGAGGCTGCGGCAGACCCGGCGCCCTCACCAGTAAGACACTCGGTGTCCGTCTGTCCCATCGGCCTCGGGGCCCCAGACCTGCCTCAGCAAGACAATGTACACTCACGGGGGCGTGCGGGGGCCACGTGAACACCAAGGAGGTTCTGCATTGGAAAGGGCCTTTCAGAAAGGACCGGATCCGTGGAGGGCTGAATTCCCTTTCAAATTATTTGCCCTTTTTCTGCTGTTGTTTTAATACATAAAATTTTCCGATGGAGATACAGCATTTCCTAAGAGAATGAACGCACAGTGGGAGAAAATAGAT
The DNA here is from genome assembly GCF_023065955.2 of Ursus arctos. Lineage (NCBI taxonomy): Eukaryota > Metazoa > Chordata > Mammalia > Carnivora > Ursidae > Ursus > Ursus arctos. The sequence goes on along the minus strand of NW_026622775.1, from coordinate 63,689,096 downwards.
TTGCTATTCATAAGATGAGAAGTGCTGTTCATCTGTGGGAGATCATAAGAGACTATTTTCTCCCCAGCTTAGCATTAGTCTTTTCACGCTGATATCATGAATCAGAATGAAATGTAAAACTGAGAATTAAGCAAACACTTGGAATAAGGAGATTGTTCTGTTTATAGAAATCGCCTTTGCCTAGCAGTGGGCTATTAAAGCCACAGACTACATTAGCAGTCAAGCACCTAAAAGTTTAGCAATCATATGATTAACAAGTTGAAAATAGAAAAGTGGAACAAGGAAAATATAGAGGGAGAAGACAGTGACCTATATTACAGCTAATTATCAAAACGGGAACGCTAAAATGAAAAACCCACGGGTGTGGACCAACAGTTACGGCATCGGGGCCACCCCCCACATGCGGGGCAGCTGCCAGCGAAGGCGCCACCCCCGCCCCCAGCCAGTCCGACTCACCTCCACCGCTCTGGTCGTCCCGGCGTCGGTGAGGGCAGACTGCACCATGATTCGGGGCACGGGCTGAGGAAACAAGCGAACAGGCGGGCGTGAGGGATCGAGAGGCGTGAACAGAGATAACCGGAAAAGGTTTTCATTGAACAGACTGGAGAGCCCGCGAGGAGGACCCAGTCGAAGTGAACTTTTACAACTTTTGGGAATTCTAACAAGTCTCTGCTGAGTGGGCATGCCAAGGGCTAGTGGTGCCACACCACACAGGGAAATGCGAGCAGGGAGGAGCACAGCAAGCCGCTGACCCCCAGCTGGCAACACCAGAAACGTGCTGAGAACAGTAACATACAGGGCGTGCTTACACCCTCACAGGCCCTGTCTGCACTCACAAACGGTGTGTTCGTCAAGGGCTGTTCTGCACATACAAGTGCGCGAGGCACTGCTGCTGGACTGAGAGAAAGGGCTGGAACAGTTAAGATGGGGAAAGGCTTCAGGCAGGAGGTGGAACACAAACCAAGCCCTGATGGCCAGGGAGAACTGGTGCCCGAGCAGGACCGGCGAGTGTGGTCACAGGAAGTGAGCAGTAAGGAAGCCGGTCTGGCTAGAGCCCACTTCTGGGCCCTAACACAGAGCAGGACAGATATATGGAGAGAGGCTTTGGTATCCTAATCAGGTAAGGACGAGGACCACCAGAGATGCCTGAGGGCAGGAGCTTGAGAAGATGGATCTGGAAGTAGAAGGCGGAGTGACTGGGAAAATATTTAAAGGCTAAGGTAGGCAGATCACCAATGAGACTCCAGAAGCAGAGCAGATGAGAGGGGATAAGAGCCTGAATTAACGGCTGTGTAAGCAAAAGCACAGGAAAGGACATCATTACTTATGGACATGTGGTTCGAGGGGCATTAAAAAAAAAGAGTAAAAAAATAATTAGCACCAGGATAAGGAGAAGGGAGGTCAGAAGAAGCAGCTGGTAACTGTAAAGGAGAAGAAATGAGACATTCTTTTAGCAGCTTCTGGGTTTACAATGGCATCAGGATACAGAAACAGACATGATTCTCTCGAAGAAGCCACGAATCCACCACTTCGGCCTTTATTCCATCAACCAACCTCTGGCCCCTTCTCAGGTCTCCCCGTTCCAGCGCCAGAGTCTGGCCCTCGCCTCAGAATGCCCGGCTCCCAGAGGGCTCCATCCTGGCAGCACGGCCTTGCAGGAGGAGTCAAAACTGGGTGTCACAGTTTGTTTCCACAGCAGGAGTGTCTTTTCTCTTGTTGGATCCAAAAGGAAAAGTAGCTGACCACTCATCTCCTACCTAATGTAAACTGCGGAGAGAGGTAGACTTCCTATCTTTCCATTTCCCTTCTTCTGGCCCTAAGCACTGCAGGTCCTCCCAAGCCCCATGAGGGCTTCTATGCCATCAGGATGCGCTGGACAGTCTGTAGGCACTAAGGCTGGACGGCCGAAGTCCGCTTCCTACTGAGCAGCCCAAACTCTTACCTAAAGGGACCAGAGCCCACTTGGGTGCACCCACAAGATGGTGCACTTAGAAGGTTAGCCTGAGCTCACAGCACCAAATAACTGCGTTTCGGCAAACGGTACTGTGTTTTAGCAAAGGGCACCGCTATAACCAATTACGCCTTGCGACTGCCTTTGGGAGAAAAGAGCTAGAAGCAGTGAACTGTGCTGAGTTATGGAAAGGCGGTGGGATTTGAGAAAAGGCAGAGACAACGAAGTAGGAAATGGTGGGAGATAACGGCTAAACAGATGGGAGGACCTAACGATAAACTAAAGGAATGTACATTTTACCCTGCAAACACTGGGGAGTTACTGGGGGCTTCGGGCCAGGGACAGCTAGGAGCAGGGGATGTTTAAGAAAGACAATGTGAGGGGCCAACGAAGAGAGTGAGGGAGGACACCTGGGGTGGGGGTGGGGGGCAAGGCCCCAGCACATGATGAGGGCCTGAACCACAGGCCTTCCAGCCTCTCCCTGGATCCCTGGACCAGGAAAGTCCCTCCCCTCCACTCGCAGGATGCGTCGCTCCTCCCCTCTCGCAGCATTTCCCGCTCTACTGGCAACTCGGTAGACAGTGCCAGTGGAGTTCTTTCCAAGCAAGTCTCCTTCACTGCACCTTCCAGTCCTTGAAAACAGGGGCTGCTGTCTTTCTTTTTATATTTACTTTCTCCCATGGTATCTGAAGTCCCTCACAAATGGAACGGTGTTCACAGCATATCCCTTCGTAAAGGCAGAAAAAACGTCTCTTAAGCTCAAACTCCAAAATACTTACATTCCTCAGTTAGATCAGCAGACAAGATTGGGGTGAAACATCCCCCTTAGAGCATAAACATGTAAAATCCCACCAACGGTGGAACATACCCACCCAGGAAGAAGCCTCTCCTAAAATGATAGGGCTCTTGCCCTCTTGAACAGAGCATGGAGACATAACTTGCACTTTCCTCCAGGACTCAGGGGAATTAGGAAACTCCAGTAAATGCTTACAAAAATACCTGCTGCCATGAGTGAAGGGACGAGCCTGTGACACGGTGCTATCAGCGAACCCACGGGCTTCCTGGTACCCAGGGCCCCACGTCATGGCTCCGGGCCATCACACTGAGACCTCGCGTCTCCCCTCACGGGTTTCCTGCCACCGTCAGTCACTCCCAATGACCACTTCTTCCCCAAGCAGCATACCTGTGTCATAAACAGGCCCACCCCAAGCCCACCATTCAGAGGAAGGGAGAAGCAGGACACTGGATGATGACACGCATCGGAAACGGCTAAACATAGTGTTGAAAATCAGATGGGATCGGGTCTGAGTGGGTCCCGAGTGTACTGGCAAGGACTTGGAGCACACCTACTTCTGTGGTTCACGTGCTAGTAACTTTGTGGGGCTCCCTCCGTGGGAAGCTAGGGGTGGCGACTGCCAGCAATCAACTCTGGCCAAGTGAGCACCGGGTGGATACTTCTGCAGCAGAGAACTCTGAACGGGGCCGGCTAAGAGGGCAGGGTTAGGCATCCAAGACTGGCTCCGAAGCTAGGCGACAAGCACGCAGGGACTCACTGTCGTATTCTCTCTACTTTCACGTGGTTCCAATTCTTCCATAATACTGTCCTACATGAAGAAGGTAACCGGGACTCTGATTCAATGTACAAATTCAGTTCAACAAAGACTTAGGTCTCACAGTGCACAAGGCATCGCAACAGGCACTGGGAAGAACACAAGGATCATAGGGTCACAGGCTTTGCTCTCAGCAGACCGGCAAGGACTTGTATGCAAATAACTGAAACATCAAGGAAAATGACAGATACTAGAATGAAAACTTCAAATGCAGAGAAGATTCAGAGGAGGAAGGGATGATAAATGAAACAGGCCTAGAATACCCTCCCGGGGGCGATCTCACTTTGAGACAGGCCTTCAAGACTGAGCGGCTTTTACCGGGGCAGAGAGACACTTCCAACATGAAGAATGACACGGCAAAGGCACAGTGCTCTCTACTGCCATCTCTGCCCCCAGAAAAGCTACTCAATCTGCCAGGAAGTCTTGGGGAAGAAAGAATGATCTAGAGTGACCTGCACTGGGGGGAGGGAAGCAGGTTAGGGCCGTTCGCAGGAGGCCTTGTGAGCTTATGGTTGATTTTCACTCACAGTGGGGAGCTATCAAAAGTAAATGAATGAGTGGTGATAAGAGCGATGCTTGGAGAAGATTAACCCTTAAACGGAGGAGATACAAAACCTGGAGAGATCAATGAAGAAGTTGCTTCAATGGTTTGGTGGAGAGCTAATGAGAGCCTGAACTTGGATGGCAAGAAGAAAAGAAACTGAAAAGCTAGAGATATGAAGGAGACTACCGAACACTTGGACACAACTGGCTGGGGACACAGAGTCAAAGATGATGCCCAGGAAGAATGGATGACAGGGAGGAGGGTCACAGCGGCGTTAGCAGGACCCGAGTCCGTGTGCGTGTGCCCCTGCACGTGGGCCCACGTGCAAGGGCACGGGGACCCAGCCTTGTGTGCTGGGCAACAGCCTGTGATGAATTCAGGGGCTTCATTAAGGAGACCAAAAATACCTACAAAGTGTACTGAAATCTTAAGTGTGCCATTTGTCCTTCACACCTAAGAGCTCAAATTTCCAAATGTGTATTGTTTGCATTTTAATGCTCTTTTACACATCCCCAGTGCAGGCAGTTGCCTCCTATTTCAGGAGCTCAAAACATTTCAGATCATAAGTTCATTAATCCTTACGACACATCTGGCAACTATTAATAAAAATGACTGCAAAGTCTTTTGCAGCTATAAATATTAAGGAGAAGTCCCATGAGGCAAGCGAATATAAGTCTAATTATCTACATCTCACACTACAGACACCGAGGCTCGGAGACATTCACCTAATGGTCACATGCATCCCGGCTGCCCAGTGAGCCGGTGACAGAGACGGAGAAGGACCGACTTCCAAGCAGCAGCTGAACGTGCCATCGTGCTGTCTGCCGAGCATCACTGAGGCTTAGACGATGAGTGGGTTCCAAGCAAGAGAGCTGCTCAGAAGGATTTCAGGGAAAAGATGAGGGTCACATCTCGTATCACAGCCCATCATTTTTTAGCTCTGGTTTTCACATGCCACATGAATGAAGAAAACAGGGCAGATCAGCTCAGAATTCCAACCAGGCATCCGAGTCACTGGGAGACAGACCCCTCTGCCTCAAAGCATAAAGTTTTAAGACCTTGGCAACACGGGAAGACCCTCACCTCTCTGTGGCGCTGCACCCTCTCCTCGCTTGTGATGCTAACCCCACTCTGAACTGACCGCACTGCTCTGCCGGGGCCTTCCTCAAGCTCTTCCTTTTCCCTCGGGAATCAGGTTCTACCTGGGAGCGCCGACTCACGTCTGTCTCAGCTCGAGCTTGATCTACTCTTCCCGAAACTGCCTTCAGCGCGTCAACCCCAGACATACACATATTACAGCACCCGTAACGTCACCCTAGTTAGCTCTCTGAAGGTGGGGATTATGGCTCATTCATCTCCGTATTCCCGTACAGAAAAGAGTAACTTCATATTTGCTGAATGAATCCATACGTAAATGAACAAATTAATTACATAAATCACATGACGAAGGCCAAACTGTACAGTTACAGAGAATTTGGAAAAGAACAGACATTCTGAAATTTGGGCACTAGGGTAGGTAAAGGGGACAAGAAATATTTTAAAGCAAAAAATAATCACTTCGTTTCAAAACACTGAATTTTCTGATGCATTTTTTTTCTTGTCTGAAAGTGAACCTTTCCTAATAATCACCTCGTACCCTGAATTTGATAAATTCTCAAATGTCATCTTCCAGTTGTTCCTAAGCAAGTATGATCCTCTAGATCTTTTTTTTTTTAAGATTTTATTTTTTTAAGTAATCTCTATACCCAACGTGGGGCTCGAACTTACAACCCCGAGATCAAGGGTCACACATTCTAGTGACTGAGCCAGCCAGGCGTCCCCTTTGTAAAAAAATCCTAAACAAGCATAAGAATATGAGATGTACAATTTACCTTTGCTATAAATAACCAGGAGACAGTCTTTGGTTTTTATGCGGCTGAAGTGAGAAAAATACAATAAACAAAACCAAGCAGGGGGAGTGCATATAAACAAAATACTTCCTAATCTTCGAATACGTTCTGATAAAAATAATAAACGATGGACAAAAACAGACACGTACAATTACCTAAAGATCAAGACTTAGCAATAACTTAATCATACAAACATATTTAAAGGTTGTGCTAATCAGAGGCAGGGCGGCCGGACTGCAAGAAGGGGCACTGCCAAGTCACAGGAGGAAAGCGGGAGGGGCACCCAGCGCTGCTCCAGAGACACACACTTTGCTGCCTGCAGGATCTGGTTCCCGCAGGGGGTCCCCGCTCGTGGAGCAGGCTCGGGATTCACACTCTGGCTTTCCAGGGTGATCTGGCAAAGAGTGCGTTAGCCATGATGATGCCAGCACTTCTGTCCACCTGGCAATTATATTTCTTATTTTAAATGAGTAACTCAGCATTCTACCCGACCCATCAGTCGTTACTTCGTGTAAACCAGAGCACCTCGGGGGCTGCGCATCTGGAAGGCGGTAATCCAGCTCACGTGCGTTCACTAAGCCTTGCCACCCAGAGAGGATGACAGGTGGCCACCAGCTGGTCCCTGCCAGACACACTTTTACCCTACCTGCCACATGCCCCTTTCAATCAGTGACATCAAACTATCAATGCAGGCATGGGAAGGTGACTTAATTTTTCTGCCCAATATTACAATGCCTCATGAGGTTTTTATATACCCTTGAATAGGTTCTTTCCGTTTTATCCTCTTCAAATCTACCCTCCAAATTGCAGTCACAAGAGCTTTCTGAAATACAAATTTGACCATGTCACCCTCCTGCTATAAAGCAGTCAATGATTCTCCACTGCCCACTGATAATTTTTCTTAAAAGATTTTATTTATTTACTTGAGAGAGAGAGAGAGGAGTCAAGCAGAGGGAGAGGCAGAAGAAGAGTGCAGTGCGATGGGAAGCAGACTTCCCGCCAACCATGGAGCCCAACATGAGCCAGGTCGCAGGACCCCAAGATTATGACCCAAGTTGCAGGACCCCAAGATTATGACCCAAGCTGAAGTCAGATGTTCAACTGACTGAGCCACCCAGGTACCCCCATAGATAATTTTTTTAGAAAGGAATGGGCAAGAAAAGACAATACAAATAGGTCCTACTCAGTGAATTTCCAGCTCCTCCTTCAAATACTTTGGATTCATTCATTCTACAAATATAATCACTTGCAGTATTTCTAACCAGATCCAGTGAAATCTCTTCATATCACAATTACGCATTCAACTTCGCTTTCTGAATACAAATCACAGTACGCCATTCACTAGGCTCTGTATCATTAGACGAGGTGCTTTATCTAGCTGAGTCTCATTTTTCCTCAATATCGGAGTCTAGTATCACCCCCTAACTCGGTGCTGTCCAACGTGGCAGCCCCCAGCCCCGCGTAGCTACTGAGCACTTGACATGCAGCTAGTGTGACTGTGGAAGTGATCTTCTACTTTTACTTAATTTTAATGAATAATATGTAAATTTAAAAATTAATGTGCCTTTAAGTGTGTTTGGAACACCTTGGGTACAGGGATCTATTTTTTCAACTTTATGACTCCAAATGCAGATCAAGGATTTCCGACAAAAATTTAGCATCCAAATTGAGATGGGCTAGAAATGTAAACCACACCTGATATCAAGAACTTCACAGGGAAAAAAAGAAAGAAATATTTCAGTAATTTTTTTATTGATTACAGACTGAAATGACAACATTATGACTATACTAAGTGAACTGTACTACTAAAATTAATTTGACTTATTTCTTTTTATTTTTCAAATGTGCCTACCAGAAAATTTCAAATGTCGCGTGGGGCTCGCACACTGGTCTGGTATTGGATAGCGCCGATCTGAGTCAGCACCGCTGCTGAGCTAGTGCGTGTAAATGCCCGGCGCACAGTCAGCACTCCGCACATCTGTAAAATACCATGCTCTTCCTAATCACTGGATTGCCTGGTGTCTCCCAAGATACTTCTAGCTTGGTTTACTTCAGAAGCCCAGTTTTAAACAATCAACAAGTATATCTGATGTAAAGTATAAATCAAAAGATTCTCCCTGTGTTTATCAGCCCCAAAGCTATGCAAGGATTGGATATTAATTCCATTTTCTTTCAAATAAAGAACCTTAGATATTATTAATTTACTCCTTCACAAACATGTATCAGGCACCTGCTATATTCCACAGACTGTACCAGGAACTGGGAACACAGTGTGAGCAAAACCACACATAGAGTTCCTATGCTCCTCAGAAACAGGCACTCGGGGTTTAATAACTGATATTCCTATTTAATTATAAAAAACAACTGAAAGGCCCATTTCTTCTATCAACAAGTAAACTATTTTATCAGTGGGTAAAGATGAGTAAGATCATCAAAACAGACTCATTTCACTATATTATTTATATATGTGTTAATTCAACTTATCTGAGATAGTACAAGTAGAAAATTTCAAATACTAGTTTTCTGGAGTTGTAGAAAAGATATAGTTTCTTATTTTTATAGAATATAGTTTACTTTTTAAACTTCCACGTGATAATTGTTAACACTTACTTAAATATTTATGTGAAAAAAACAATTTATGGGGTGCCTGGGTGGCTCAGTTGGTTAAGTATCTGCCTTCGGCTCAGGTCATGATCCTGGCGTCCTGGGATGGAGCCCTGCATCGGGCTCCCCACTTGGTGAGGAGTCTGCTTCTCTCTCTCCCTCCGCCCCTCCCCCCCATGCTCAGGCTCTCTCTCGCCCTTGCTTGCTCTTTCTCAAGTAGATTAATAAAATCTTTTTTTTAAAAACTTTTTTTATTTTTATGTTATTTTATTTTTAATATTTTATGTATTTATTTGAGAGAGGAGGGAGGGAGAAGCAGCCTCCCCATGGAGCAGGGAGCCTAACTTGGGGCTCAACCTCAGGACCTCGAGATCATCATCTAAGGCAAAGGCAGACGGTTAACGGACTGAGCCACCCAGGTGCCCCAAAAGACTTTTTGTTTTTTAAAGGAAGTAATTTCACTTCATTCAAAATAATGGTTATTAGTTTTTCAAGTGTCTATGGAGGACAAAGGATGTTTGTCCTTTTAAATTACGTAAAAGAATATTTGTTAATCTTAAAAATTTTAGGGGCACCTGAGCAACTTGATCCTTAGGGTCCTGAGATCAAGCCCCAAGTCAGGCTCCGTGCTGGCATGAAGTCTGCTTGGGATTCTCTCTCTCCCTCTCCCTGCCTGCCCCCCACTTCTGCACTCTCTCTTAAAAAAAAAATTTTTTTTTTAAATAGGGTCTGGGGCAGCTGGGTGGCTAAGTCAGTTGGGCGTCTGCCTTTGGCACAGGTCATGATCCTGGGGTCCTAAGATGGAGCCCTGCACTGGGCTCCCTGCTCAGCGGGTAGCTTGCTTCTCCCTCTCCCTGCCGCTCCCCCTGCTTGTGCTCTCTCTCTCTCTCTCTCTGTCAAATAGATGGATAAAATCTTTAAAAATAAATAAAATAAAATGGGGTCTAAATCTAGACTGTCACCTGTTTGGTATACCAGGTAAGCTAAGAAAGGTTTTTATATTTTCAAATTACTAAAATAAAAGAATACTTTGTGACACGAAAAAATTATATGAAATTCAAATTTTGGGGGTTATAAGCAAAATTTTCTTAAAACATATCCAGACTCATTTATTATAAGTATTGTCTATGGCTAGTTTTGGCAGGCCTGCAAAGCCTAAAATAATACTATATGGCTCTTAACAAAAAAAGTTGGCCAATCTCTGGTCTAGAGACTCATATAAAAGTGTACAATGACAATTTCTGAAAAATGACCGGCAGACTAAGGTCTCTTCAACTGTTGTACTGCCTCAGAAACTCTCATTTTCACTATTTTTCAGATCAACTACCATACCTGATTGCGAAGACAACCTTATCAACTCAGTATCTGTCAATACGGTATGTCTATACATTTCTGGAGCAAAGACAGATGGCAAAACATTATGATTTTGGAAAACTAACAGTATTAAAAGTGTCTAACAATTCATTCCTAAAGCAACTGAATGGAAATCATTTGCCTTGAATTAAAAAAAAAAAAAAAAAAAAAAAAAGGCTGTACTCCAGAAAGCCTGTGCAGACTTGCCTTTGTTAACTCAGGAACAAGTGAATGTAGCATAACCTGTCCAAATATATTTATTATGTGTGCTACTTATTAAATTACAGGGAAAAATGCTCATACACATCATTCTTTAAAGAACCCAAACAGCTAAGGAACACTGAAGGCTGGAAGACCAGATGTAAACCCTTTTTTCTTATTTTGGTTAGTTATGGTGACGAACCCTTGGTGATGATGACACAAGGGTAAGCATTTATATGGTTCATTTTATCAAGGGAGTCCAAGCCCAAGCAGCCCTATAACAGCATCTTTGCACACAAGGGAAGAACTAGTAGTTGGTTTGTTTTTTCCCATTTTATATACGAAAGGGTCACTGACACGAAAGATGGAATCACTGAATACACAGGCATCTTTTCAATCAGCATCCGAGACGTGCAGGGTGCTGCTCTCTCCCTCAAGCCTTTGTCCATGCTCCACGGTGGAAGCAGGGTTGAAAATGGAGAAAAATATCCCTGGGGTTGACCAGACAGTCCCAAGCAAAGTGTGGGACACTGAGAAGGGACAGGCCGTACAACAAAGATAGGCCAGAAATGTGACTGTGCTTTTGACGGTGGAAATTAAATCTGAGTATTAACTCTTTAATTCTCCAGATGAACCAGTGACTGTGCTTTTGACGGTGGAAATTAAATCTGAGTATTAACTCTTTAATTCTCCAGATGAACCAAAGACGCCATTTGGAGTCCCAAAGTTTGAAGTACATAAATAGCTTCATCTGAACACAAACTTCTAGATACATGAAAAAAGCTATAATGCCAAATTAATTCAATCTAACTAATTAGAGAGCAGGAAGTTCTTTCAATTATTTTATGTGCTGTCTGAGAAACACACTTGAATATGAGTACAGATTTCATTAATTGCAGTTCATTATTTTCCAGATTAGTTACTAAACTTGCATCAGAAGGTCAAAGACAGCAATTTTGTCAGCTGCCACCTCTTTTAGTGCAATATCTTTGCATTTCTGGAACTCAGAAACTGATTACAAAAAAACCCCCAAATCTCCATAAAAATGAGAAACATAAATCTTTAAGAATATGTTCAAACCAAAACACTTTGTAAAATATAAGAACCTTGTTTTTAAATCTTCAGAATAAACTGCTAACTTCTACCTTACAAGGAAAGATCCATAGAGATCTTTTCAAATATTGAAACAGAATGCCAAAAAATAACAGCAGCTTGATCTGCAAACCTGCTGACTCCAAAGAACAAGTTAATAAACATTAATCTTTTCGTTAGAGTTTCACCATGGTTATGTTTGTATCTCTACATGAGGGAGGGTATCGAACACTCTTGTTTGAAAATGTCAAGGACACACTGATTAAAAGTACTTTTTTGAGAATAATCCTTCCTTCATTACACAACTTCTGCCTCTCTTCCACCTAACCATGAAAACATAGCAATGACTGGTAGGAACAGGACCTATCCCATTCCTCAGTTCTTACCTAGACTATTTTTATATTCTCAAAATCTTATTTTTTTTAAACAGAAGTGAAAGAAATTCCACGGTGTTCTTTTTTTTTTTTTTTTTTTTTTTAAGAGAGCACCCGGCTATCTCTAAATCATCCTACTTACTCACAGCTGCTACCGTTCTCTTTGTTAATTTCACCTCTGTCATTCTACGCGCCGTCCACCCCCTGCCGTAGCGAGCCGCCCTTACACCGCCTTGGTGCTGCCATCCCTTGAATGCTTATACGGTCAGCTCTCTTAGTCATTGTTTGGTCAAGCTATAAATAACTCCTCTAATCCTTCCTCATAAATCATTTCTGACGTTATCCCCTGAAATAAATCCAATTGGTCAATGGATTTCCCGTAGTAACATATCCAGAACCAAGTGCAGGAATCTAAGTGTGGTCTAATAACGCCAAGGGTGGCGTTCAGGTGAGCCCGTGGGGGTTTCTTCATTACTGTGACTATTTCAGAGAAGGACTTTAAGCCTCCAAACTAAACTGGGACTGAAATATAAAAAAGGAAGAAGTTTTAATATCTCTCGGTGGGAAATGGAGAGAAATAGCTTTACAAATGATAAAAAGATTAAGTTGGGGGCGGAGTAGACAGAAAAGAATGTGCTACCACACATGGTCTCTTTGGTTACCACGTACTGTTTCGGTTGATCCTCAAACCTTCTGGGGTTTTTGTTTTTTTGTGCTGTTACACATTATATGTCTTCAGCAAGGTTACTATCTATTTATTATCTCTAAGTCTTACGTAATATTAATATCATATTTATTCTTTCCCATACTGTAGAATTGATCCAGATTCCTTTTAGGCATACGCACTGATTTCTATTTTTTCTGCGTTCTTTGATGTTATTCTATAACACACAGTTTTTTAGTCTGGTATTGATTATTTAATGACCATTTATACAGGCCACTGAAAATGAGTGCACTAACAAAGCACTAGCAGCAAATAAAACACAGAATCAAAACAGAGAGCAAGCTTCACAGTACTTGTGTATTTTTTATGCTACTGGTTAAGTCAGACGATTAGATACCTCACACTGAGCTATGGCAAAGCCGGGCAGTGAACAGGGTGGTCTAGAAATGCTGGTCAGCATGTATGTTTTAGGCTTACAAGACTGGTGACACAAAGAAAGGCCACGGACGGGGTGTCCCTTTATTTCCATAATGTAGCTAACGAAGTCTCCCACGAGCTCTTTGGTAGGAAGAGGAAGAAATGTGGCTGGAGGTGGTGGTTGCTGCGCGCGCAGAGCTGAAACGCTGATCTGCCACCCCGGGACCTGAGCAGTGCTCTTGAGCTGCCTACAACAGGCTCCCCTCTAAGGCCCTCTCATGTGCACTATTTTGTTGGACTCAAGTGCAGACAAACTATGCCCTTAAAAAGTCTGCAGATAGGGGCGCCTGGGTGGCTCAGTCGTTAAGCATCTGCCTTTGGCTCAGGGCCTGATCCCAGGGTTCTGGGATCGAGCCCTGCATCAGGCTCCTCTGCTGGTAGCCTGCTTCTTCCTTTCCCACTCCCCCTGCTTGTGTTCCCTCCTTCGCTGGCTGTCTCTCTCTCTCTCTGTCAAATAAATAAAATCTTAAAAAAAAAAAAGTTTGCAGATAATAGCTAAAGCACATGTATTTTTAAAAATAATTCCTCAAGAAATATCTTGACATTCTAGGAGCATTAAAAGAAAACAAAGATGAAAAATTTTAGAAATCAATCTAAAGTTTCCTATTTCAGTATTTTTATAGACAACGTAATAATAAAAGAGAAGAACTGCATTGCCAAAAGTGCAAACAAATAAACAAGCAAACAAAAAAGGGAATGCTAACTGACCAGAGGCACAACGAGCTAACACTGGCCTTTAAAAAAAAGTACAATCGTATGCTACTTCGGTAGAAGTCCGTTATACGAAGATGATGAAAATACTTGGGGGCTCCCCACTTGAAGCAAGACCTGGACAACTAAAGAATAATGAAGCACTTATTCTCTGAGATACAGTGGGCTAATCTATAGTGTTAAGTCTGGAGAAAAACCTCCTCTTCCCCTCCCTCTAACTCCTGGGTAATAGCAGAGGAAACTCTGAGGCAAACACTGGTTGGAAATAAACTGATCTTTCTCCTGGAGGACTGGCAGGTTCCACAGGAGGTGTAGGGCAGATCCAAAAAAAGTAAGACCCTCAACTTTAGGTATCAAATCTGATTTCCAAGTGAATGGGATGGCATTATAGTAAAGACTATTATTTTAAAAAATTGGGGGTACTAAAAAAAAAATTAACAAATACAGCATTGTTCTTATTGCTATTATTCTGAAATCTCATTGGCATTACAGTGCTCCATTTCCAAGGATGAAACACCATTCAGATGGCAACAACTTCGTACTTAAAGTGGCCCTAGTAAGGGAACCTCTATTTGACAATGTCATTTAAAATTATCATTTATTGCTCTTAGACTAAGCTTTACCAGAGATTGTCAATAAAAATGAGATGAACATAAGCATCTCTGATCAACTAAATCCTAATGATAAGCTTAAGTTTTCCCCTCATTTGGAATAGTTCTTTAGTGAAACTTGCATCAATCCAGGAAAGAAAGTTCATAATTATGTCTTGATATCGCAAGCCCCTACTCAGATCGGATTCTCTCACCTGTAAACTGTAAACCTAGTTCTTTATACCGCCGGATGACACTGATACAGACAAACTACCTAATATTATAATCCGACTATATGTCAATGGTCAACCAATATACATTTCGTATCAACGATGCCCCTGCCTCCAAGGATTATATTCTAGAGAAGAGGTAATCAAGAAACATATAAACATAACAACATTCAATTAAAAAAGTTAAATATGGGAATAGTGTACTGATGCGGTGGAAGCTGTTGTTCAGTGTAATTGGTTGAGGCCACTCTAAATGCAAACTTACTTCCTTAGACTGGCCTATTTTGGCCATTCTAAACAGCAGACCACTCTACTAGAGACCTAGTAGCCATGCAAAGACTTTTGGAAAGAGTGTCCAAGTAGAAGGAAAGGCAAATGCAAAAATTTCTGAGACCAAAATGAACTTCATGTGTTCATGAGATAAGGAAGAAAGAGGGATGCCCAGGTGGCTCAGTCAGTGGAGCATTTGCCTTTGGCTCAGGTCGTGATCCCAAGGTCCTGGGATCGAGTCCCACATTGGGCTCCCTGCTCAGCAGGGAGCCTGCTTCTCCCTCTCCCTCTGCCCCTCCCTGTCCCCTGCTTGTGTGCTCATGTGCTCTCTCGCTCTCTCAAATAAAGAAAGAAAGAAGGAAGGAAGGAAAAGAAAAAAAGGTCAACATGGCTTAGCATGGTGAGCAAAGAGGATATAAAAGGCACAAAGATTAAAGGTCAGGGGACCAGCTCATATAGGACACTATAAGGCACAGTAAGGAATTTAGATTTTATTCAGTAAGAGCAGTGAAAGATTTCAAGCCACGACATAAAGCAAGATTTTGGAAGGTCACTTTGGCTACTTTGTGAATAAAAGACTTTATGAGGCAAAAAGTGTCAGACAGACCTGTATGTAGGCTGCTGCAGTCATCTGGGCAAGAGACCAGGGTGGCACAAATGACTGATGAGAAATGGAGATGACCGGGAGTCACCGGATTGGAAGTGGTACCTATGAAATCTTACTGGTGGACTCTCTGAAGTAAGAGCAACTGGGTGGATATTTGTGCTACACATTGAGATGGGCATGTATTTTTTTTTAAGATTTTATTTATTTATTTGAGAGAGAGAGAGTGAGCAACTGAGACAGCAGAAGCAGGGGGAGGGGCAGAGAGAGAGGCAGAAGCAGATTCCCCACTGAGCAAGGAGCCCGATGTGGGACCAGATCCCAGGACTCTGAGATCATGATCTAAGCTGAAGGCAGACGCCTAACTGACTGAGCCACCCAGGCACCCAAGGGGCATGTATTTTTAAGTATTTTGTGTGTTGGGGGTACATAGACTTATGACCTGAAACCAACAGTAATATTCTGGACTGATAAAATGTGAATGCCTAATTGATTTACAAGTAGAAAAGCTTAATGGGCATATAGTTCCATGAGGCCAGAGCTCAGGGCCAAAGTTTGGACTGGAGATAGAAATATGAACATTGTCAATGCAGAAATAGTTGAAGCTATGGAACTGAATGAAATGACCCATGGAGAGAGGGCCCAGGATGGAGCACTGGGGCACCTGAATGTTAGCAGCCTGATGGAACAAACGGTCCCAGGAAAGGCAACTGAGAAAGACTGAGCGGTCAGTAGGAGAGAAACCAGGCAAATGTTGCCACGCTGAAGCCTAGAGATGAACGTGTTTCACCTGTGATGTCAAGTCAGAGGAGGACACTGGAATGGTGCAGGCAAGATGCAGCTCCCTGGTGACCTTCAGAGAAGGCCCTTCAGTGGAGTGGGGGTTTCACAAACCGGACCATTTAGCTCCACCACTGGGTGTCTTCATTAAGACCAGTTTTGTATTTATATTTTCATTTATTTATGAAATATGAAATATCTGGGGCCCTTTTCTCCAATATCTTTGCTCATATATGCTCAAAAAAAGTAAACTGAATGGGCAAATATTGCACAAGAGATCTTCAAAATACCTCAAGATCGCCTTTCTTTTTTTTTTTTTTAAAGATTTTATTTATTTATTTGACAGAGATAGAGACAGCCAGAGAGAGAGGGAACACAAGCAGGGGGAGTGGGAGAGGAAGAAGCAGGCTCATAGCGGAGGAGCGTGATGTGGGGCTCGATCCCATAATGCTGGGATCACGCCCTGAGCCGAAGGCAGACGCTTAACCGCTGTGCCACCCAGGCGCCCCAAGATCGCCTTTCTTAAACTGGACATTACAAAATGCAGTTATCTGACATCACTACATTTCTTTCTAACATGATTGCTCCTCTTATATCCACAAGAACCAATCATTTACTGGCAAAACAGTAAAACTGATTTATTGTAGCAGGTGATCTGACTTGCCATATCAAAAACTCAAAGTAGTTTCTAAAAACTAACTCTAACTATAGTAATCTGTTCAATAACTTCTAATGCCATGCCAATTTCCTTTAACTTCTAGAACTCTGTCTTCACCAAACAGCGACTGAAAAAGGGTGGTTACCCAACTTTAAGTTTTGATAAAATCACTTTGGGTGCTTATAAATACAGGTTATAAAGGCACCCCCAGATGGGGTCTGGGTTATGAGGTCAGGCTGTTATTGCTGTTTTTAAAGTTACCTTCCTAAAAAGCTACCATGGAAATTCTGACAGAGAGTCCCTGCATCATACATTACAATGCAATAATGTATAAGTTTAGGACAGAATAACATACGCACGGCAAATCCTTGGAAAAATCATTTTTGCCTAACCCCCAACAAGCTATTACACTTGCTATTCCTTCTAGCTCTCGCAGTCATAGATTCTTCGGTAACTGTCAAGCACCCCTTATGAGCTTAGTTAAAATTAGTTCAAACATCCAAAATCATGATGTTTATTTTTTTCATACAATACGTGTACATGTCTGCTTAAGTACATGTTTACAGAATGCTAGATTTAAAATATTATATATCTGTACAGCAGCCTTACAAAACTACCACCACCACCCTTGAATATACATTCATAAGCTCAGAAAAGTCTTCTAAATAGTTAAGGTCTCAGACAAGGACTCACCTGCATTTCTGCAACTTGAATGTTTTAAGTGAATGTGGATAAGCTGATGTCAAAAGACCTATTTCAACAACTGAACTTGCACTGTATGTGTTTTTTAAGGAGTATAAATAAATCCTCATTTATCATTTTCTGCTGAATTCACACCTATATAAGGCTGGAAATTACATTTCCAACAGGCTTCCCATTCACCATTGCATAAGAGCAGTTTCCTGAGTATGTGGAAAACCCTTTAAGATTTTCTCTAAAACTTATTTGAAGGCTGGGTAGAGAGTTTCAAGAAAAGGGGGAAATAAGACAAGTGATTGCTTTTAATATTTTAAATGAAGGAATAGGTAAACCACAGCAGAGGAAAAGAGGTGGAGAGGGAAGGACAGAGATAATATAAAATTGTTTGAAATAAGAAATGAAATCAAGAATTAAAAATAGAATTACATTTTCTGTTTGGCAATACACAAACAACACTAAGTGCTCTTCATAAATTTTACTATTGTTGCTCTAAGTAATATTACCATAAATCACATTAGCAGTGTATTTGGCATTTTTTTAAAAGCAAAAAGGGCTGCGACTGTCAATAAGTTTCAACAGCTCTGTTACCTCTGAAGAGAGCAGAGGAGAAATGATCACAAGCTTTTACTAGTCCTAAAAGCCCAGTTCTAAGGCCCCCATCCCTGTCCCTCTCCCTCCAGCATCAGTGCAACACAGAGCATCATTCCACCAGGAATTAGAAAATGCTCACTGTTGCTTTCCTGATGCTTTTACCTGATGCGCAAGGGGAGAAGGCTGTTTGCCCCTTTTCTCATCGCGGACAGGGAAGAGAGACTTCAAGAGCTTTGGCATCTGTGGCACAAAGGATTTTACTGGATTCAAGTAGGAGGCCGCTAGGCTACCAAGTCCTGTCAACAATATTGAAAGGAAAAGAGATCAAATGTAAACAACAATGTAGACATTTTCTCTCCTATAAATTTGCCAAATTTATTCATTCATTAGTGAATCTAGTAATATACATTCTTAAAAAGTGTCCTTAAAAATATTAGAAAAACATAGTATCATAGCTACTCTCAAACATAATGTTATTTCCTTTTTCCAATTAAATAACAGCAATTAGGGTATTTCTAAAACATTCTAATATCCAATGTCCTATTAGTATCCAAAGGGTAATCCAACCTTGTCGCTAACTGGTTCACATACTAACTTCTGCCCTAGAATAAGATGGGGTTTTTCATTTTTAAATCACACAGCTAATGACACACATGTATAGCTCTCTAACTAGACTTCAAACTCTTTGACGTCAGGGACTGTGTCTTCTACAGCTTTAGTTTTTCATATCTACTTACTGACTAAAGATGATGAATGGACCTTTTAGAAAGCAGGTGGTGTTTGGGTTGTTTTCACAAGAAAGGAATTGATGCTCTGAACCAACCTGCTCTTAATTACCAAAGGCTGGGATGAGACATGCAGTCAATGCCTAGGATATAAGATTTCTTTCTTCTTAGCAAATAAAACTAAATTTCTAGGAAAATGTAATCTAACTCATAAATGATAAAACACTGCATCCACATAACACTTTAAAAAGAACAAGCAAGTCAACCTGAGGAATTTGTGTGTGATACGATCTGAACAGAAACATACAACCACCCGCATACCTCTACCCCACATTGACCCCTAAAATGACTCCAAGTTCATTGGTAACACAGTTGGTACATGGACCCATACCATTCCAAGATTTGCACATTTTACATAAAGTAGTATAATATTAACTCTAAGTAGACTGTGAAAAGGTAAGGGTATTTTATAATCATGAGAGCAATCACTAAAAATATAAAATAGCTATAAATGCCAAGAGGTATGTTAAAACTGAGTTAAAAAAAGTCAATTAAATTATAAGAAGGCAAAAACAGGAAAGATAAAAACAAAACAAAGAAAACAAACAGAAAATAAGTTTGAGATGAATAAAAGCCAGAAGAATATAATTATCTAAATGCAAAAAAAAGGGACAATCTAGAGCTCTACAGACAATAAATTAACATTCTACAATTAAATAAAGATCTAGCCAACAATGTATCAAAGGCTGCATATATCACAAAGAGAGACAATCAGACATGATGTGTCTCCTGAGGTAAATCCACAACACTACCCTTTCATTTAGTCTAACTCCCCCCTCCTCAAACTAGCCTGAATCTGTTCAACACCATAGAGCTAAACACCAGTTCACAGGAAATACGGTAGACGAAGAACCATCTTTTAAAACCCTCATGCGGATGTAACCAGCAAAAGTAAGAACATACAGAGTCTACTGTGCGAAGACAGTCTCTTCAACACACACAATGCATGGGGGGAAAAGAGAGGAACATATACATTAAACTTTAACTCAAGACACAGATCAACTCATCCCAATATATGAACTTTACACTTGGATTTTCATTCAAAATAACTAAAAAATATTTTTGCTCCAACTGGAGAACACTGACTAGATGTTTGATGATATCTAGGACTTACTTTTAAATTTTCTTAAGAGTGAAATGTTGTTGGGGTATTGCTTTAGAGATACATGTACAAACATCTGGGATTTGCTTCAAATTAATTGTGAGAGGGTGCAGAGAAGTGGCAGGAGTAGAGATATATCAGACTGGTGATGAACTGATCATTCTGAAGAGAGGGGGTACTTAAGGGCACATGTTACTCGTTCTACTCTTATATGTTTACCATAAATGCCATAGTAAAAGGATTCTTCAAACTGAGAGCAAAATAAAAACTTAAAATATAAAAGAAAGAGTCTGTCACTGACAAACAACTGCTAAATGCACTGATGATAGATATAATTCACAAAAAAGAAACTAAACTCAGAACAAAGTGTGACGGAAGAAGCAATGATGAGCAAAGCAAAGTGGGAAATATGTAAGTCAGGTAAGCATTAATTACAAATTTTTAAATTATTATTATTATTATTACTGTTATTATTATTTTAAGTAGGCTCCATGCCCAGTGTGGAGCTCAACACGGGACCTGAACTCACAACCCTGAGATCAAGCCCTGAGCTAAGATCAAGAGTCAGATGCTTAACTGATCTTAACTAAAAAAAACTGTTGTTTTTTTTAAAACAACAAATTTGGGGCACCTGGGTGGCTTAGTTGGTTAAGCCTCCAACTCATGATCTTGGCTCAAGTCATGATCTCAGGGTTGTGAGATGGAGCCCCATGTTGGGCTCCACGCCCAGCTTAAGACTCTCTCCCCCTCTGCCCCTTCCCCCCCACTGGCATGCACACGTGTGCTCTCTCTCTCAAAACAAAAACAAAAACAAAAACCTCACAGAACTTTAAAATAAGGTGGTATTCTATGACCCAGTAATTTCACTCCTAGGTATTAACTCAAGAGAAATCTTCACAAAATGACTTGTACAAGAACAAACTTTATTCACAGTAGACAAAAACTAGAAACAAACCAAATGTCCACAAACAAAAGAACTAATTAAAAATTATGATAAATTCAACTGTAAAACTGAAGTTTTTCTCAACAATAAAAAATAAATTACTGAAGGATGCAGTGGTATGGAGATGTAAACAGAAATGATGAATAAAAGAAGCCAAACAAAAAAGAGTATATACTGTATGATTCCATATGTATGAAATTGTAGAGCAGACAAAACTAATCTGAAAGGATAGAAATCAGAACATTGGCTGATTGCAGAGAGTTACTGGAGTCATATAAATCTTGTATATCTTGACTGGGGTATAAGTTACACAGGTAAGTACAATGGTCGAAACTCACTGAATATGACCCATAGTCAAGAAAAAAAGCAGTCAAGAGAAACAGACCATGAGATGGCCCAGATGCTGGATTTAGAAGGTAAAGACTTTAAAGCAGCTTTTATACACAGGACCAAGGAAGTAAAGAAGAATCTGATCTTAACAAATGTACAGGTAGAGAATATCAGCAGAGAAATTAAAACTTTAAAAAAAGAAACAAGTAGAAATTCTAGAACTGAAAACAATAATAACTGAAATAAAATATTCTCTGGATGTGCTGAACAGAAGGTTGGAAATGGCAGGAGAAATTTATGCAACCAGAAGAAACAATAAGATAAAATGACGGAAAATGAAAATTAAAAAAATTAGAGCTTCTGTGACCTGTAGGATAATATTAAGCAATCTAACGTGTGTGATTTGATTCTCAGAAGAGGAGAAAGAGAGAAATGGTCAGGGGGAATAATTTAATGAAATAATAGCTGAACATTTCCTAAATTTGTTGAAACCTTCAATTTACAGATCCAAGAACACTGATGAAATGGAAGCAAGATAAGGTCAAAGAAAACTATACGTAAGTATATATCATAGTCCAACAAAAATAGAGAAAACTATGAAAGCAAACAAACCAACAGAGTAAACAGAGACATATTACAGGTAGGGAAAAGAGACACAAATGATTACTGATTCTCAGCAGAAAAGAATCTAAAAGATAACGTAAGATCTTTGAAGTGCTGCTAGTGGAAAAATCCTTCCAAAAAAAGTGAAATAAAGATAATCCCCAAAGGGGAGGGCATTCTTTTCCAGGACAACTGCACATAAGAAATACTACAGGATATTCTTTAGGCTAAAGAGAAATGATATCAGATAAATATAAGACTTTAGGAAGGACTGGCTAGTGCCAGAAATAATAAATATGAAGAAAAATATAAAAGATTATCTATAGTCTCTTAATTTCCTTAAAAGACAGTGGCTGTTTTAAAGCAAAGAGAGTAACATTGTAAAATGGGTTCATAACGTCTGTAACAGACAGAAAAACAATAATACTAAATAAGGGGGGTTTGGGAACAGGCAAATGGAATTATGCCCTTACAACGTTCTAATATTTGTGCAGTGGGAAGTACACTATAAGAATCCATACTACAGTCCTTGAGCAAAGACTTTAATAAACAGATAGAGAAATACCAAAAAGTCAGAAATGGAAATAAAATTAAATACTAAAAAATATTTTTCAATTAACCCAAAAGAAAGCAAAAAAGAAGTTACATTGGGGGAAAAGAATAGAAAGGCCAAAGAGAAACCAACAGCGTGAGGCAGACATAACAATAATAATATTAGATGTAAAAGAACTAAACATGCCAATTAAAAGACAGAAATTGTCAGCCTAGATAAAAAGAAAAAAGTTAGACCTAACTATATGGTGTCTACGAGACAATCACTTTTAAAGAACAAATACAGGCCAAAATTTAAAAGACTGAGAACAAGATACACCATTCACACAATAAGCAAAAGAGAGTTGATGTGGCTATATTAATATCAGGTAAGACAGATTTCAAAGTAAGAGAATTCCACAGATACAAAGGGACAGTCACAATGATAGAAATATCACTTTATCGGGAAAAAATAACAATCCTAAATATGTATATACCTAACAGTTCCTAAAAGAATGATGTAAAAACAGATATGATAAAGGGGAAAATAGGTAATTTTCATGATCAATTTTGGAGATTTAATGTCCTCTGTCTCAGTGACTGATAGAACAAACAGAAAAAAAAATCAGAACAGAATATTTAAAGAACAGATTTGAACAAGGTTATCAACCACCTTGACCTAATTGATATATACAGAACACTGTGCCCCCAAACAGAATAGTTTCTTTTCAAGCATGCATAGAATGTTTACCAAGATAGAACACAGTCTCAAAAACACTCCAAAAGACTGAAATATTAAAGAGTCTTTCAGACCGTGATGAAATTAAATAACCAATCAATTAATAAAAAGAAGTTCCCTCCCCTGGACATATGAAAATGAGTTAACATGCCACTCCAATAACCCATGGGTCAAAGAATAAATCAGAGGGAAATTAGAAAATATTTTGAATAGAATGAAAATGAAAGCATCACATTCCAAAATTTGTGATATGCAAAAAGAAACAGAAATCAACGAAACAGAAAAAAACAATAAAGAAAGTAAGACCAGATTTGGTTCTGGGAGAAGACTGAGAAAACTAAAACATATCTCAAAAGTAGTCTAGAAAACCAGAAAGAAAACAAAAATTATCAAAAGTAAAAAGAAGGGGTGCCTGGGTGGATCAGTGGGCTAAGCGTCTGCCTTCAGCTCAGGTCATGATCCCAGGGTCCTGGGATTGAGCCCCACGTCAGGCTTCCTGCTCAGCAGGGAGTCTGCTTCTCCCTCTTCCTCTTCCTCTCTCCCTGGCTTGTGTTCTCTCTCTCTCTCAAATAAATAAATAAAATCTTTAAAATATTTTTTCTTAAAAAAATTAAAAAGCAAAAAGAAGGAACATCACAACAGATTCTACGAATGTTAAAAGGGCAATAGGGAACATCATAACATTTATTGAAATAAACGTTAAAATTTAGATGAAACAGAAAATTCCCTGAAAAACATAACTTATGAAAACTGACTCATAAGGAAACATAAAATGTTAAATAACCCTGTATTAAAGAAATTACAGTCATAACTTAAAAGTTTCCCAAAGAGAAAATTCCAGGCCCAGATAGTGTCACTGGTGAATCCTGTCGAACATTTAAGGAAGAAGCAATACTGAATATATAAAATTTTACAGAAAAAAAGATGATAAGGAAATATTTCCCAAGTCATTTCATGAAACCAACATAATCATGATACCAAAACCTAACAAATGCATTATTACGACAAGAGAATAATTATTATTATGAAAAGAGAAGTAGATATTCATCATAGAACATATACACAAAAGTCCTTTATGAAATATTAGCAAATAGAATCAAGCACATATAAAGGATAACGCATCACGATCAGGTGGTATTTCTCAGAGAGAGGCAATATAAATTCAACATTCAAAAATCAATGTAACTCAACATGTTAAGACAAAAGAGGGAAAAAAATCAGATGACATTAACTAGTAGGTCAGTGGTTACGTGGTGGGAAATCCTGATTTAAACTATTTCTGAAAGATGCTCAAATTTCAAGACAGTGATTTACAAATGAAAACAGTACTTACCTGGGTCAGGAGAATGGTTATTTGGGGGACAGTCAGGGAGGGATGGGGCGACTGGAGCTATGCCTCTGGAAACTGCAGTTTGCGATACATCCTGCTGACTCTCCCACCGGCCCTGTTAAGGACAAAAGCAGCAGTTTTTAATCAAATGCATCAGTGAACAGAAAAACCTACAGATATTTAAGAAGAACCTGTCAAACATCACTAAAGCCTTGTTCCCTTTACAAGACATGACAGATTTGACTGTTGAAGTACCTTTCTTCTTATACTTTTCATCTTCTTAGTGTTGATGTCCCAAATACTAATAATACCTCACATTTGGATATTCCCTCCAGTTCACAATTTACAGTCTCCTCAGCTCTGTCCTAACATTCTTTTCTATACATCATGTTGCTTTCCACAAAATACGGATATATGAAGACCTTCCTTTAGAAATCCTTCCTTACGTTCTGCCTCATAGGCTGTTTCTGCTCTTCTGCCTCAAGATACTCTCGCTTCAGATTCTCAACTGAAACTGAGGAACAACCCTAACACTGTGGGCTGTCTCTTCTCCCTTCTCCACCGTGTATCTTTCTAGCCATTCAAACACCATTCATGAAAGTAAAAATTTCTAGAACAGTATATTACCAAGGCTCTTATTTTCCACAGATATGAAAGAGAAGCTCCAGTTAAGCACAAATCAAGTAATCACAAGTTCCCCATAATGGAAGTCTCTGGATTAACAAGTTTTATTGTACTCCCAACTTTGTAAATTCCCATTTAAGAAACTTCACTGCATTACACAAGAACAATGCCAGTTGGGTGATGGCTTAATTAACCAATTCAGAATGGGTGGTGAGCCACAAAAATGGTGATATCATCAAAGCACTCTTAACACCAGTCCCATCTGGTAAAGAAATAAACCCCAACCAAATGTGACAAGTACAAAACCCAGTAATGGAGATGAGATGCAAATCTTCTGAAAGCTTTTGAGTTCCCCTTTGATCCTTTGATAATCACTCTGACTTCTTTTTCATCTTTGTTAAATAGTAGTATTTTATATTAGTTTAAGCTGGTATTCCACAGAGGAGTGACCCTAACGACGTTTGAGTTTTCCTTAGTAATCGCCTGCAAAGCAAGTTCTTCACTGCTCCTGAAGATGGAGGGAGGTGGAAAGCCTCTACGGTTTCAGATATGTATGGAAACCTACCTGCTTTTAGCAGCAACCTAAGTACTGATCATAAAATCAATAAACCTTAAGTGATCTGGATCCTGTTTACCTCCGAGAACGCCACTTTTCCCTAGGAACGCTCTCAGCACTCGATATTAAAAAAAAAAAAAAAAAAAAATGGTGTGATGTCTTAGCATTAGAAGCCAGGAAACAAAACAGACATGACGAGATGATTAGGGAAACCGTGAACTCTGAAATACTTCACTGTAGAAGCATTTGTGTTCCTATGAATCACACACTGATTTACATACTTTAATGTTTCGTTAATGTCTTTTGCATTTAAATTTAATTGTCTGGGAAACCGCAGCTTTGTGTACCCTGGGACATCACAATCAGGGAGCTCAACACTAAGGTCTATACTCTTTGGAGCTTCTCAGAGGAAGAAAAGCCTCCTGCTTTGTTTACAGTGTTAAGCTCATGCAAGGTTGTTTTGAAGACAACTTACTTTGAGAATACATTTATTTTTGTATTTTCGATTTTTCTTTCTTGTTTGGCAGCTGACGCCAGTGGCGCTCTGTTCCTTAGGGAAACTAAGTAGCTGATCTGGAGTCAGCACCACAGCCATTCGGTGTACATGGTCCAGTGACAAATAATGTAGGTGTCATCTCTTCCCCAAGGCACACTCAGGGCTCCACTAGCTTCCCAGGTAATACTTTCCAGCTGGCACTCCCACACACAATGTTACTAACAAACCAGAATGGAAGCAATAACTTTTACTGTCTCATAGATTCAAATCGCTCAAGCAAGAACATTTGAAAGGCCGTACACAGTACACACATCCCGCCTTAGCCCGACCACTAGCCCTGGCAGATGATGAAAAATGGAAACACATTTCACTCCATCCACACTACCTTAACCGTCATCTTAACCTTGAGGAATTTCTCATGCTAACTGTTCCCATGTCTCGCCAACCAAAGACAGGGACACAGAGTGTCTCAAACTGATCTGGGAAAGAACAGACTCTGCTTCAGAGGGAACAACAAATCTGGATGATAAACTGGGTACAACGCTCCCTCCTCTTCCTTCTGACACCCACAGATCTCTGGGGAAACATTTCACTGAAATCATTCACTTATTCTTTTTCTCCTGTAGTGCCTGTCCATTCTCTTGCCAGAAATGAAACCTGTGGTTCAGTGTCTAACTACATACACTGCCCCTCGGGGACAAGGCAATTAGTGTCCTTCCAATAAATTTTACATCCTTGGCTGTTCCAGAGTTATTTTCCCTTTATTGAAATGTTGGAGGGGGGAAAAAAGAAAGCAGCCCAGTTAAGGGTACTTTAGAGGGAGATGAACTCCGGACAATGAATAAAAAGAACCTGGCCAAACACTGGACCTTTCTGCTCTCTTATGAGCACAGTTCTCAAAGTGAAAAGAGTATGCTATAAATACATATATGCGTGGAATCTGAAAAGACAGATCTGTGATTTGTTTCTAACATTCTGCATGTCTACCAAACTTCAGAATCAGCCAAGATGAGGAGACACAAGAGAGGAAACTCTGGCTTTGTTTTAGAGCCTTAAACTAGCTCCATACTTATTAGGGGTTATTTGTGCTAACAGGCTGAATTCCAAGAAATAGAACCCTATTCGAGATGGCAATTATTTGTAGCTGGCATCATACGTAAAGACAAAATGGAACAGGGAAAAGTGGGGAGGCTCTCAGGTGACTTGAGAACATGCTTTGGTCTTCCTTGGGCACCTATATTTCTCCTGTTACTGTTCTTCCCAGACACAAATTCTTTGGGTTTTCCAAATTAAAAAAAAAAAAAAGGAAAAAGAAAGTTAAAACAACAACAACGACAAAAAACAAAACAAAACAAAACAAACCAGGTCTGCTTTTGACCAGGAAAGTGACAAAGAGGTAAAGAAAGAGAAGTGCCAGCAACACGCCAGGTCCAAAGGTGGCTTCTAACGCAACCAAAGAAGAAGTGACTGTATCTGGCTTCAGCCTTTACCTGTGCCACACTAAATAACTGCAGTTTCCACAAAGGTGATGCAGCCAAAACACACAAAAATCAGATATTCATTTAAGCTTTTGGATACTTTTAACTGCATCAAAAACCCCAATCAGGAGATCATAAACACAATATCTTACTAACTTATTAAAAAGCATAATTCCTTCTAAAATGGCTTTAGAAATAACAATATTTTTAAGTTGACAGTGTTCTTTGCATTGCAAAAGGTCTCAATGCACCCCGATTTTTAGATGGATAAGCAAACAATCTGCTGAAATTAGTTCTGTTGCTAAGTCCATCTTGGTAGACTGGTCATAAAATGCTTGCTAAGTTTTCATTATATCTATTAAAAACTTGCCTTATAATAATGATGAAATATCCACTAACAGTAAACAGCAACATCACTGCAATTATGTGTGTGTGTGTGTGTGTGTGTGTGTGTGTGTGTGTATTCTTTGTTTCATTACTCAGGGCTCATCAAGATAAGTATACTCTTAATCCTCTTCATCTATTTCACCCATGTCCCACCCACCTCCCCTTTGGCAACCACCAGTTTATTCTCTGTATTTAAGAGTCTGGGGTTTTTTATCTCTTTTTCTTTGCTTCTTAAATTCCACATATGAGTAAAATCATATGGTATCTGTCTTTCTCTGACTTAGTTCACTTAGCTTTATAACCTCTAGGTCCATCCATGTTGTTGCAATGGCAAGATTTCATTATTTTTTATAGCTGAGTAATATTCCATCATATGCACATGATTGTGTGTATGTGTGTGTTATACACACATCCCACCTCTTCTTTATCCATTCATCTATTGATGCCACTTGGGTTGCTTCCATATCTGACTATTGTAAATAATGCAATAAACACAGGGGTGCATATATATTTTTGAATTAATGTTTTTGTTTTCTTTGGGTAAATACCCAGTAGTGAAATTATTGGATCATTTGGTAATTTTGTTTTTAACTTTCTGAGGAATCTCCATATTGTTTTCCACAGTGGCTACACCAATTTCCATTCCCACAACACTGCATGAGGGTTCCCTTTTCTTCACATCCTCAACAACACTTGTTATTTCTTGTCGTTTTGATTTTAGCCATTCTGACAGGTATAGAGTGATATCTCATTGTGGTTTTAATTTGCATTCCCCTGATGATTAGTGATGTTGAGCATCTTTTCATCTGTCTATCTTCCTTGGGAAAATGTCCATTCAGGTTCTCTCCCTGTTTTTAATCAGATTTTTTTTTTTTTCTTGGTGTTGAGTTGTATAAGTTCTTTATATATTTTGGGTATTCACCCCTTAATGGATATTTGATTTGCAAATATCTTCTCCCACTTGGGGGCACCTGGGTGGTTCAGTTGGTTAAGCATCCAACTCTTGGTTTCAGCTCAGGTCATGATCTCAGGGTCATGAGATCGAGCCCATTCTCAGACTCCGTGCTCAGTGTGGAGTCTGCTTAAGATTCTCTCTCTCCTTTCCCTCTGGCCCTTCCCTTGCGTTCTCTATCTTGGCATTCTCTATCTCTAAAATAAATAAATAAAATCTTAAAAAGAATATCTTCACCCATTTGGTAGGCTTTTTGTTTTTTTTGATGGTTTGCTTCACTGTGCAAACACCTTTTATTTTGGTGTAGTCCCAACAACTTATTAGGGATATATTTTTAATTGAAAAGACTATCAAGAATGACTTTTTTAAATACTGATTTGAAGGGATACATGTACCCCAATGTTTATAGCAGCATTATCAACAATAGCCAAATTATGGAAAGAGCCCAAATGTCCACTGACTGATGAATGGATAAAGAAGATACGCACGTGCGCGCGCGCACACACACACACACACACACACACACACACACACACACAGAGGAATATTACTCGGCCATCAAAAAGAATGAAATCTTGCCAGGTGCAACAACACAGATGGAGCTAGGGAGTATTATGCTAAGCGAAATAAGTCAGAGGAAGACAAGTACCATATGATTTCACTCATATGTGGAATTTAAGAGACAAAACAGATGAACACGGGGGAAAAAAAGAGAGAGGCAAACCGTAAAACAACTATAACTATAGAAAACAAACTGAGGGTTGCTAGAGGGGAGGTGGCAGGGGGATGGGCTAAAAGGGTGATGGGGATTGAGGAGGGCACTGGTTGTGATGAGCACTGGGTGTTGTATGTAAGTGATGAATTACTGTACGGCACACCTGAAACTAATATTACATTGTATGTTAACTAATTTAAATAAAAACTTGAGGGGAAAAAAAGAATGATTTCTTTTAGGCCCTAAGGTGAATTTAAAAGTTGGGAGTAGTTCATCAAATTCAATTTATCTTTTTAAGATTAATTGGTCCATCAATTCAAGCTTGGTGGAGCTCAGTAAAGCAATTCCAATTCTAATATGTAGTGAGCATCAGTAATAAGGGTGTGTAAAGTGTGGCTGGGCAAATTCCAAGTGTCATAAGCCAAACAAGGAGACTGTTTTCAGTAGTTCACCACCTCCTCAAAAGCCCTAATCTTATCAAACTCTCCATCCCTGCCTCCCTCCCACAGCTTTTAGTGTCCCTGTGTCCTAAATGACTAATCTTTGCCATGATATCAATTGAAAATTAGGAGAGAAAGGGAGACGTGAACCTCTTCTGTGGCCTCTCCTGGCTTCTGAACATTGTTTCAACGAACCTGAATGTTCCAATCTTACACAGGGGAAGACAGCACATCATATTCTGTGGGCTATAATTCCGCTTTCATAATCAAGACCAGAGGGATACACACATACATTAATGGACACAGAACCTAGAAATAGACCCACACAAGTTTGCAAGGTAGATGTAACTAATACTCAATAATTTTCAAACACATTTTTCTAGCATTTTAAGCATCATCAACTCCAGGTTAAAATTATATTTCTGACTCTCTTGTGCATTAAATATTTCAGGCAAAGAAACCAAGATGGTGCTGCTGAGAAAAGCTCTGTGATGTTAAAGGAATGCCCAAGGCACTTCTGCCATTTTACTCTTCTTTCTCTGTCCCAAGCTTGAAAAAAGGACATCTTACAAGTTCCCAAATATTTATTTGTATTATCTACTTAATATGAATTAACTCCAACTCCTTACATTCTAGAGCCTTCTAAATTCACTAAGATGCCTTAGTTCCTGGGCTCCTTTGACAGATATTTTTATAGTCTTAGAAAAAGAATCATGTGAAAGGAATCCTATATATTGACCACCAAAGTTATTTTTACAAAAGAGCAAGAGCCAAAAAATTAGTACAGTGCCAAATTTAGTCATCTTATAAAAACTACATTTAAAAATTCATTCTTATTCTCAAGGTAAAAACAAGCATGATACAAGTTTTAGGTAGTAGGATAGTACTTATATCCCACTCATTAGGAAAACCTAATGGATTAATTACCTGTCCCTGGAGCTCTGAAAACTGAAGAATGCAGGAAGTCCCCCAAAGAAAAAGGAAAAAAAAAAAAGAGACTTTGAGATTTTTCAAAACAATTTCCTTTAGGATTTTGTGCACAAATTATTACAGATAGAGCAACTGGAGACCTTCTCAAACAACTCACACAAGGAAACAAAAACTTCTAGCTACTTAAAAGAGTAGGGAATAAAATTTTTCAATCCTAATATATTTTTTTGAAAAGGTGTTGAATTTTGACAAATGATTTTTCCTGCTGCTATTGAGATCTTCATAGATCTATATGTTTTCAATTCTAATTTTTAAAAAATGGGTAATTTGTTCATATGATCCAAAAACCAAATAATATAAGAAGGCAAAGTAAGAAATCCACCTCTACTCCTACCTGTTTAGTTCCCCACATATTTCCACCCTCTGCCCAAGCAGATAAGTAACTGTATTAGCTTCTTATATATCCTTCTAGGGTTTCTTATGTATATGTACGCCACTCCATAAACAGTCGCACACACACGTCTCTCCTGTGCCCCTCCTTTTGTAATATAAATGGCAGCATACTATTCTGTATTTCATTTTTTAAAATTTATTTATTTATTTATTTATTTATTTATTTTTTAAGTAGGCTCCATGCCCAGTGTGGAGCCCAACACAGGGCTTGAACCCATGACCCTGATCAAGACCTGAGCTGAGAACAAGAGTCAGATACTTATTTTTTTTAATAGTTTTTTTCTTTTTTTAAAGATTTTATTTTATTTATTTACTTGACAGAGAGAGAGACAGCCAGCGAGAGAGGGAACACAAGCAGGGGGAGTGGGAGAGGGAGAAGCAGGCTCTCAGCAGAGGAGCCTGATGTTGGGCTCGATCCCAGGACTCTGGGATCACGCCCTGAGCCAAAGGCAGATGCTTAATGCCTGAGCCACCCAGGCACCCCGAGAGTCAGATACTTAATTGACTGAACCCACCCGTGTGCCCCTCTGCACTTCATTTTTTTTTTTTTAAGATTTATTTATTTTTTTTAGAGAGGGGCAGAGGGAGAGAATATTCAAAGAGACTCCCTGCTGAGTGGGGAGCCCAACTCAGGGCTCAGTCCCGTGACCCATGAGATCATGACCTAAGCCAAAACCAAGTGTCAGAAGCTCAACTGACCGAGCCACTTTGCACTTCATTTTTAATCATTAAGTATATCCTAGTAATTTCCCCATATTGGTATCTGGAAGGGTTCCTAATCATTTTTACAGCTGTATAGTATCCCATTTATTTATTTGTGTGTATGGAGGGGGGGAGGGTATGGCATGTCCCCAGATTAAGTATATTTAACCAGACCAAACCAATGGACATTTAGTTTGTTTCCAATCTTCTGCCATTACAATGTTTCAGGGGACACTCTTGTATATATGTCATTTCACATGTATACAGGCAGCACTGCTGTGCAGAGGGGTTTAATAGGATTTTGATAATTTGTAGGTCAATTAGTTTAAACACTACCCAGTCTTGGGGAATTCTTGGTATATAATATTCCTTGGTATATAATGTTAGAACGTCGACAGGCCCCTTTTCTCTGGGGTCTACCCCACAGACCCCTCTCCTTTAGTCACACTGCATGCAGTGTCATCAACAGAGTAAGCTTGTTCATCCCTCCATGCTTTTGCTCACACTGTTACTTTCACTCCTTCCCTGCCTGGGGTGACCTCATCATCTTTCAGCTTTGGGGGGTTAACACCTCTCTGCAGCCTCTCCTGATCTGTGAGTAATGCCTTTAAAAGTGCCCACTCCCTCCTTTGGTCTCTCACTCTATCATACTTCTAGCATAGCATCTATGTTCTTTTGTTCCACTTACTTGGTGTAGACAAAGCACAGTAATTTTCTTTCAAGTGATACTATTATTTTCTCTATTTAAACATAAGGAGATTGGGGGTAGATAGAAACTTTTGGCCACTTCTTTCAAGGAATTTATAATATAATTGAGAATTAGGATTAGATGTAATTCCAAACAAACACAAAAAGTCCTGTTTTTTCCTTATATATTTTCCTTAAAATATTTCATTTATTTACATTTAAAAATAATGACACAATTGGGGCGCCTGGGTGGCACAGCGGTTAAGCGTCTGCCTTCGGCTCAGGGCGTGATCCCGGCGTTATGGGATCGAGCCCCACATCAGGCTCCTCCGCTATGAGCCTGCTTCTTCCTCTCCCACTCCCCCTGCTGTGTTCCCTCTCTCACTGGCTGTTTCTATCTCTGTTAAATAAATAAATAAAATCTTTAAAAAAAAAAAATAATGACACAATCAATTTCCCAAAAACTCAGCTTTGTTCTGGTAATCGCAACCTGTGCTATGTTCATCAAGAACTTTATATTGGAAACCAGGGATGTACTGTATGGTGACTAACATAATATAATAAAAAAATCATTAAAAAAAAAAACTGGTCAAACCTATCCCTGGATCCGTATAAAGGAGTGCTTAGCACACTTTCAGAGACGAGGTAGGTGATCAGTAAATTAATGAGCTGGAGAGCAATTTATGTCTATAGACATTGATATATATACATATGGCTCATTTTTTAAGATCTAGGTTACTAGGAGTTTGCCTGAAATAATGGAATATATATATATATATATATACACACATACATTTTTATGTTATTTCAGGTAAACTCCTAGTAACCTAGATCTTATGAATAAATCTAATTATTCATCAACTAATTACTCTTTTTCCTTAAGTTTTTATAAGGAAAATTTCAAACAAACAAAAACGGAGTGTAGAATAACTAACAATAGTAGAGAGGGTAGTATAACAAATCCCATGCGGCTGTAACCATTACTGCTAAATAGCCAATCTTCTTTTATCTATACTCCCATCCTCCCCTGTGATTATTTTGAAACAAATCCCTGATATCAGGCAATTTTATAAGACACGTTCACTTTTACCCTCCTCAAGAGTTAAGATATCAATACAGAGCATGTTGCCTACAGTTAGCAGTACCAATATCTAACCAGGTCCCTCAAAAAACATCAGGCACAAAACTGTGATATAGGGTATCCAGTTACAACAATTTTGAGTATGATCCTTTCAAGTAAATGATAAAGAATTCTCTGGGCTTAAACCTCTGCTAAATTGGGGAACGCTACATTAACAATAAATCCCAACTAACAAAAGTTCTGTTCCCTTATTTTAATTTCTTCTAGCAAATAATATTTTCAGATAAAATCTTCCTATTCCTCACACATTTGCAATCATTATATCAATATTTTACTACTAAAAATCTGATTTAAATTTCCTTTTTTGACACAAACAGGAAGAATATTTTACATAGAAATTTGAACTCAAGCAACAGAATTGGTTTTTAACCCTTAAAAAGTAGAGTAATAAGGTCTAATAAATCTTAACGGGCAGGTAAAAAAGAAATGAACTGTAAACACTTTGCAATAAAGTTCACATAGCATAGAAGAGTCGGAGAAATTTTGGCATGCAAAACGAGCATGTGATATTTGAGAAGAGGAAAGCTGAATGGGAAATTGGTCTAAGACTGACAGAAAAATAGTTATGAACACTTACCTTATTGCTGCCTAGACTGTAGGATGGGATAAGATCTTGTCGGCTGCCAGACAACTGAAGAAGAAATAAAGAGGGGATTAGTGCTTTTGTGTGAAAGTACAGAAATCTACGGTCTTAGAAATACAAGAATTTGAAAACCAAATCAACAAAATGTTAAAGTCAGATGGTAGCAGAGACGTTGTTGTCAAGACATTTGTAAATTAGGCTAGTGTATACTTTGAGACATTATTAGGCACAATTTTTTTAAACAAGTTCTTTATTTTGAGAGAGAGAGAGAGAGAGAGAGACAGTGGGCCAGTTGGAGGGGCAGAGGGAGAGAAAGAGAATCCTCAAGCAAACCTCCCACTGAGCGCAGAGCACATGCGGGGCTTGATCCCAGGACCCTGAGTTCGTGACCTGAGCCGAAGTCAAGAGTTGGCCACTTAAACAACTGAGCCACCCAGATGTGCCTCACAATTTTTTTTTTAAACTGAACTGAACTTTAAGGTGAGAGGTTTATACAAGATCAGATACCCAGTTTACACTGAGGCAACAACTGGGTTGCGTAAGGGATACTTCACCTGTTTGTACCCTTCTGTTTAAAGAATACCAGGTTACTAATTATTTTACCATGTCCTGATGTTACAACTTCCTTCTCTGGGTATTCGTAGCAGATGTACAGACACAAACTATCTTAAACAACAGGATTCTTTCTTTTTTTAAAAAAAAATATTTTATTTATTTATTTTTGAGAGTGCGAGAGAGCATGCACATGCACGAGCACAAGCAGGGGGAGCAGCAGGTAGAGGGAGAGGGAGAAGCAGGCTCCCCGCTGAGCAAGGAGCCTGATGTGGGACTCGATCCCAGGACCCTGCGATCATGACCTGAGCCGAAGGAAGATGCTTAACCAGCTGAGCCACCTAGCGTTCCTAAACCATAGGATTCTAAATACCAAATCTCTGCAAATACCGCTTCATTTGAATGTATTGTTTTCTGAAGAAATGAGATTTTAAGTTGAAATGACGTGATTTTTCTTGGGACACCTGGGTGGCTCAGTTGGTTAAGCATCTGCCTTCAGCTCAGGGCTCAGGTCATGACCCCAGGGTCCAGAGACTGAGCCCCACATCAGGCTCCCTACTCAAGGACAGCCTGCTTCTCCCTCTCCCTTTGCCACTCCCCCTGCTTGTGCTCTCTCTCTGACAAATAAATAAATAAAATCTTAAAAAAAAAAAAAGAAAGAAAGTGATATTTCTTAATGTCTGAGAATGTTTCCAATCTTTCAGTCTGAGATCATTAGTGATATCATCAGTCACTCAGGGGCCACGTGTGTCCTCCCGTTTGATACTCTCCCTACCTCTCACTATCGTCTCTCAAACACTAAGGCTAAGGGTCAGCTGCTCTTCATTACAATGGTTGTACTGTGGTTTTCTTGGTGTAAAGTTAGACAAAGGCAATATTTCTCATATCCACATCTTTGTCAAAAGTAAGGAAAGGAGAGATAAATCACAGGGCCACAGTCATATTTCTTTGTGAAGAATTATTTGTATGCTTAATATGCACATAAATTATACCTACGTTTTCAAAAACAACAACAAACTTAAGACACTGTTATGAAACACACCTAACTTATTTTACTCATTTATACTATCCTGGATGGCCTTTAAGCAATTGAGTTTGTAAACCGAGTCCAGGCTTCTCAATTTAAAAGTAATTAAGTTAGGCCCAGAAAATTCAAATGGTTTGCCCAAGGCACTCAGTTAGTTTTGCTTTAGTTCAACAAACACTCACTGAACACCCAGTCACTGTGCTAGGCACTGCTCAGACAAAAAATAGCGAGAAACACTAGAGACAAACTTAAATGGACACTTTCCTATCCTACTGGTGAGGACAGGGACAAAGGGGTGCACAGATGCTACAGGGTAGAGAACAGGGGCACCTAACCAGTTTGGAGAAGGAAATGATATCGAGATGAGAGTTAAAGGACAGAGAAGAGTTATCCAAGGAGAGAGAACGCAGGCAGAGCACAGAACGGGGAGTCCGTGTACTCACTCTGTTCACGTTGGGAGAGCTAATGCTCCTCCTACTCAACTTCCCCTTTCCCGTCAACTGTTCCTTCACTGTAACTTCCTGTCAGTCAGAAAACGTACAGAGGAAAAATACAGATAAGAGGCCCACTTCCAGAGCAATTCCATGTATAGCAGTCTTTGAGCTATCATCTGTACATACACATTCCTGGTTCTTTAAATCATGGCTGTTTCTTCACACTGTGGAATGACCTAATTCCAATCACTGTGGAATATTCAAAGCTAATTGTATAGCGAATAGGTTACCTAGATCATTCTTTTCTTTTTCTACTGATGGCCACCTTGAAGCTGGCCAGAAGTTAGTCCCAGGAGAAAGATCGTCAAAATTAGATCATTCGCTTTTATTTTTCATAAGGATCTTTGGTTAAAACAAAAAAATGTCTCAATATTGCTATGTAAAATGAGGTTTAGGGTTCCGCTAAGGATTAGGTTTACTGCTGGCATCTCTATTAGCCCTTCTAGAGATCTACTCTAAGGCTATGGCAGGCATGTCCAGCTAAGCGAAAAAGGGCCCATTCTGCCACATTCCTACTTATTTCTTCAGCAACATTATTGTCCATTATCAAATAATTTTTAAAGTAATTCTTTAGCCAGCAAGAGTTAAATATTTTCTCCAGCTACCTCAAGGCAACTAGATACCATTTAGCATCTTGGTAAAAGTAACTTCCCAAGTGGAGCTTTTATATGTTCACAGACTTAACTGACAAGTTTTATCTAAATTAATACACTCCACTTAAACGGATGCTTCAAAAGTTTAGATGTAACAACACTGCGAATTGCAGAGAGGCGAAGAGAATGAGGCTGGGTCAGCACCACTGCTACCAGCTCTGTTGGCTAACCTGGCGGAGACGATCTAAAGTGAGAAGGTTCTCCACAGCCAGCACACTTCTGAGGTATTTTTCAATATAAGCCTCTGAATCAGCAGAAGCCGTGTTTTCAACATTAGCTGCCATTCTTGCTAATGTTTCTCGTTCCTCTACTCCCTGCGCATCCTGGAGAACAGAAAGTTGTGTATTAAAATTAAGTACTCTGTAGAAGGAAACATAAAAGCTTCTTGATCTATACAAATACACACACGCAGAGTACTGAACTAACAAATGGGGTGTATTCCAAAATTCCATTTGAACGCCAGCTTTTGGAACTCAAAATGCATTTTCCCACAGAAATCATGGTATAAATGGCGGTTAGATCAACTTGCAAGGTTAAACACAGTGCCACTGAAACACAGCACATTCTCAGTAAAACCGTCCCCTGCTGTATTCCTACTGCAAACCAAAATGTTATGGGTTAGAAAGGACTTGGTGGAAATAGCTGGAAAAACAACTGCCACCACAATACTTCAGAAATACATCACCAAGGGGCAAGAGACAGGAATGAGAAGCTGGGGTCCAAACAACACCGGTAGGACGCAGACACAGGAGGGTAGGAAAGAGAGTAGGGCGGCTTTCAACCCTTTCACTCGGCAGCCAACCACGAACTATACATTCGACATGTGGCAGCTTCTAAAATTGCTCTCAATCCTCAATTCCGGAGTGACAGAGGCCAGAGGTGGTGTAGCACCCACCAAGAAGAAAAGTATCTAGGTAAATTCTCGCTCACTGTGCTTTCCCACAGAGCCCATCCCTGCTCCTCTGGTGGGAGGCCCATGCATATAAATGGGATACTCACAAGTCAAGGAGGGCCGTTGTTAGTGCATTTAATCATGTCAAGCTAGCTTGGCTCATGACAAATTACTCTTCTCAGAGAAAATCTGATACTTTATTTACTTGTGAATTTGTTATAATAATGTCAAAAACTACAAAATATATAGCCATATGCCACTGCATCTTAAGATGCCATCAACTTTAAGAAAAAAAAAAACCAACACATTATTTTATATACCACTAAGGAGAAAAAAAAAAACTCTGCCAATTAATTTTAAGATATCGATTATAAGACACAACCTAACATCAAAAGTATTTTTAAAAATTTAAATGAGCTTTAGAACAGATAAAATATGGAAGAATTTGGGAGGTGGCTTAAGTTCACAAAACTTCTACCTCCTACAGTGATTCATTTGGGCTTTTAATAACCCTGAAAAGAAGCAATTATCCTCATTTTATAGATGAGAAAAGAGGAAGGCCACATAATTGGCAAAAAA
The DNA here is from genome assembly GCF_023065955.2 of Ursus arctos. NCBI lineage: Eukaryota > Metazoa > Chordata > Mammalia > Carnivora > Ursidae > Ursus > Ursus arctos. Next base: position 63,650,500 of record NW_026622775.1, on the reverse strand, counting down.
GGCAAGATTTGAACTTGGAAGGAATACTCTACCAGGAGTCAAGAGACCTAAATTCTAATCTTGCCTTTTTTGCCAATTATGTGGCTTTCCTCTTTCCGCAGCTATAAAATGAGGATGATTGTTTCTTCCTTCTACCTCTCAACACAGAACACTTTTTGGTGTCTGAAAGGAATAGATATTATCCTGATTTTGTAAGAAAGGGAAACTTGAGTTTTATAGAAATGTATACATTTATGTTACCCACACCCCTATCAAAATACAAAAACGTTTCCATTACCTCAGAAAGTTCACTTACAGCCTTCATAGTCAATCCCTACCCTTTCCCAAGCCAGGGTCAGCTCTTTCACCACAGATTAGTTTCACCTGTGTTAGAATTTCACGTAAATGGAATCATACTCTTTCGTGTCTAGCTTCTTTCACACAGCATAATGATTCTGAGATTCATTCAAGAACTTCATTTCTTGGTATAGCTAAGTGATATTCCACACTATGGATATACCACAACTTCCTTATCTATCCACCCACTGATGGATGTTTGGGTTGTTTGCAGTTTTAATTTACTCTGGATTAAGCTTCTATGAGTGTTTGTGTACACATCTCCATGGACACACACAGTCACTTCTCTTGGGTAAGCACCCAGAGGTGGAATGACTGGGTCCTGGGGTAGAAAAAGGGGAAACCATCTCCTGCTCTCTGGCCTATCATCAGTTCTTTCCGACACCAAGCTCTCAGAGCTACTGTAACAGCGAAGACAAAGAACTTTTTAAGGATTTTTCATGATAAACCTCGCTCCTCAAGGAATCTTTTCATTTTGTTTTTAAATAAAAAATAAACTAAGTGCAGTCCTTTCATTGTTGAGTTTTAAGTCTTCAGGGCTTGATAATATGAAAAAAGCCACTTGCCAACTTAGATGTCTAGCTAATTATTAACAGGTAGCCCAATCATGGGAGGCTATATGCTTATCTCTCAGCTGATCCCCTCCCCACATTTCCTCCCTTTGAAAATCATATCACCCAGAGAATAAAAGCACTTTTAAAGAGGAGAAAGAATCTACAATCAGGAAGGGATGAGACAGGAGGGGAAGGAAGATGAGAGAAATGGAAAAATGGGAGTTCACTACAGAGGTCACTGTTTCTCAACTGCATTCAAACCATTTATAGAGTTAAGATATGAAACAGCCAGAAAGGCACATAAAACATTCAGACGCAGAGAATAAATAGTAAGTCTCTAGCTGAGCATCTAAGTAGACAAAGAGTAATCTACTACAGACCCAAGATTTTGCAGCTAGTCTGCAACAGACCTGGTTTTTAAATGTTCAACGGGCTCCAAATTAAATAGTTAAACAGCTAATATTTACTGTGGAAGTCTAACACTTTGAAGATCCAGTACAAGGTTTCTTGCAGTACAAGAAATCTAAAACAAAGCTGAAGTACTGTGTAATCTTTTCAGTCTTCCAAATCTCTGTACTAAAATATATTTTGTCCACCTACTGCTCAAACACTCAACAGAATCAACAACGTCCAGCCCTCAAAAATGAAGAGAATGATGCAGATATGGACGGCGTGGTTAGCAGGGAGTGTTCGCTCCCAGCGCACGTCCCCACTTCTCCGCTCGCAAGGGAAGTACAATCTGCATCTCCTCACTCACTCCTCGATCTGAGAGAGTGAGTGTCACAGAAGGAACTGCTCTTCTCTCTTCTCCAGGGTCTTTTTCTTAGAACCCCTTTCCCCTAGCCGTGTAAGGAAGGCCTCCATTACCAGCTGTGCCGCGGTGCAGGAGAATACAGCTGGGAGTAAATATCAGGAAGCATATACATAACCACAGCATGCAGCAAGCTTCCATTGGGGGTGTATTTTAAACTCCATGTGTTTATGACGGTCTCAGTTCAGAAAGAGAAATAAGGAGAAGAAAATAATAATAGGAACTATAATAATGGCAATCACAACCGACTGCTTAGCGTGTGCACAACGACTTGTATACAGCATCTCATTTAATCCCTAAAAACAACCCTGTACAGAAGCTATCACTAACCCAATTTAATAAATGAAAACATTTAGGCTCCAAGTAACTTACCAACTTCACCTCACAAAGAGGTGACAAAATATCCGTGTGATTCCAAAATGAAAGCCTGAATCTCTATTTTGTGCTCTGTTGCCTCCCTTTGAGGGTGACAATATTGCTACCTTATGGCTACTAGGAGTAAAAAGGAGGGTTGTCTTCTAGGAGTGTTGATTTGCTAAAAGGAACTTCTTCTTTAACAAAATACTAAAACCAGAACCTTTAAAGCCACAAATACATTTTACTATGAGTAACAATAAGATTAGGAAATTTCCTCTACAAATCTATAGCATTTGCCCAAATACACAATTTCATTGACTCTGCATTTCTTAGGTAGGTGACTTTCAGGGAGTTAGCTCTTTTTACATGTTTATTTTTAGTAAACTCAAACTTCATACGATCCTTCACCTCTGGAATATTGGAGACAATTTCAAAAGTCACTCCACAGCCAGGAATAGAACTTCGATGTGACATCTTTTTAAGGAGACTCTGGGCAAAACCCTGGAGAAAAACAAAACAGAAAGATACAGTTTCCTACCTCAAAAACTGAGTTTTCATTAACAAAGAGACAGCACAAAGGGTACTGCATTCATTCTAACCAAAAAGAAACAGCATCTTTCCAGTATGAGCAAGCTGAAATCCACATCACTAAATACAGGCTCTTCAACTTCGCCGCAGCACACAAAACCGATTTATTAGGTTCCTGCGACGTGACAGGTCCTATACTCAACATATGAAGAATATACACCCCAAACTCTGGAAACCTGACACCAGTCATCTGGTTCAGCTCTACCTAAAGGCAACAGAAAGAAGACTGTTGACTTCGACACAATAAAGTGACCTTCTAAGATGTGAGCGAGGACTGGTGACCCTTACACTTTTTTTTCCCTCCAGTACAATGGACATCTTGCAGCATGAATATTGACAAGTTCAGGCATTAAATTCTTGACCAAAGCAGGATCGTTATGAAGAATGATTTCAGAGTGCATGGTCATTGTTTATGCTGACTGTGCTCTTTGCACAGTTAAGAATGGAACTGTTGAATTAATGCATAGATGACTCATTTGAAGATGCTAAGACTGAACACCCTGTAGAGGCTGAAGAGAGCAGGGATGAGCGCAGAATACAATTGGGGAACAAAGATACGAGAGAATTGTAAACCAACATCCAGCCTTTTCCCTCATGCAAAAGGGAAGTAGGAAATCTGTGAAAACCTCCAAAGAAAATAGAAAAATCAAGCCATTTGGTCTCAGAAGTACCTATTTTCACAAACCCACTTAATAATAATTTCTTTCCTATTCAGTGATCTTTACTTTTTTAAAAGACTGTAGCTCTTAGAATGTAAAGAGACCACTGACTGCAGCCCTTCACTCTCTTGTCTTGAGCCTTGCCATGGTGCTGAGCCACTGCCCATTCCACTGGTCTGGGAACAGCTACACCTTTTTTTTAACGGGAGGAGTGGGGAGGTGCGGGTGCTGTTGTTACCTTACCTTTTGTTTTCTTTCTGTATGGAACTATTGAAGCTGATGTGCATATATTAGCATCATAAGGAAGTCCCTGTTCTTGCCATAAAGAAGCAATTTTTAGGACTGAAGTCTCTGAAATTGGGAGGGAAACTGGCATGTCCTAAAATACTATTATATCATTATCAATTTGATAGTATCACGTCATTTCAACCAGGGAAAAAGAGGTGGCAACTTCTTGTTGCTATAATAAAAAATTAAAAAGAAATGGAAACCAAGCCCCTCCCAAAAAACAACAACAAAAAAAACCCATCAGAAGAAGCCTGGTGACTGCACGACGTACCCTTTCTGTTAAGGATTCTGTGGGGCTGGTGGCTGTAACAGGTCAGTCTCAGTGCCTGGCAAGCAGAATCTCTAGCTCAGGAATGGCAAAGAACTCTTCAAAATGCTCCTCAAGAGCAACACGTCTTTTTCAATCCCTTAAAGACTTCCGAGAAAAGAGAGCCAGAGAAAAGAGTGAACGGGAGACACACCACATACGTCTACAGCTAACCTGATGACCTGGATTTTACTGATGCTGGATTGCCAAGCTAAAGAGCTGCAATTTTAACAGCATTACCACCAGTCTTCATTTCAAAGATTGATATCAGTGTGACATTTAGAACTAAAGATTAATTTTTAGGGGTGGAGATTACATCTAGGACTCTGTCAGCCGTGACTGTGCTCTTTTAAATGAAAAGATTTCTTTTCATCTGTCCTGGTTTTAGTCAGTGTATCAAGAAGGCCTCAAAAAAAAGTAAGCATCCCTAGAATGAGCCTCCCAAATCCTATATTTGCCAAGCCAATGACAGAAATAGTTTATGTTCTTCCCTAGAAGTTTCCTACTAAACCCAGTCATACGGCACAAGGTCCCTCATAATCCAGCTGCAACTGTGTGGACAGCCAGGGCCCCGGCCTCTGCGGCACACACTGCCTGTCACACTCTGCCACTCGAGGTCCGAGCCTGCCCTGCCCTGTCCTTCCTCACTACCTCTGCACGGAACATACCATTTCTTCCTCCGTCGCCTGCCAGACTCCCCGTCTGTGAAGGAGCGGCTGGTGTACTTACCCCCTCCCCACTCTGAAACCTTCTCGGACTTGCTCGGTGTGAGTTCTCATTGCTTCGCCTGCAGTCTTCCCACACCTGGGGAGCACCTGCTTTCCAGCACTATCCCAACAGAGGCATCACCAGTTTATTCAGCTACACATGGCCAATGGACACAAGCCGTTTGAAGATGCAGACTAATTCTCACTCATCTTGCTACACAAAAGCTCGACAGAGTACACTCTCCAAATATATGAGCCCACGAATTAGCAGAGATGACGGAGAGGAAAGAAAGAAGTGCAAAGCAGAGGATGGGTCCAAACAACAGCTAATCTGCAAAGAACAGTCACATCTTGTGAGACCCAAATGGTCTTTCCAAATGGAAAGTCAAAAACAAACACTGAGAACTTCGCTTTGACGGGGCTCTGGGGCATCCAAAAGAATGGCTTTCATTTGCGACTACGTAACAAGAAAGACTCATTGCAATAACTGAATACTGTCTAGGAGAAGTCAGGCCGGCAGGTGCCGGGAATGAAGCAGGCACGGTTACACGACAGCAGCAGTCGAGCTGAAGAGAAAAACTCAATGCTTCACAGGGGCTGTGTGAACGGGAGGCCAGAGCAATCATTCGCGGCCCTAAAGTCAGTTCTTCAACTGGGATTAATGACTCACCTGCCGGCCGTGAACATGGACACAAATTCGTTTCCGAAGCACCAACTGCATGTCAGCCGGATGGCTGAGCTGGACAGTCACCCGCACGATCAGATACACGCGCTCATCCGCTGGGGTGCCTTTACTGAGCTGGGGACAGCTGTGCACGGCAGAGTCCCAAGAGGCTTCTGCTCTCACCTGCCGAGACAGAAAGAACATACTTTTCCCTCTCCTCCTGAACACAAAAAAGCTTCACAAGGAAACAGCTTGGCTTGGCTGAGGTTGGACGTCCTGGTCAGCATGGAAGATCTACTAGAACTGGCCTCAGAGACTCCGGGATGGGAGGATGTGGCCTCCATCACTCTAGTCTGGGCAGTAAGAGGATAATGTTCCCGGCTGGCTGGTTTTTAAAATGTTTTAATTTTGAAAAATGCTCAAACATAAAGGAGAGATGTGAATTCAGGACAATCAATTCCTGTGTTATCTTCCATCTAGAATCATTAGCTGTTAATATTTTGCCACTTTTCCATTGTCTTTCTCATAACTCATACAAACGCAGAATTGTTTGCTGAACCACTTTAGAGTAAGTTACAGACCTGTAACTCTACCTGCCTAAATACACTAGCAAGTACCTTCTAAGAGCAAGAACATCCTCTGACTTAACCATAGGACAAGTATATTCAGGAAATTTAACACTGATGTGATACTATTCCATAATACATAGTCCATATTCAAATCTTTCAACTGTTCTGATCCAGGACCACTAACTGCATTTAGGTGCCATGCCCCTTTAGTCTACTTTAATCTGGAATGGTTCTCCAGCCCTTCTTTGTTACTTAAGATACTGACAGGCCCACTGTTGTACAGAATGCATCACAGTTGGGTGTGCTGGCTTTTCCCCTACTAGTGAAGTTTTGTATCTTAGGAATACCACTAAGGGATGATGTGCCCTTCAAAGCATCCCATCAGCTCTCCTTGCTTAAACTACTTTTTCATTTTTCCAATATACTCAAAACTAGGAAGCCCCACTGTACACCCATCACCCAGATTCAAACATTATCAAGATTTTGCCATACTGCCTTCATCTATTCTTTTTTTCTCTTCTTAAAAAGTCTTTACTAAAGAATTTCAAAGCAAACCCCAAACACTGCGTCATTTTCCCTGTATGTACTTCAGTAGCATCTCCCCAGAGAGGGGACCACTGCTGGGCTGAACTATGAATACGAACAGAGATCCTTTACCAGCAGGGGAAGTAAAATGGTCAGTGGACATAATCTGACCATCCACTCCTTCTGGAAGGGGTTCTGCTCTTTCTGGAAGTCATAATGAAAGGCTTTCATTTATATTTCTTGAGGAATGTAAGCATCAAAATGATTACACTGCCGACTGTTTCAAAAGACACATGAAAAGGTTAAAGAAACTACTTTTCATCCGATTTTCCCTAGTTTACCTCTCCATCGTGCTGTTTTACAATCTGTAGTTCAAAGAACTCATCCTCTTCTTCACCGGTGAGGGTAGCATCCCATCCACCAGCTTCTGGGTCATCAAGATTATCCTGGGAGCTGAAATCATCAGCTAAAAGCAAAGAAGTTCCATTAAATCAGAGATCGTTTTAAAGGATAACCCCTACCCGCTAAATTTCAATATGCTTAGTATTAAAATTCTACTGCCTCAAATTTCATTTGCTTTTGGCTCTAAAATCTTACATGACATGGAAGAGGACCATTAAACAGTTCACAGTTCTTAGAGATGGATAGACTCTCAAGAAATTATCTTATCCAATCTCCTACCTTTATGCCTTATTTTACATGGAAGGCAAATGAAGCCAAGATACCCAAGAGGTTACTCAAGGTCAGCCCATAAATGTTAATGATAGGATTATAACCCAAATTCCGCATCTTTTAGTGCATTGAAGAAATGAGAAGCGAGAGTGATTCCAATTATCTGACAGTTAAGTTCAACAAAAGAATCAATTGGCTACATGAGCCAGAAACTTGGAGGGTTGCCCCTTGGCCCTTTAGTTATTTAGTTCTAAGTCTGGCCCTCCCAACCCCCTATCCATCTTAAGCTTGTGAGTAGCCATCAAAAGTATCTTTCTAGTATGTGGGCTTGTGTGGATCAAGAATGGGCATCGGGCTGCACAAGTTCCTGATCGTTTCTTGGGATGTCCGTACAAACGGGTCTTCTATAAGCTTATTCTCTTCCACTCTTACCCTCCTCCACACGTGCACATGCACACACGAGCACCTCACCTGTCTAGGAACCTAACATAAGGATAGGCCTGAGTAAGCCTCAGCCTCCAAGACACCAGAGAACAATAAGATAGGATAGAGAGCTGTGGCAAAACACCGAAACCCTCTCAGGTGGACAGACAGTAAAGTATTATTTGCTAACTCTGTGTCCATATAATAATTTTCCGTATGTCTAAATAAGCTAAGCAGTATAAGATGCTAAATACCTCAGTTATTATAACTCCCTTTCAGCTAGGTGGAAGAAAACCACTGAGGACATCCAAGCTTGCCTATTTAGGACAGTTAAATTGTAATACACCAGTTTTTTTGCAGATGTTTTAGGAATTTAACTGCTGACTTTTACCTTATTTTTAGCTCTTTAATCTACTTTTTCATTTTTATTTTCCCTCCTTGGACAGAGTAAATGTAAAATGTAGCCACATCCAAACTATTTTACATGAAGGAGAAAAAAGTCAGAAAAAAAGGGCAGTTTCTCATAAATAAGCAACGTAGGAAAGAAGGGCCTAAGAACTTACAGAAAAAGTGAGAAATTTATTAGATAGTGCTAAGAAAACACAGATAAAAGAAAGCATGCTACATAAGCGTCACTAGTTATTAGTCCTTTCCAGAGAGAAGTCTCTTCCTAAGAATTAAAGAAGACAATACTCCCAGTGCAGGAAAACACCTGCTACTTCATCCTAACACGATGAGGAGAACAAAGCACGCACACACATACCAGTCACGGACACGCCAGGAGGAAACGTACCTGCTACGCAGCAAACTATTATTCTTACAGAAAATTCATTCCTTGTCAAGTGTCTGCGTCCCTCAGCACACATAAAATAGACCCTAACCTTAGGCTTACAGAATTGCTTCACTGCAAACTTTGTTAGAATCTAAGTGTGACTCGGACACTAATTTGTCAGAGGTTAAGCCTTCAGAAAGCACCTCCTAACTTACCATTTAAATCAAGGAATATAACAGGAATGTGTGTTTCCATCCCAGGAACTGGGGTCCTAAAACATAATGAAAAATAGCATCTCAAATAAAGCAGACTTTCTCAGCAGAATGTACTTTGAGACACAGTGTTAACCCACAGTGAGAAGTATTACAGGTCAAGCCAATAATAACTGTGGGTGTTGTGTTTTTGTCATAATTTCACATCAGAGATGCCCCAAAGACTTACCTGTAACTGCCACTTCTTTTAATTGGTGCTCTCGTTTATAAGTATCATATGTTCTGATACTAGAATTCAGTCTTATAAAATACATCTACCTGTTTATAATTGAAGCTCTGTTTAAAGTTACTTTTTTCTTAAAAAATTATATACTTAAGGGCCCCATATGGCTTAATTTACTATTTTTAATTTCTATAAAGTGGCACAGAACATTTGCTGACAGTACAGTTTAAGCCAGCACCAAAACCAAAAACTCCTGGAGCTGCAATTTTATTATGACCGAATGGTCTTTTAAGGGAATGACCCAAGTAATTAACATATTAACTTTTTTTCTTAATGCTAAGTGCAGTGGTATTAAATATTGATTTAGATTCTCAGAAATCTTAATTATTTGGGCCAATAACAATATTATTTAATAAAACACAGTTTTAGGCCACAGTTATTCCGACTCATGAAAATAATTTAACACTTCCTCTAATTCAAACTTTTTTCCACTATGCTGTGATGAGTCTTCCATTAATTGGAACAGAGGCAGAATTCATACAGAGAGCAGGCGGCTCAGTGAGCATCTGGAACATCCGAAGACACGTGGCAGCATTCATACCATTCTGCCGGGGCCCCTGGAATGCCGCTGCCAGCGGAGGGGACCATGACTGCATTCCGCTCCTCGGTCAGAGTCAGCCTCATCTCTAGAAGTTGAGCTTCACGGTCGGCATCATCCTCTGTTTTATCTAGAATAGCAGGAATGAGGATCAAATACAAATTTCTCGCTTGATTTACACTTTTGTCCTGCAAATCAATAGGATTTGCCTGTATTTCAGGTACTGGTTGGTAAGGGTTCACCGAAAACTTACTACTTCCTTACTTAGTGATAAAAAAAAAATCACAGTAAAAAATGAACTGTAAGCTAAAGATGTTGGTGTACTCTTACAGAAAGGCCATCTTTGGTTCATGGAAGGCCAACATGGACCAGCACATGAACAATTTCTCCCAGAGTTAGAGGATTCAAGTGCTTTCAGAGAAGAAATCAAGAACGTTAGCACCCTCCTTAATTTATTTTTGAAGGGCAGTGTTTACATACTGTATTTTCTCTCTTCGTTGGGGATGGGGGAGACCTATAGAAAGATATCATTATAGTTAAATAAATGTTACTATGAAAGGATATGACACAAATAAGTAACATTCCTATGCTCTTGCCATCCCCATTACTGATGTATTCATCTACTTCTAATCTATATGGCTGCAAATGGAAATGAACTACACACAGATTGGGGGGAAAGGAAATATTCAACTAGCTTTTCCTACCATGTTTACTGACAAGCTTCTGCAGTTGTTGATCTAAGTACTCCTGACGTTTTGTTAATGCATTTAGCCATTTTCTACGCAGTCTCTCTAAATCCCGATCCTGGAAGAAAACAAGGGAAATTATGGCAAATAAAACGTCATGACATTTGAAAACCAATGCTCCATCTACCTTACTCTAAGGCTTCAAAAATATAAAGTATTATACTCAATCTCTTTATTACCACTACTAGTTGACTCCAATCATTATTCAGAACAGAAAGTTCCAGAAATCAAAGCACTGCTGTTCTGGAACAAGACAGCTTCTGAAAGGGCATTCTCTAATATCTAGAACCAGTTTTATTTCTATTGGTTCAAGGGGCAGAACTCCAAGTAACTAATATCTACGATGTCCCTCTGCTAGATAAAAATCATAAATACTTGAGCACCTGACCGGCTGTCAGAAGAGCATGTGACTCCTGCTCCTGGGGTCATGAGTTCGAGCCCCACACTGAATGTACATATTACCAAAACAATAATAATAATAATAATAATAATAATAATAAGTAAACTTTAAAAAATCACAAATACTACTCAATAATCTTCAATTCTATGTCCCTGGGAACTATCATAAGAATTCCTCAAATTTCTTAACTTGTTTCAGCCTTCAACATGTTTCACTAGTCTCCACAAACAACATGTAAATGCTTCTCTCCCTTGTTTCCTATGGAGGGATTTTTGGAGAGGAGAGGGGGCGTTATCAACAGACTAAGAACTCTACCAGTCAACACCTGACTGTATACCAATCTTGCCTCATTTCCTTTCATAATAAAGTTAACAAGACTGGGTAGATGAGTGGAATGCTGAGGATACAGTGTGTATCTGGATTTCACTAAGGCACTTAACCAAATAGCTCATGACATTCTTGTAGACAAGATGGAGAAATGTGTAATGAATCTACTTGAATGAAATCATAAATGACTGAAATATCACATCCAAAGAACAGTGATTAATGGAATAATGTCAGCTTAAAAGAAGTCTCTATTGTTGTGCCATAGGACTCTGTATTTAACCCTATCTGATCCAATATTTTTATCAGGCACTTATAGGAAGGCAGACATTTTTATCAAATTAGAATGATGCAAAACCAGGAGAGTGACTACACTGGATGACATAATCAGGATCCAAAGAGCTCTGACAGTCCTAAACAATGACTAGCAAGACTAACAAGATAGAACTTGACAGACATAAACAAAATCTTGCAGGAGATTAGGAAGAGGGGAGGCAGGCAAAGCCAAACCTGTGTAACTCGTGGAAGTGGGGAAGGGAGACCTGGTTCAGAAGATAGAAAATACCTAAGCAGCGTGGCTTGACTGAGGCTCAGTATGAGACAGCTCTTACAGGGAAAAGGGTGGGTGACCTCTCAAGGAGAGAAAGAGGGCAAGGAAAAGGATCTGGAGAAATGGATCTGTACAGATAACAGTCACAAATGATTTCCTACACCGAAGTCTACGAAACTCTGTTTTAATTTGAGAAAAAGCAGTATTTGATTCAGAATTAATTGTGTAGTTATTAAATAACAGTATGACAAGACTCAGGAATGTGTGATTCACCACTGGAATCAAGCTCATCTGATGAGGCCAACAGGTGCTTCCTTACCTGGTAGCTGTCCATGTCCTCCTCCTCCTCCTAAAAGAAAAGATATATTACTCATACCTAAAACAATTATTTTTCCAAGAATCAGGCTATGCTCAACAACCAGACTCTTTTCCCATACTTTATACTTTCTAATTTAATTGAATATACTATTTCATCTCCCACCTACGCTCACTCTCAGTTTTACAGTTTTCAGGAAGTTGGAGTTAAACCTTAAGCTTCTCATAGGAAAGTGAAGAACACTCATTTGACCTTTTCAGGAACCAGTACAATACTTTCCCTGCTGGGTTTATAGTCCCACTCCCCAGGAGAAATCAAACACCTGCTGGCAAATAGTCTTTACAAGCCAGTAGGGGGTTTCTGCCGAGGGTGTGGGTGATGGAGGAAGTTAATCACTAGTAGGCGACTGAGGAATTTCTAGAGACTGCCACGCCTTAACCCTCAGTTTGCCATGTATCAGGGCAAAACCAACAGTCTGATGCAGGTGCAGTGATTCCTCACTGAAATGCAATACAGTAAAAAAGAAAAAAGAAAAAAGAAGACATCAAAGGAAAAACTGAAAGAATTGTTCATGGAAGGCAGTTTTCTGGCAGGTTCCAAAAGACTCTCTTATCTTGTTGGGTCTTTCAACAAGAACATAACTGGCACAGAAACTTACATGAAAGGTCTCATGAGTCTTGGGGGATCTGAGCGTTCTAACTTTTACACATCCAATGCCAACAGACAATATACATTCTTCCATCAGTGGTAAAGTCCCAGATTCCTGCACAGACTTCACCTCCACTTGGACTCGCCGGGACTGTCCCTGCAGCACAAACAATTTTTCTTAAAATCAGTTTAATTTCTAAAAATTTGGTTCAGAGAGACCCCTACAGGCTGATGTTGAGAAAGCGTTTAACTTTGGAGACAATTGTCTCACCGTATCTTAAAAGTTAAGTAGTAAACTACAAATTGAAAAACTAATCAGGAAAAATAATTTATCTTTTCAGCAAGTAGAAAGACACAGAATATATGTGGCTTGCATATTTCTTCAATAAAAAGAAACATTAAGAGAAAACATTCTAACAAAGGAAATGCAAAAAAGCAAGGGATAATATAAACTGTTCAACTCACTTATAATCAAATAAATACAAATTAAAATAAGCACAATACACCCTTTATTTTCACTTACTAAACTAGCGATTATCTTTTAAGAAGGCAATTTCTGACCGCCGAGAGTTTGTCAGGCAATTACATACATCGTTGGTGAGAATATAAACTGTTGCAAAGCGTCCTGCAAGGCAATCTGCCTTAAAAATGTAAGTATCCCTTGACCCAGCAATTCAACTTTCTAGGAATCTGTTCTCCGTAAATAATCATATATTTTATAAGGAATCTTAAAATAATGTTAAGAATAACAAAAAACTAGACACAAATATATATGTAATATTAACAACTGTTCAAACTGTAGTGTATATAATAAAATATTAGTCATTAAAACATACATGATATATTAAGTTACCACGAATATGGTTGGGGCACCTGGTGGCTCAGTCCGTTAAGCATCCAACTCTCGATCTCATGATCTCTGGGTCATGAGATCGAGTCCTTCATGGGGATCCATACTGCGTGTGGAGTCTGCTTAAGATTCTCACATTCCCTCTCCCTCTGGCCCTCCCCCATTCTCTCTTTCTCAGTCTCTCAAAAAAAAAAAAAAAGTATGGTAAATAATGTTAACCAGACTTTAAAAAAAAAAAAAGATGATCAAACCCAATATATATATATATATATACACACACATACAGGATGATCTACTTTTAAAAATAAGCAGAGTCAGAAATAAGAATGATGACCACTATCCTGGATTCACTGTTCTAATCCCAAATAATTTAAAACCATGCGGCAAAATGAAGAATTGCGCACGTACATTTTCATAATAAATACAATGTGACCCGGTACGTTTACAATGAAGTAGGATTTTAAAAGAAGATTCCCCATATTCCCAAATCACTGACTTCAAAGTCAGTTTGTAAGTTTCAAGGATGTAAAACAGAATTTGAACAATGGAATCTGAACGTACAATTTCAAGTCAGTTACTCTTCCCCTCTTCCATCAGATTTTAATTCCCAAGAGCTCCCTGTTATCAGGGAAATCAATTTAGGCAATGATTAATCAGAAGGCTAGATTTGAAGAGATGGGTTACAGACGTCTTTTGATTTAATATTTTCCAAGGACTATGCATCAGATATCTTGTGGAAAGAGTACCTCAGAAAACATTTTAATTGTCTAAAATAGTTTAGTCCATTTCAGTTAGCTACATTTTGCTTGTTTACTTTGCCTGAAACAGAAAGTGCGCTCACACTGGGAGGGTGAGGCAGAGGCACTGTGGGGGGAGGGTTCAAGGTCGGCACAGGGAAGAAAAGGAGGGAAAGATCCAGAACAGCCTGTTGCCCCACTGAAAAGCTTTAAGCTGTATCCTTGGACTCACAGACTGAACTTCCTGTAACTGCTAATATTTGAGCATTTTTTAACTACAAAACCAACACTTTTATATGGTGAACCTAATCAGTCCTCCTCTGCTGTTTTTCCGTTGAAGAACAGCAGTTCTTGTCTTGAAAGATTTTAATTCAAATGAGCCTACCATCCAAGTCCCTCTATGAACGAGCCACGCACGCTCCTATCAGCTCCTCTATTACTGCTTTCCTGGTCTTCCTACATGTTACGTTCTCCCCAGACTTACCTAATCCCAACCACTGCATCTTTATTCTTGCTGCTTACGTATGAAAAAAAGCCTTTACACTATCGGTTCAGCCTCGAGGTCAAGACCCACACCCTTCAAAAAAAACCTTTCCTGATGAACTCAACTCATCTTTGAACACTTTTAGTAAAGGCTGTCAGAAATAAGACAAATACTTATATATTCTATTTATACTAAGCCACAGAAAATTAACTGGTCTTGCCTTCCAGGCAACGAATTCAGAGGCTTCCAAAGAAGATATATATATAGCTTTAACAGATGTTCAGAAAAAGATGTTTTTCACACCCTTAAGAATCCTATTTTATGTATATATCTGATGCTATAGTTTAATTTCTTTTTCCTTTTAGTTCTTTGCCCATACATGAATGAATTTGCTAAAATTCATTTGCTGGGGTCAGAGAACAAGTGCTTATCACCTTCCCCCTTCTAAAACATTCAGAAACTTAAATATATAAGCAAACTTTCTTTTTCCTTTAACTTTTTCTCATATTCTGCTGTGAATGATTTCAACATTCATTTTCAAAAGCTATTCTAATATTTTACCATTGTTCTAAAGTACAGAAACTATCACGGGATACGATTTTCTACTAAATGTTGAATTAATGTAAAGTATAGCAAAAAAAAAGGGGGGGTATTTCCAAATGTTCTATGTAAATTCTGTTAAGGTATTTTCTCTTTAGCTGGCAGCATAGACACTTTATAGTGACAATCCGCCCAGGGTTAAGTGACAATTCCCACCTATTTCTCTGCTGTATTGATTTCTGGCAGGCGTTCGTATCTACTCAGTTGCATTTATTTAACACCTCCTGCAGTATCATACAAAGATATTTGGTCTTTGTCCTCAGGTCCTGGCAGAGAGCTCCTAAAACTCTCAGAACTTCCTGAGTCATAATGATTATAGGTGCATCTTCTAATGACGCAACTTTAAATCTGGCGATTGTTGGTAGGTCCCCAGATAGCTTGAAGAAGGGGGCTGGTAGCCAGAAAGACCCCCCAAAAAAACAAAAAAAAACAAGCCTTGATTAAAAGTTGGAACTGTCAGCCCTACCCTAAGATCTCTGTACAGAGCAGAGAAGGGATGGAGATGGAGTTAATCACCCACGGCCAAAGCTTTCATCAGTTATCCTACGTAATGAACATCCATTAAGAGCCTACAAACAGTGAGGTGCAGTGAGCTTCCTGGTTGGGGACAAATCAAGGTGGTGGGAAAGTGGCACACCCAGAGAGGACACAGACACTCCTTAGCCCTCCTCCCATACTTGGTCCCATGCATCTCCTCCACTGGGCTATTTCTGAGTCATATTCTTTATTTAAAAAGACTGGAAACAGTAAGTAGAGGGGAGGAGAGCTGGGCAAACCCCTGAATTTGTAGCTAAGTTGGATAGAACTGAGGACCCAATACTCGAAACTGGCATCTGAAATGAAGGCCATCTTGTGCTTAAGTTTGAGCCCTTAAACCTCTGGCGTCTGATACTAACTTCGGGTGGTTAGGGTCAAAACCGAATTGCGTTGTGGGACACCCAGTTGGTGCCTGCAGAGAATCAAGGAATTGGCTGGTGCCAGTAGGAAAAGAACCCTTTCACCTCCCAAGTACCAAGCACTGTGCTTCATATACAGTATCTCTAAACCTCACACCAGCCCTACAAAGTGGGTGTAATCATCACACCTCCACTTTATACCTAAGGAAAAGTTCTGCGAGGTTACTAAACTTGCTCACAGATTTAGGGCTAGGCCATGGGAGACCAGAACTGAACCCTAGCTTGCTTTAGACTGTGAAGTGCTTGTTCTTTCTGCCATGTCACACTGCTTCTCCTTGTCTTTAGAAATATTCAAATGCTGCGTGATATGTTTCTATTGTTTCCTGCAATTCAATTCTAAGTCATTATTTAAAGCTTATCTTTTTGGTTACTTAAACCTAAGAGAAGCTGGTTTTAAAATATTATAATTAACAATATTTTTTTTAAATGAACGAAAACAGACATGAAATAGGAGACAATTTTAATACAAAAAATGGACTTGGCCAGTCTAGATTTCATTATCACTGATCTGACATTTCTGCTAATAGGAATCCAATACTAAGCTTTATGGTGCCAAAGAATTTAATGTTAACATCCAGAATGATAACTTTCACAATTTTGTTACCTGCCGGAGTTGAAAGATTCCTCCTGTTGGCACATCCTTTGCAGAAATTACTTCTACAGGGCAGTATTCGCCATTCTCATTCTGTTCCAAGATTTGGACCCAGAATTCCACTTTTCTGGTAACTTCACTCCATCTAGAAAATAGTTGAAGTTCTTGGAAAATCATACATTTTCTATTTCAATACAGGCAGCTTAGGATCCTTCACATGAAAACTAACAATGATAATGACCTCCAAACAGAATAACTCAGTAGAATGACCTGCAGTTCAGTGAGTAATATACAAATATATACTAGCAAATATAATTAAACCAAAATTAAACAAATTTAACATCAGAACTAGAAATGGTTTCTTCATTTCATTCAAAAAGGTATAATTATGGGGCGCCTGGGTGGCACAGCGGTTAAGCGTCTGCCTTCGGCTCAGGGCGTGATCCCGGCGTTATGGGATCAAGCCCCACATCAGGCTCCTCCGCTATGAGCCTGCTTCTTCCTCTCCCACTCCCCCTGCTTGTGTTCCTTCTCTCGCTGGCTGTCTCTATCTCTGTTGAATAAATAAATAAAATCTTTAAAAAAAAAAAAACAAAAACAAAAACAAAAAAACAACAAAAAAAAACCAAAAAGGTATAATTACAAATCTACTTCAAAATGGTTATTCAAAAATATAAATATGGTAATCAGAGGTCCAGAAGCAAGTACAGTGATTATCTTGACCTAGATAAAGGTAATGATACATATGCTTGATTAAGTAACTTGACAAGACTCTTCGCTCAGATTAATAACAGAATCAAGAAAAAAACTTAATTCTAATTAAGGATTTGCTAAAACATTCTAAAAGTAAAACAAGAAAAAAGAAAATCTGGTTCTCTTCTATAATAAGATGGAAAGCATGAATACATGCTCTTTCAGTCATTCCCTTTTAACTCTTCTTTTTAAAATCCTGGTACAAATAAGCCTGCCTCCTTCCATGACTGATGGCATTTCAAAAGAACTTTGCACTAGAGAAAAAATAAGTAAAACCTGAATTCTAGAGTATATCTTGATCCACTCTCCCTACAGTTGCTTAATTAGAAGTAATTCAGAACGATAAGCAACTATTCTCCAAAAATTCATTCACTCTTTATTCTTAACTAACTACACATTTAACGTCTCTTCCATCACTCTTCAAAGTTCACTCCTGTAAGGAAGTTTAAGTGTGCTATAAATACACTGAAAACAATAGCATCTATCCCTAGAATACTGGTAATGCTCAGGAAAGGGCTACCTTTATAAATGGCAGTATTAATCTCTTGCAATTCTTTAAAATTAAAAATGGAATCAGAAGGATATCTAAAATTCACCTGTCCCGAAGACTACGTGTTTTTGCTTGGATAATCCCCAGATCCCACAGGGCTGGGTTTTTCCGAGGATCGTTCATTTTATGGCCATATACTTCAATTGCCAATGCCCCTTCTGAAAGATGCTCAATGAAGTCTTCGGTAATGTTAACAGAAAACTCCTGAGAGAAAAAAATTACAGAAGAGGAAGTACTTCCTGGTAACCTTATGATTACTTATACCCACCAGTATATACCTACTTCATGGATAAGAGAAATGAAAAAAATATGTTTTAGTTATTGAACAGAACTGTCATCTAACACGCGTAATGAATGCTCAGATGGTCTAAGGTTCTTGACTTTAAACCTAACTATAAATCTCATTTTTTAAAAAATACTTCTCACCTTGAAAATCAATTGTGAAAGACCAGCATTGTATTCTATTTTGTTAACAGTATTTGGGACGCTATTTTTAAAGTATTAATAATTATATTAAGAATTCCAACGATGATCTACAATGTCTTGATATAAAAGTTATTAGATGCAGTAAGGTAGCAGTGTGTTAGAATAACAATTTTTCCTAGCTTTTAGGAAGCTAATTATCTCTAATAACAGGAGAGTAAGGAAATAAATAATGATCATCAGTGCAAAAAAATCACCTAATTTTTAAAAATTCTCCCAATCTGTCCATCTTTACAAATATATATGACAGCATTTTACAGTAATTATTAAACTCTAGAACAGTTTATTGTAAAAAGTCACAGAATCCACACTATCTCTCCATCTTTAAAACACTAAAGGTATTTCTATGTTTTAAAAGAGACCCCTCCCTTGAAAAAAATGAGATGGATTAACTGTGGTACAGTAAAAAAAAAAAAAGAAAGAAAGAAAGAAAGGAAAAAAGAAAGAAACTAGAGTCTGACTATCCTGGCTCTTCTAATTACTAGCCATAGGTAAACTGACCTCTGAAGTGGCTGCTTCTGCTGAAACAAAAAAATACTATCATCAAATACAACTGTGATAACGATCACATGAAAGAATAATATAAAGTGCTTAGCAGAGCACTGGTGTTCAATAAAGTTCATTCTTGTCTCTTTTCTATCTTCACTTTCTCTAAAACACCAGTTTCTTAAACTTTTTAGATGACAATTTCTCCAGTACGTAATATAAAACATGGGTTCCTTTAAGAAGGGTATATATAGTTGACCCTTGAACAATGCAGGGATAACAGGCACCAAACCCCCATGCAGTCAAAAATCCACATATTACTTTTGACTCCCCAAAAACTTAACTACTAATAGCCTACTGTTGACTAGAAAGCCTTCCTGGTAACATAAATAGTTGATTAACACATATTTTGTATGTTACGTATATTATATACTGTATTCTTACAATAAAGTAAGCTAAGGAAAAGAAAATGTTATTAAGAAAACCAAAAGGCGGGGCACCTGGGTGGCTCGGTCGTTAAGCATCTGCCACATCGGGCTCCCTGCTCTGCTGGGAGCCTGCTTCTTCCTCTCCCACTCCCCCTGCTTGAGCTCCCTCTCTCGCTGGCTGTCTCTCTGTCAAATAAATAAATAAAATCTTGGGGTGCCTGGGTGGCACAGCAGTTAAGCGTCTGCCTTTGGCTCAGGGCGTGATCGTGGCGTTATGGGATCGAGCCCCACATCAGGCTCTTCCGCTATGAGCCTGCTTCTTCCTCTCCCACTCCCCCTGCTTGTGTTCCCTCTCTCGCTGGCTGTCTCTATCTCTGTCGAATAAATAAGTAAAATCTTTAAATAAATAAATAAATAAATAAATAAATAAATAAATAAAATCTTAAAAAACAAAACAAAACAAAAACAAAAGGCGGGGGGGGGTGCCTAGGTGGCTCAGTAGATTAAGCATCCAACCCTTGATTTTGGCTCAGGTCATGATCTCAGGGTCATGAGACTGAGCCCACATCAGGCTTCACACTCTGCAAGAAGCCTGCTTGATTCTCTCTCCCTCTCCCTCTGCCCTTCCCCCTCAAAATTAATGAATTAAAAAGTAAGTAAAATATTAAAAGAAAAAAAAGAAGAAAACCAAAAGGAAGAGAAAATACATTTACAACCTGTGTTGTGCAAAGGTCAGCTGTACATATATTCACACAAAAGGAAATTTTGATTGTGGAGGAGGAGTTAAAGGCACTGACACTTCAGAGTCTCCCCCCAGCTTTACTGAGATACAACTGACACATAGCACTGTGCTCATTTTAGGTGTACGGTGTATTGATGACATTTCGGTTTCTGACTCCAACCACACTTGAAGAAACTCTGATTCGAGATATATATTGATACCAAATCATTCAACAAAATAATGCTCATTCTGCAGTTTTGTTTTTACCTAAGTAATCAGATGTTGACCAAGTCTGGAAAACAAACTTACATTGCAGTGATCAAAGACAACCATGCACTGAGGCTCCTTGCTGACCGGAGAAGAGGAGGAGGTATCCACTTCAGGTGCAACAATTACCGGCTCCTGTTGGTCCCAGAAGTTGTATTTGCAGAACACAAAGTGGGACAGATGCTGTGGCAACCCAGTGGCTTGGAGTATTTTAACCTGAAGGAAAAGGAAGGCTCTGATTTTAACTCAGAAAAGGTGCAACAAGTATCTTGAGTCAGATATGGGTCTGAGTCTTGCCTGTGTCACTACTGGGTTTTGTTGACCAAATCCCCTTCACTCTGGGATTTATTTCTTCATCTGTGAAATGGTGACAACAACTGCCATATTTAGTGAGAGGTTGACATGGGGTAACAACGACCTTGACTATAAACTTGGATGTTTTCAAACATTTACGGGCCAATTCTAGCTTCTTATAACATCTTCATCATATCATCATATTATAATAATAATTTAACCAACTCAGAAAAGGAAAAGTTCTCAACCATCAACACCATTCAATGATAATGAATTTGGCTAACTGTGGATATGTCAAGAACGTAAGATTATTAAGAATGATGAATGAAGAATGAAATCAGCATATGTGTCAATAAGGAATATTCAGTAGAGCTAAAAATGTTTATTTGATATTTTGAAGGATAAAAAAGAACAAGGTTCTTTTTTTTTTTTTTAAAGATTTTATTTATTTATTTGACAGAGATAGAGACAGCCAGCGAGAGAGGGAACACAAGCAGGGGGAGTGGGAGAGGAAGAAAGCAGGCTCATAGCGGAGGAGCCTGATGTGGGGCTCGATCCCATAACACCGGGATCACGCCCTGAGCCGAAGGCAGACGCTTAACCGCTGTGCCACCCAGGCGCCCCCAAAAAAGAACAAGGTTCTTGAGTAGAAAGTTATATGCTGCTAGATGATTTTTTGGAAAATCTTAAAGGCATCAGGAATGTATACTTTGAAGATCTGAAGGGATTAAGGGAGGAGATTAAAGACGGTGAATGTCACCCATCTCTGTACCAATTCTTTTTTTTTTTTTTAATTTTTTTTTAAGATTATTTATTTATTTGACAGAGAGAGAGACAGCCAGTGAGAGAGGGAACACAAGCAGGGGGAGTGGGAGAGGAAGAAGCAGGCTCCCAGTGGAGGAGCCTGATGTGGGACTCGATCCCAGAACGCCGGGACCACGCCCTGAGCTGAAGGCAGATGCTTAACGACTGCGCCACCCAGGCGCCCTGTACCAATTCTTACTGAGTGACTTCTCCATGCAGATTCAGGGGAGATGAATCAAAGGAAACGTGCCCTGGACTGCAGGAGTGTAAGGTGTTGTGATAACAACATGCAATTGGAAATATATATCTAATCAGACTCAAATGTGCCAGGAATAAATGCCCATAATGGATTTTAAAGCAGTCAAAAATTCTAAATATTTCTTTTGGCAGGCAGTGTTAGGTTGATTTTTAAGCTGCAATTTTTGTGATAAGTTGTGACATTCCAAAATTCCTCCAACTATGAAAGAAACTAAATTCTAAAATTAATTAAGCAAAACTAAATTCTGATTTTATAATTGAATCCGGGCTGACTTTCATATGACTGAGCATTGATCATTTATTATGTTCTTCACCTGGTCACTTCCTACACATTGCAAGATGGCACTGTGCCTCCAGTAAATTAAATTTCACGAAAAACAAACTTGAATATGTGACCAAAGTTGATATAGTTCAGCAACCACAAATAAATCGTCTTAACATTTCAGGAAGCATTAATAATAACACAGAATATCAGGCAAAGCAGATGACTATTTTCTTCTATACCAGGTACATAATGGGTGAGCAACGGTTGAGAAACCTGTTTTTATTCATTTTCCCCAACAATGGCAACAAGAGTTTGAAACATTTAGACAGCAATTCCCCAAAAGGCTACAAAAAGACAGACTGACTAATGCATTTTATTTGTCCAAACCCAACAGAGCCATCAGTGTTCGGCAATTAATTTTTTGTTCATTTTAAAAACCATCACTTTTTCATTAAGTGTTTAAAATTTGTTATTATACTCTTTTAGGTGAGACAATGTGAAATTTGAGAAGATTACAAGATTTTTGTAGAACACAGATCTAAATAAAACTCTCTGCCACATATTAGCTTCTGTTTTTGAGCAGATTAAATTTGTAGTCTTCTTAGGCTGAGATTTCTCCTATGTGAAACAGGATAGCTACCCAATGATACTGGCATGAGGACTGACCATACCAATGGAATGAAATGAATGAAAACACATCCAAGCATTGAGTGGACAGATGTTGGAAACATCCTTCTTTGTGATTCAATTCCATCGGAAAGCCAATATTTTTTCTTAGAAATCAATCTAAATTTTAAGGTTGAAATAAATTTTAAGATTTCATATGCTGACCTATATCCTCCAGGCAACTTATCAGGAATAAGACTGCCAGGAATAAAGAATATCAGGAATGAGTAATATCCTGATATCCAGAACATAATTTTTGTTTTTGTTATTTTAAGTTTCTGCATACAGAAATCAAAATCACCACAAGGTGTCAGAATACCATAGGCTTTGACTTGCCACTGCTCAATATAAAGCCCGGGAATGTCAGAAGACATGCTGTTTGGGGTTTTAAAATATACTAATTTAATTTAATGTCATTGAAAATATCAATAATGTTAATACATGCATACTTATTTTCATCATAGGAAAATAAAATCAGACTGCTTTTTTATAAGCTGGTGATACTTATCACCTATTATTGTTAACTGTCCCAGACTGATTTCATTTTCTCCACCAATATTTTGTTCAGTGTCATATAGTCTGTCTTCCTTCTTTTACACAAAAGATTATCACACGCTTAGAATATGGTCTCTAAAAACCACTTCCCACTGAAAGGAACCGGGTTCCTTGGAAAAATGGCTGATTCCAGGTCTGCGATAGGAAATGTCCAGGATGGGACTAGAATATTCCTCATACCAGAAAGCGAGAAAGCTAGCATAGTCTATGACAGTTAGGGTTATGTCAAAAGGACTCCAGAGAGGAGCCCATAGGCCAGATATGGGATCATGTGAGCTTCACTACAGGTAATAAATACATGGATCGAAACACATCAAATATGTTTACATCAAAGAGTTCATAATGATATTTGGACTAAAAACAAAATAAAACCTCACTGGTCACTTTTGTATATTAGTAGGAAAACCAATTAATTATTTTGAAAATGAGGGGTTTTTTTTAAAGGAGAAAAGAATGGAGCATTTACCCTGCCTTTCCTATACAAAACTGATCTCCAAGGAGCAAAATACTTGATGTAATAGGACAGTTCTTTCTAGAAAAGAATTATAGCTAATAAATGAGGGGTGATAGGATTGTAGTATCATTATTTTCTCACTCCTCATGAAATATCTAGGTATAATCATCAATAATTGCTAACATCCCCAAAAGAACACTAGACATCATGTGCCTTCCGATGGAAGAACACACCTATAAAATGTCCTTGCTACCCCCTTTCCCTTATATCACCTTCATGTCTAACCACCAATTTACAGCAAATAAATCTTAACACATTAACTCATACCAATCAGCAAAATCCAGATTATGAGAAAATACAAGACAACAACCCAGCTTCTACAACAAATAAACTGTAGGGTAAGAGAGAAAGAATGAGACAGAGGAAGCAAGCAAGCACAAGAACCCACACTTGAAGTTTAGGATAGATTTAGGGGCACATCAAGCAAGACAATAAAGGAAACTGACTGGGTATCTCATATTAAGGAAGTATTCATTTCTGTTTATGATATAACGGGTTTTTAAAATGCTCTTCTTTTACAGTTGCATACTAAACTATTATAGATGAAATACGATGTCTGGAATAGCTTCAAAATCACCCACGGGAAGGGGACAGCACAGAGAGGCTTAGGCAGATGAATGAAATGAGAGCATGAGTTGATATTGAGGGAGGGTGGGTGGGGATCAGTAACACTTTTTTCACCACTTTTGTATATGTTTGTTATCTTCCACTAAAAAAATCTCACGATATTTTAACTTCGTTTTTTCTTAAAAAAAAGAAAAAAAAAAAGCCTATGTTACCCAGGATATACTACTTTTATTCAGTGATGACTTTCCCAAGTGAGAAAGTATCCTTGTACTGATGTAAACTTTCACACAGCTGCATTTACTAGTCCAGCACCTTTGAAATGGGCCATCATGGAGTCGTCAAGCATATGTCTCAACCCTCGGTAATTATATAACCTCAGAAAAAATGTTCTAGAATCAAGAATAACACAATCAAAGATTAATGTTTTAGTGAATTAAAAATTTTCCCCTGCCTCCTGAAGCATCTGACTTAAACATCTGAGGTCTTCTTAATACATGCAAACACTCAGAAAGGAGCCCATCTCTAACAGCTATGGCTTCCCCACAGCTTGCAGTGAATGCCTCACTTACTCCTTTTGGTATGAACTCCAATTCTAGAAATATTTACTGAGATACAGGACTGGACCAAGGATGGACTATGAAATTAGAGTTAAGTTTAGGCTTCTTTCACTGCACCTTTGAATGGCTTTCTTCTTACTCGTATACTGTTCCTATGACCCTTGCGGATTTCTCTTCCTCAAAAACCTTTTAACTGGTTCCTATAGTGATTCTCAACCAATGGCACACTGGCCCAGGTAGGGTGTGTTTGGAAATGTATGAGGGGATTCTTTTCATGGTCATAGTGAGTGACAGAAGCAGCACTATCTACACCAACTGGGTAGGAGTTCAGGAATATAATGACCTACTTGAAATCTACCTACCAATTATTCATGAAAAAAAAACACAATGCCCTCTGGAGAAAGAGTTTCACGTAACAGGCTCTCCTTCAAGTTCATGTTGAGTCTTGTTTCCAGAAATTTTCCTCAGACTTTACTCTCTGAATTAATTACCTCTCCTCTATGTCCCCAAACATCTCTCTACCTCTCTCAGAGCACTTGGGTCACACGATATCAGAGTCTTCTGTTGACTTGCATGTCCCTCTACACATACACACAAACTACACAGGTTGTCCTTAAGAAAAGAAATCCTATCTTTTTCATCTTTATATTCCCAGTATGATGTCTGACACATAACACTCAACAGTGTTCATGAACAGCATACCTGGGAAGAACAGAAAGAGCAGGGTTTGAGATTGGCACATGCTGGAACAGCATACGCAAGGCACACGGGTGAAGAGGAACAAAAAACATGTGGAAAAACAGTGTAAAGAATGAGTTATAGTACGAGCTTAGGAACAGAACCAGGGCTAGGATAAATCTCGAGCATCAGGAGAAGTTAAGAGGTCCAACAGGAGGAGGAAATTTATGAGAAAAAACTGTGCTTCTCTACAGAGAAGTTCAGATAAACATAAATCCATATAACTTTGGAGCAGAACGGTCCAGAAGAAAGAGGTGACTTATTGAAGGCTTCACAGAGGAAGGCAGTGGAAGTACCTAGCTAACTGGTAAATCAGTATATATGAGGAAATACGGTCTCTAGAATACCAATACTAAAGATTTATTTAGAGACAGATATTTTCAAAATTCGAAAAAGAACATAATATTTATTGTCTAAATAGTCACAATCCTTAAAATCAGCTACACTTCACTACTTCTAAATGAAACTGGGACTTACCATGCACACAAGTCTGTTCTCCTGGGTTTCCTTATCACAGGAGAGATCTGTGGTGTCATCACCTCCAGCAATTCTTTCCCCAACGTCACCACTGATTCGCATGACCTCGACATGCAGCCGACCTGCCACCTAGAACAATAGAGGAGAAGCAGGTACTCTTTCCAGATTTTGTTCTTTCTTCTCTTTTAGAGTCAAATGGTTGAGTTAACGGTAAATGAGAATTTTGAAGCCTAGGTTCTAACAGTTACCGTCCCTCAAAGTACTTGGAATAATCACCATCAAGCAGATGGAAACACAGGTATTAATAATACACAAAAGTACTACTTGTCATTATTAATGAAAAAGAGTCACAACAATACACCGTCACCACCCTACTGTTTCTTAAACTTTTCTCTGAAGGGTACAAGGTATGAAGAGAAAACTAACCTCTCCTTTCTGGTTGACAATTGGAACAGCATACTGTAACTTCACATCATAGAAGAGGGACTCGAGGAAAACATTCGCCACCCCAATGAGACTGTGATTTTCCTGCTCATCATAGAATGGATCAGCACGCTTGAAGTAAGACCGTATGAGCTTTAAAGAGATTGGAACATCGCAGCTTCAGAAATCACTTAAATTAATTCAACCCATGACCGCTTTGTGATGGGCTCTCATGAAGTCACTAAACCTAGCTTAAGCACAGCACCGGACAACACACTCTTATCTGCCTCACTCCCATTAAAATGCTGGTCAGCATCCTTCACCCATGACAGCCATCTCAATAATATGTCACTATGTTTATCACTTCTCCTTTATATGGAAATCTTGCCATGAAAATAGAGAAAACCAGTTGACAAGAAAAAGAAATCGAGTGCACAGAAGTACTCTTTAGTTTTCGTTCCTATTTTATTCCATTTGTTCCTGCCCAATCATAAGATGCAGTGCCACTAACGAGAGCTGACCCCCTTACACAAGAGTGGTTTGCTTTTTTATAATTTGCTAATGTTGTTTTATTTCTGCACTGAAATACAAGAGGAGTACAGTAGAAAGAAGGGAAAAAAATTTAAGAAAAAATGTCATCTAACTATAAAAAGTCCATTTTATTGATGAGAATCTGGAAAAAATAAATATTTTTTTAAAAAACAACAGGCTAAAAACAAAACAAAACAAAAAATAAGAGGCTAAGGAAGTAAACAACTCTATGTGGAAACAAGACCAGCAGTGTTGAAAACTGTAAAAATATACATAATACGTATTTCTGTTTTAAAATTTGCACAAGTACATGGCTGACCTAAATGGGAAACCTGCAACTTGAAGAGAAAGTTCCAGAGTACAGCTCTATGGCACCCACTTTAGGATCAAAACTCCTTCTAAATCTGCTCATAGTAGTATAAATATTAAGATACCACTGATGTTCTATTCAAAAAAAGAGATACTGTAGGTTTCTATTTGCAAGGTTAAATGTGTGGAGAAATGGGGGGATAATAAGGCATGGTCTCTGTCCTAAGTAAATTCTCAGTCTAGTACAGAAGCAGACATATGTGAGACCAACAGATGTCAGAACGGAATGTAGGAGATTCTACTAGAAATCTAGAGAACACAAAATGAGAAGAAAGAAGATGCCAGAAAAATAGGTTATTAAGATTCTTGATTAGCCAAACAATTTAGAGGATTAAAATAAATATTCTAGAAACAGGATTACTATTTTAGCAGAATGAACAATTCTTCCCTAAAATGGGTAGGCTCCTTTCCTGCTTGGTTTCTTCTATGATTACCAGTTCAGTAATTTTTCTCAGATAACTTACCGGGGTATCTTCTTCACACTCCTTCCACTCCTGATAAAGGTCTCTCATATCCAGCAACCTGTTATCCAGTTTTTCTAAAGACCAAATCTGTTTTCCTTTTCCTTTTCTTCTCACCTGGATTGCAGGTTCACTAAGAAGAGAGCCTCGCTGTAAAAAAGTAAGAGTGATCATGTGAAACACAAAGACATCCACCATGGAACCCAACCCTGAACATTCTATACCCACCAGTCAAATGTCATCAACCAAAACGGAATTGCTATCCTTCTCTATTCAGTTCACTGCAAAACTTCTCAGGAACCTTTTAAGCTTAATATAATGTCATTATAATCAACTGTGATCAAAATTTAAATTTAAGTATATAAATTAGATGTAATTTAAAAAGTAAATTTATATAGTAAATTATTCATATAGTAGGTTATTCATATAGTAAATGGGATATAAATTCAAATTTAAAACCCAAAAGACTAAATCATGTTTAATGGGAAATCAAAAAGGTTTTATTCAGGCCATCATCTGACCAGAGAATCTGTGGATAGAAAATGAGTCATAAGCATTGAATAGCAAAGGAAAGTCTACTGGGATGGATAGCTAAGAAATGATCTTTTACCTTTCAAAAGTTTGAATTTAAATTTTTTTTTGAATGGTTAGTATCTTAATATGGTACAAAACACAAAATGTTTAAAAGAGCAAACTGTGAAAAGAATCCCATTTACCCCTTTGGAGGCAACAAATGGTATCAATCTGTAAACATACATAGTTTAAATTTAAAATTAAAAAAACAGTATGAACTAGATAGAGATACTGGTCACACAACACTGTGAGTGGACAATGTGCCACTTAACTATTCACTTTATCTTTTTTAAAAAAAAAGAGAGATGGGGGAGGGGCAGAGGGAGAGAGAGAATCTTAGGCAAGCTCCATGCCCAGCGCCCAGCACAGAGCCCCCAACAAGGGACTGAGATCATGACCCGAACCAAAATCAAGAGTCGGACTCAACCAACTGAGCCACTCAGGCGTCCCTGAACTATTCACTTTAAAATGGTTAATTTTATGTTATATGAATTTCACCAGAAAAAAGCCTAGAATTGAATGAAATTTTTCCAGCTTGTAAGAGCAATGTGGGTTTTGCTTTTTTTTTTTTTTTAAGATTTTATTTATTTATTTTAGAGACAGAGAGAGACAGCATGAGCGGGAGGGGCAGAGGAAGAAGGAGAGAGAGAATCTCAACAAGACTCCACACTGAGCTCAGGGCCTGACATGAAGCTCCATCCCAGGACCCTGAGATCATGACCTGAGCTGAAACCAAGAGTTGGACGCCCGACTGTCCCATCCAGGCACCCCAAAGCAAAGTGTTTTTAATATAGAAACAGTTTTTAAACTTTTTAAAACCACAAGTGGAAAATAAAAATACCCCTGTGTATCTCCCCCAGAGAGACATATCTATCAGTTATCTAATCAATTTAGATTTACTGGATAATGTATCAACTGTTTGGATAGGTCTACTCAGAACTTCAGGGAATTGTGAAATACACCAACGTTGCTTTAACATTTTGCCTATAATCATTTTCAAAGAAATGGAATTTACATAATGAAACAAAGATTCTGAATTCTGAAGCTCAAAAACTGCCATTCTCTCATACTCTAAAGGCCCTTCTACCTCTGCTCAGCCAGCTAGGGAATAAATACAAAAAGCTCATCAGGGATCCACACTGGAGTGGTACTGCAGGCAGAGAATGCTTGAATGGGGAGGAAACGGCAGCCAGCAAAATCCTGCAGCCTCATGATTTGGCCCTCCAGAAACTACAAGAAGAACTGGAAAAAAGAAAAAAAAGAAATTTCTGCCTCTTACCACAATCACGAGAGAGGGGCGAGTATAAGGCCAGGAGTAAGACCAGAACAAACAACACTGCTCACAGTAGGGGCAAGTGAAATGAAGCTTTCAAGTACCAAAAACAAAAGGTCTTGTTGGATAAAAGAGGAAAGACCCAGCCTGAGTTAAAAAAGACTCTCTCCTTAAGAAATACTTCCTTGTCCAGCTCCTCTCTCTAGATGAAATCTGAAAATACTAATCTAGTAAATCAATAATAGTAGCATAGATTAGTAGCCATTAACGTGTTAACAATGGCTGCCTTGACTCCAGCGATGTGCATCATCTCTACCAGCCGTGCAAACAGCCCCACAAACACATTATCAGGTGTCTAGGAGACAGAGAGGCCCAAAATGACTTGCGTCATTTCTAGGTACTGACTTGGCTGCCCGGAGACAAGGTTGCTCCTTCCAACAAAGCCTGAGCCAGGATACACAGAAAAGAGCTACAGACAGTCATGCTTCATGGGGAAAAAATGGTTATGTTTCTGTTTTTCCAACTCGAACACTACGGAATGGAAGAAGACCTTGCTCTGCCCAGTCTTCTAGAAGAATCTAAGCCCTATACCTTCTGCCCATGATTGGCTTTCCTCTACTGCTTTTTGTCTGAATCCCACTGCACCTGTGGTTTGCCCTACAAATACCAACAAACAAAATAAAGTTCTAAGTTCAAATCACACACAGAATATGTATCAAAAGACAAATCTCCATAGCAATGAATGCATTACGTTCACAAAACCTGTATTACTTGAAACATTAAGCATCCTATTTGCCAAATATCTACCCTGTGAAAACACTGACCTTGAGGCTGTAATGCCACAAGAAAAAGAAAGATGTGGTCCTTGCTACCAAATCAGAATAGAATACCCAAATGTTCATTAAAGCTTTGCTGTGTCAAATACTGTGGGAGAAACAAAAGCACATGGACCCTCAAAATATTTATCTGAATACAAAATTCTACATACTATCAAAAATTATCTATGAATATGACTGAGAGCTAGAAAAGGGCCTAAATAACAAAGAAAAGAAAACAACTGGATAGCAAGGATAGAAAATTTTGACGGGGCTTTCCCCCTACATTTTATTAAGGTTATTACATTATACAAAAAAAAAAAGTGATCATGAATACATACATGAAACAACTAATAAACAGTTTTGCAGAGCAACCTATTAGCAAGTGAAAATAACACGGTACACGTAAAGTAAACACGGAACTTAACGGAGGGGGGTTGTATGGTGGTAACAGAATGAAGGGGAAAAACCACTTTGCAAGATTCATCAGGAAAGACGTCCCAGAAATCATAGAAACAGACTGAAGAAAGGGAGCTGAGTAAAATAAATTGGTGGCATGTGGTGGGAAGAGGTGGAGAGGATATGCTAGTGGACAAAGGACACATAGGCACAAAGGCAAAAAATTAAAAGCAAATAAATTCTACTCGAGAAAGAGAACAAGTACAAAAGGATGCAGACTGCAGAAGGTGTAGGTGGGGAGGAGGGCAAACCCGCTGGTGTTTAAATAACACTGGTGAAACAGCAGTTTCTTCCAGTGGTATCTTTGTCTCTTCCATTAATGGCAACCTCACCTTCCTGTTGGCATCCAGGCTGGAGGCTGGGATCTGCAGGGTTACTTTATACTCTGTTCTTTTATCCAGTTCCTCTGCAATGTAACTAGCTTCTCTCACCAACAGATTGGCTTTCACAATTTGTTCCCTCAGCCTCATCAGGCTGTTATTCAGTGTTGCTTCTCTTTAAAAAGAAGGGGGGGAGGGGGGGAATAACCGTCAAGCAGCACATCAGAATATTATGTAGTACATAGTATGTTAATGCCAAACTGCGAACCAAGCTTTACAACTGCCTTGTGCACGCGGGGAATATATTACTGACACCGACCCATGCACGCGCTTGTATCTGGGCTATGTTGGAAGTACTGGCACACGCTCGTGTAACAAGCTGGCCATTGATTAGGACAGTGCTTCGAAAACTTGACTGTGTATACAAATCACCCGGGGATCTTGATACACTAAAGCTTTTGATTCTGTAGGTCTGGGGTGGGGTCTGATACGCTACACTTCTATCAATCTCCACCTGACAGAAATGCTGCCTGTCTGTAGACCAAACTCTGAACAGCAAGAGGTTAGTT
This sequence comes from Ursus arctos, assembly GCF_023065955.2. Classification (NCBI taxonomy): domain Eukaryota; kingdom Metazoa; phylum Chordata; class Mammalia; order Carnivora; family Ursidae; genus Ursus; species Ursus arctos. The sequence goes on along the minus strand of NW_026622775.1, from coordinate 63,618,856 downwards.
AAGTACAGTTTGTAACCTGGATGAGCCATTTTAGTGCAACGCTAATTAGCGCATATAGAGTTCAAACTTGCAATCTGCATCTCATTAGCACCATGCTTTACCTACCTGAGCTAATCAGTCCAGATAACCACCTTTCTTTTTTTTTTCCTTTTTTTAAAAAGCATCTACCCAAGCTTCAGAACCTAAAGTATAATACAATGATAAGTATAACTTCTAAGTACAAATACTTGTTTATTCAAATCCAAAAGCCATACAAACTAAAATGGGGCAGGACCTGACATGGACAACTTTAAATAAATGAATATAAATTGGTAATTGCCATTTTTCTCAAAAAATAAAAACAAAAATAAGATCATGCCAAATGGTTCTTAAGCTGTAACATTCTCTCTTAATATAATTCTTTTTCAAGTAATGTCTAGATTTCTCCATACTGCATCTTACCCAGGTGAGGTAAAGTGCTGAGCATATGCTATGCACATGTAATAAAGGCCCTATGCCCCTACCTCTCTTCGGCCCACTGTCTCAGTCGCTGTTGAGCGCTGGGCGAGTGGAAAGAAAACCTGTCCCCACTACGACAGTTCTGTTTCTCAGGAGACAGCCTTCTTCGTAGCTGCTCCAATTCATGCTCATACATAAGCCGCTGGCGCTCCAGCGCAGACCGTTTCTCTTCTTCATGCTGCTGTTCCAGGCTGTTCAATATGGACTGCATTGGATCTAAACAAGGTTTTTTTAAAAGGTAAATAATGAACAAAAGGTCACGGTACAACACAGTGGATTTCAAATGTGGTTCTACATTGCTATGCTGTTCGTCATCCTAACTAGTAAATGAAGATTCTTGAAGACAGTTTGGAATAAACTCCCCACTACTCATCATATCATCTCTCTGTCAGATACATACTGAACTGTTTTTATAAATGTAGTAAGTTAAAAGAATACAGAGAATAACATAAAGATTTCCTTGTTTTGTTAACATTTAAAAGGTCTCAGTCATAAACATTTTTAACTTTCCATCAACTTTAAAAGATTTCTAAAATGCACAAGAGATCTGCTCACCATTATTACCCAGAGCCTTCATGGTAACCTCCATCTGCGCATATTCATAATTAAAGTTGATTTCACTGGACACCTCACTGGAGGAGTCCCCGTCTACATCCAGCTGCTCAGAGCTGGTATCATTCTTCATGGAGGTGTCGTGTTCCTCATCCTCTCGATCTGCTTTCTTTTTCTTTTTAGGTAAATTCAGTCTTGGGGGGAAGAAAGAATATTATTTTTAAAATAAAGATATGCACTTATTCCATTCATTAAATACTGGCGTTTGCTAGATGCCAAAGGGGGTACCATGTAAGTATAAGGCAATTACTATACTCTGGAATTTTATCCTCTAGTAGTAGAAATAAACACACACACAGGCACAAATAGTTACAACAGACCATGTGACTCAGGGCCACATGACCGACAAGCTAGGTGTTGAAGAAAAGCTGAGGACCCCTGGAATAACAACAGAAAAGAAGACAGAGTAGGAAGTCATTTGAACCAAGCTTTAAAAGTGGGAACAGCATGAGAAGAGACGTGGAAATGGAAACTCTCATAGTCTCTGAAGAAATTATGAATAAAACAACATAGGGGCACACAAAACTTGTATAGCAGAAATTATGGGAGGTAATGCTGGAAAGATCACTGTATCTCAAACTATGAAGGCTTTGAAAACCAAGTCAAGCAGTTTATACCCAATGCAGTTTGAGAAGGATAAAAATGAAAAATATTTTCCGCACACTTTGTGCCCCTCTACTCTTTATTCAGTAATCAAAATATCAACTGGCCTACAAGAAAGGATCTCCATTAGCTGTAAGAAAAGTCAGTCTGATATCCCAAGCATGGTGACCAGTGACAGGAAGAGAAACAGACCAGGACTGTAGTTCTGTACAATCTCCAGCCCACCCTTCCCTGGAAACACAACACCAGTTTTCTATGGAAAACAATGTGTGCAGTCCCAGAACAGGCACTTTCTTAGCCTCCCTTGTAGTTAAGAGGCAAATTCTAGCAAATGAGACAAAAATGGAAGGTTGCTGGGGGCTCTGGGAAGACTTCTGCTTTTTCTGATCAAGCAGACAGAGCTAGTATCACCACCCTTCTCCCTCATTTTCTTCATATGTGCCTGGATACTGCTTTGATACCTGGAGTGGCATGGCCATCTTTAGACCACAGGGAAATACCAAGACAATGAGACAGTGAAAAGCCTTCTGCCGTGACAGTTTTGAGAGGCTTAGCCAATGCCAACAACCATCCACCTTTGGATTTCTTATTTGGTCAGTAAAACGAATTGTTTAAGCCATCATAGTCAAGTTTGCCATTACTTGCAGCTGAAAACATTCCTAAATGAAATACGAACTTTATTTTATGAGTAAGGAAACTAAAACTACTCTTTTCCAATAAAAACTATACAAATAAAAAGATAAGCAGGTCTGAAAAAAAAAAAAAGTAAAGAATTCTTACACCTGATGGCAAAACAATCATCTTGCACCAGGAAATAAAAAGGAAAAAAGTAAGTAAGTAAACTTATTTTTCCTGAGAGTATTGTTCACATGTCTCTCAGGCTCAAAGCATATAGTGAACAATCCATATACAGTCAGTAAATATATATGCACAAAGCAATGTATACTTTTTACGGAGTTAAGTTTACCTTCTAATATACCTTCTTCTGTTTCAGAGTATTCTCTTTAATAATCTCTCTTTAAGAGCCATGAATAATGTCATACCTGAAAAAGTGGTTGTTTCCCCATAATATCCTGTCCCCATGGTGGAGTTGTATAGGACTAGATACGGAAGAGCCATTTACAAACGTTCTGAGGGAAGAAGAGGTCAAACATGCAAACAATGATTATCATGTTTTCTCCTTTAATTATCCAATACTATGGAGATCTAATTACTAGGAAAAACGGAATAATCAATTCCCCAAAATAATCAATTCCCCTGCCTCAGTGAATTTTATTACTTGTATTTACTTCTCTGCTGAGAAATGCTTACAGTACTAAATATAATAAATTACTATCCTCTACTTTTCAAAGTTCCAAATTTTTTTAGCATATTAAGGAGTAAATATGGAGCCATTACAGGCAACAGTAAAAAGCTGGTAGCGGTATACATTACAACTTAAATGAGTATGTCCAATCTACATGATTAATAAGAGCCAATCAACCAACTAGATTCTAGAAATAGAAGAAATGAGACCTATGCTAAATTGTTCTTTAACTTCCTAGAGCACAGAAAAGCGTTCATATCCTATCAATATATAAAAGATTTATAAGGTCCACTTGACTGCTTATCTTGACAATGGAGTTCAACAGAAGGGTGGATAGGACATAAAGGGAAGAATTTGCAGGGGCAGGAAATAAAAATTATGCATAGCACTATAAGACTGATATTTCTGGAATACCAGTTTCATCAAGCCTCTCTACTGCTGAAGGATTCATTTGCTTAGACATAGGATAAAGGTCAAGTTCTTTATCTTACCCTCCAGGCCCTATAAAAGGAAGCCCCGTTTCTCTCTTTCGTTCTTTCCCCCTTCTAGTGAATTCTCAAATCCAGCCAAAAAAAGAAGAAAAAAAAAAAGGCTTATGTTCTGTCCACTAAACACAACTGACTGACTCTTTTTTCAAAGCCAGGCTTATACCAGTTCTACAACCTGGAATAGAGTTCCTGTTCCTCCCTATCCTCCCACCAAGTCCTATTCAGCTTTCAAAGCCCAGTTGGTTTCTGCTGCTTCTGTAAAAGCTGCTCATCACTTCAGCCTATAGTGTCTTAGTTTTCTTTACTGTCCTAAAGCACTTACCTGGCTTTATATTGCTAGTTACTTTTTATGTACATGCATATACACAAAATCCTACTCTCTATATGTGGATTTCACTTACCATGTGGGTTTGTAAACACTAAAAGTAATTCGTCCTCCTATAGTCTGATTATTCAAAGTATGAGCTCAAAAATTATAACAAGAGGGAACCTACTAAAATTAGCAGATTTTAGCTTTTATGACATAAATTCCTTAAGTACAATGAGGAGTTCAATTAAAGGCAAATATATAGAAAGGCTAACTTTTAAAACCTATAGCAGTTAAGCCATAATTAGTAAATAAAAGCATGATTATAATAACAGTTTCCAAAGTGTGGTCTCTGTGGCGTCCCCAAGATCAAAGCTATTTTTATAATAATGCTAACTTGCCCTTTGCACCGTGTTGACATTTATAACCAACAATGAGTAAACTGCTAGTGTTTTAGCACGAACCAAGACAGTGGCACATCAAACGTTACTAGTAGTCACTGTACCACTCATGGCCACGCACTCACAATTTTTAAAAAACCTTTCCTTTGAGGATGTCCTTGATGAAGCAGTAAAAATTATTACTTTTTAAAATCCTGACCCTGAGTACACAACTTTTTAAACATGCTGGGTGACAAAATGAGAAGTACATAAGAAGCACTGTGTTCATTCACACCAGAGTGTGATGACTGTTCTGAGCAAAAGACATATACCAAGTGGTATCCGGGGCAGCCATTTTCTTGAAAATGGACAAAGCGAGGAAATGCCAGCTATAAATTTCAAGTGAGAATTGGGAGTTTGGAAACTTGTGTCAATGCCCTCCATCCAAAGACAACTAGGAGCATTCCTGTAGCTGAACAAGCTGGGCTGATTACTCATACACAGGGAGGGGACACAGTCGCAGGAAGTATGGAGCACCTCAGTGACAGTGTGCTCAGAAGGACTGTTGCAAGATTTGGGCTTTAGCCGGATGACTTGGCAAAAGCTCTGAGAGAGGGGGTTGGATGCTGTCAGAAAGCAGGAGTACTTTTATGATTGGGCATTTATCTATAGAGGGGAGACTAGAACGAAGATAAAGTTGTGACTGGTAAAGAAGTAACCGCTCACCTCAGCCAGGGGAAGGTGTCTGGTATTTGGTGTGTGGCAGAGTGACCTTGGTTTTTGTCTGTGCTGAAACAAGATTATTACATGGCCTTCTTTGTCATGTTTTATAACGGCTTCAGAGTAACCTTGCCTGATGTTGGTATTCCGTAAGACTGTTTAATAGGAGCATAGCATGCCCAGGCTGGAAGTGCCGGGACCAGCTCTGCTGTTCTTTCCCCTTCCTCATTTGCATCCTTCACTGTGAGCTGGACAGCTTCCCAATATTTAAAGATTTTTTGGATAAAATCAGTAATGATATTTTTTAAAGACTGATTGATTTATTTAAAGATTTTATTTATTTGAGAGAGAGAGAAAGAGAGTGCACAGGAGGGAGAGGAAGAGAGAATCTGAAGTAGACTCCGTGCAAAGTGTGACACGGGGCTTGATCCCACAACTGTGAGCTCGTGACCTGAGCCGAAACCAACAGCTAGACACTTAACTGACTGAGCCACCCAGGTGCCCCATGATTTATTTATTTTTAGAGAGAGGAGAGAGAGAGAGCACGTGGAAGAGTAGGGGGAAGGGCAGAGGGAGAGGAAGAGAGAGAATCCCAAGCAGACTCCCCACTGAGTGTGGAACCCAACTCGGGGCTCAATCTCACAACCCTGGGATCATGACCTGAGCCGAAACCAAGAGTCAGACAGTCAACCAACTCTGCCACCCAGGCACTCCAAAATTAGCAATGACATTAATGATTATTCAGTATCATATAATGAAATGGATCAACATTTGAAGAATCAATATAAGTCAATTAACAGTTATAGACCATTATATAACAGGGCAATAACAGCTGCACAGCTCAAGGAAGCAACCTGAGAAACATTTAATTTGTAAAATATTGTATCTCTTCATTCATTCATTACTTACTGAGCACTTATATACTAGTCCTCTATTAAAGAAGAGAACCAAAAAAGAAAGGCCCTTATCCTCAATGAGCTCACAGTCTACTGGGGTAATAAAGATTAACAGCCCACAAGAACACAATATGATGAGGTGCCTTGGTGGCTTACTCGGTTAAGTGACTGACCTTTGATCTCAGCTCAGGTCTTGATCTCAGGGTCGTGAAGTTAAGCCCTGCTTTAGGCTCCACACTGGGCATGGAGACTACTTAAAAAACAAAGTTTTTTTAAAAAACAATACAATATGAAGTCTTAACATAACAGGAAATATAAGGTGTACTGGAATATATACTAGGGACCCTTCATGTAAACCAAACAGGGAATTCCCCGAAAGTAGATAATGATAGAGCTTAGCCTTGAAGGTCTAACAGGAGTCAGCTGCCCAAAAGAATGACAGACACAGAGGAACAAGAGACAAACAGGAGGGATATAAGGGATTTTGCATCAAAAATAGCAGAAAGCTTGGGGCACCTGGGTGGCTCAGTTAGTTAAGTGTCTCCCTTCGGCTCGGGTCATGATCCCAGGGTCATGGGATCGAGCCCTGCATTGGGCTCCCTGCTCAGTGGGGAAGCCTACTTCTCCCTCCCTCTCCCTCTGCTGCTCCCCCTGCTTGTCCCTTCTCTCTCTTTCTCTGTCAAATAAATAAATAAAATCTTTGGAAGAAAAAATAGCAGAAAGCCAGCTGGCTGTATGTAAGTGACCCAGGAAAAAGATTAGAGTGTTGGCATAGTTCCAATCAAGATTTGATGAGGGCCTTATTTAAATAAGGCCATGGTAGTGAATACAGAGAGGAGAGATGGGTTTAAGAGATATTAAAAAGTTCAACGTAAAGGACTTGGTAACTAACTGGATAGCTTCATTAAGTGAACAAGCGAAGGCCAAACATGCTGTATAACACCCACAACTAGTGTACTTTCTTCCTCTTAAAAATTATGGTGACATTAATACTAATGAAAGTACATTACCTGGTGTTCTTCTGAGGAGTCAGCATAACCTGGCCTTCTGCCGTGATGTCTATAATACAATGTTCAGGAAGAATTCCCATTCCACATAGCTGGATATCTTGGGAATTTGCTGAACCTATCAATGTATGTTCCTACAAAAGAATCGAAGTCACTGATTAATATTGTATTCTTACATATATAAAAACTACAATCATCTCCTCTGAGCCCTCCTATATTGATCCATTACCTTAGCTAGAAGGTTTTTGAAGCAAACGGAATGGGGTAAGGGGGAATTTCTGGCTTTCTCTAAAATATATTCTACAAGGTATAATTCCTTATAAGGAATAATGCACTGAGTTGAGTTTTACCTTTTAAACCTAAAGCTGTAGTTTTATATCAAGGTCTATACTACATTATTTTCCATTGCAATCTTGATTCAAAATATTTTATACTACTCTCAGAGCATGAGACACGTGTCAATAATGCACCGAAACTACTCGTCTGAAAACTACAGCTACCTAGTTGTACATCACTTACCTGGTCTCAATCAAGATGGTCAACTACAAAGACAAAAAGCTATTCAAATCTAACAAGTCTGAAAAGATTAAAATTACTTTATGAATCCCGTGGTCTCCCTAATCCTCACAGAAGATATGATGGATGTGTTCTTACTGTAGTCACAACTGTTCAATTCTTGAAGCCCCAATCACCAGCCTTGCTGGGCAGCTGAGAAAGCAGATATAAAAATCATGCTCCCTCGTATGCACTTCAACACTTGACTACCGGTACATAACTAAACATTGATAACAGCTGGATGTGTCCCTAAGCCACCTCCTCCCTCCATACACCTAGATCTGCGGTCAGATAAAAACTATGTTAGGCTCTGCAAGCCACATGCAACCACCCAACTCTGCCTAGTAGTGTGAAAACAGACCACACACAAATGAACAAGTGTGGCTACTTTCCAATAAAACTTTATTTATGAGCACTGAAATTTGAACTGCATATAATTTTCACGTGTCTGAAATATTGTGGTTCTTCTAATTTTTTTTCAACCATTTAAAAAATATAGAAACCATTCTTAGCTCCCAGGCCATAGAGAAGCAGGCAGAGAAGGAGATTTGGCCGGTGGAAGTAGTTGCTGACCCCTGATCATGATGACTTCACCCAGTTACTTCATCCAGTTGCATGGGTTTTAAATACTGTTGAAACAGGGAAACTAAAGGGACCCCATGAAAAACTGCTGTTTTTGCTCCTTTTCCTGCTTCTATTCTTGCAAAGGCCTATACCCACCCAGACACACACCTTATAGAACAAATAATGTATGTTTTCCTTGTAAAGGTCAAGGAGTTAATGATTTCTTTGGAGTCTTCCAGCACAATAAATACCATCTAAGGAGTGACCAAGTCCACTGACTCACCAAGCCCTCTGGCTCCAGGGCATAAGTGGCTTATGGAGGATACCTAAACACTCCTCTCTGTTCCGGGATGCCTGAGAAGACACAATTCTCAATAAAAATCCCAGGCCCCAAGCAAAGAAGAGACTCACTCTCCTTTGCTTTCCATGTCTCCCAGATGCTCTGTCTGTATCTGCACTCTATGTCTTCAGTAAACTCTGCTCTCTCTTCCTCTAGGCCCGCATTTGATTTCTATCCTGCAAGAAGGCAAGGAAGGACCTTCTTGGCTGATCCTGCAGGACCCCCTCGAGGGGGTCCTCAGACCCCACCTGAGGGCAACACTGTCTTTATATAAATTAAATCACCAACCAGAAACTACAGGCTTCAGTTCCATTATTTTCCTGCCTCCACTACCACTATTCTAGTCTCATTAACCATTATTTCTTGCCTACTTGGATGCTTAAAGACATTTCTTTTTTTTAAAGATTATTTATTTATTTATGTGTGTGTGTGTGTGTGTGTGTGTGTGTGTGTGTGTGCTTATTTATTTATTTCAGTGAGAGAGCGCACTCCTGAGTTGGAGGAGGGTGGGGGGAGGGATGGGGAATTTCAGGCAGTCTCCGCCCTGAGCGCAGAGCCATCAGGCTCGATCTCAAGACCCTGAGGTCATGACCTGAGCCAAAACCAAGAGCCGGCTGCTCAAACGACTGAGCCACCCAGGTACCCTCCTTAAAGCCATTTCAAAGTGTCTAAATGTCATTATAAATGGCATCTGAGTGTCTAAAGACATTTCAAAGTGAAAAGACCAAAGCAGAACTTTTGCTCACCCAACCCCAACCCAATGAATCTATTCTCTTCGCCATTAATAGTGGTTATTGCCACCACCCAGTTAGTCTGCTAAAAAGCTTAGATGCTACTGAGTCCTCTCTTTCCTTCACCAGCCAACCCCTGGGCCCATGTCAATCAGAACATCCCGATAGGCTGTCCTTCCACAACATATCCAGAATCAGCTTATTTTCCCCTCTACTATCTACCTCTACTATCACACCTTGCTCTGTTCCTGGGGTGAATACATGAACCTCCTGCTACTTCCTCCACTTCTAATCCTAATCCCCCAACCCCATCCACTACCAGCACAAGAGCTGATCATGTGATCTCCCTATTTAAAATCCTCTAGTGGCTTCCCTTTGAACTTCTAATGAAGTCCAAATTCTTATCCAGGCTTACAAAAAACACTGTGATGTGACCCCGCCTACCTCTCCATCCTAGCTCCTGCCACTCCCCCTTCTCCTGGAAAGATAAGGCCACAGTGGCCTTTTATCTGTCCCTTGAGCGCTGGCGGTTTCCCTGGTCTGAAACATTCCCCCCGCCCCTTGATATTGGTAGTTTCTTATCATTTCTATCTCACCCTTAAAGGGCACATTTTCAGAGAGATATATCCCGAACTGATAATCAGAAATAACCACCCCATCACTCACCTATTTCAATTCTTTACATAGCACTGACTGTCGGTGGGCTCAGTATCTATCTCCACAGCTAGCATGGAAAAAAGCAGAGAACAGCTTGACCCACTCTCCACTCTAATCCAAGCACTTAACACAGGCCTGGCCCAGTTAAGCATTAAATAAATATAAAAGAAAAACAAATGAACAATCATTTCCCTTCAGACTCAAAAGAAGACGATTCTCTCCTCTTCTTTGCTGCTAACTGTTCTAATTATGTTGTGGGTCCCAGTGCTTCTCACCTCTTCTGGGACCTCAACCTCATAAAAAGGGCCCTTCCCCACTAGTATTTTCATTTCCCCTTTTCTGGGGGTTTCTTCACTCAACTATATTGCAGTGGTGTTTCTAAGGAAACAAAGAGCTGGGATCCAGAGCTGTCCCATGGTATCCTATTCAATCCCCAAGGAGTGTAAATAATACAGAGGACATTCCACATAAACCTTTACTCTTCACTACTGGCTGAGGTTTCCTGGCCAATCCCCATACTTTTCTAATCTGCAGAACAAGACTTAACTGTGTAGATACCGCAAGTAATACTTTATGATGTTCAGTAGCAGGCCTAAAGAATCTATTCCATGCCTGTCTCCATTCCCCACTTTGGTTCTTCCCACCCTGTCTTTAAAACACTAACTCCATGCTGGAGAGAGATTCCAAAAGGAGGGAAAAAATGTCTAAAGAGAGGAATGCCTGGCTGGTTCAGTTGGGAGGATCATGTGACTCTCTATCTCAGGGTTGTGAGTTCAAGCCCCACATCAGGTGTAGAGATTACTTAAAAATAATAAAATCTTAAAAAAAAAAAAAAAAAGTCTACAGAGAAAAAGGGCCCAAGGCCACCTAAAAAAGAAAAAATCCCCAAAGCATTGGCTTAGGCCATTTCCATGTATAATCCCATTTCTCTACCTGTAAGAAATTCTAGAAGAAGTCCTAATAGTGACTTTGGTGGAGGTGGAGGTAAGCCCTGAGTTATATATTCCAGGTTGGAGTCTGAGTGCAGAACCATTTCCTACTACCATCTCCAACCGCACATAGGATCAGGCCCACATCTGTGCACTTGCTCTTGTTCTCTTTGCCTGAAACACTTCCTCTTCCCTTCATCTAAATGAGAATGTCTTTCAATACCTAGGTCTAGTTTCATCTTCTACTTGAAAGTTTCACCATTAGGCGACACTGACTTCTCCCTTATCTGAACCCTGATTACATTCTGAGTGGGTATCACATTTTACTACCTGTTGCACAAATGGTTTTTTTCCCTTTATTTAGACAGCAACCTTTATAGGACTCCTGCATCTTCTCCAACAATGAGCACAGTACATGATACATGGTGGATGCTAAGTATCTGGTCACAGACTGAATTAAAAATTACTGGAGACGAGATATTCACACAAACACGCTAAGGTCTAATTCAAATTCTAGAAGGAAAACTTCATTTTTTCAACAAATATTATACTGAACACCTACTATGAGCTCGGCATCGAGTCACTAGAGATAAAAGAGAGACAAAGTCCCAATTATGGTGCTTACGATCTCAGCAACAACTTAAATCTCTCATTTGAGGTTATAATCTATTCTGATTTGGATGATGATTCGCCAGAATCTCAACCACTGAGCTCTAAAAGCTCAATCTGCCAAAGCCTGACTGTTTGATGTTTTTTTTTTTAAAGATTTTATTTATTTATTCGACAGAGACAGAGACAGCCAGCGAGAGAGGGAACACAAGCAATGGGAGTGGGAGAGGAAGAAGCAGGCTCCCAGCGGAGGAGCCTGATGTGGGGCTCAATCCCATAACGCTGGGATCACGCCCTGAGCCGAAGGCAGACGCTTAACCACTGTGCCACCCAGGCGCCCCTGACTGTTTGATGTTTAAACAAGCTGGACAATAAGCTTTTCGACAAATTTCTCCTATTGTGCTCCAAGCACTGCAGTAAAAATACTGATGAGGAAAAAAATAAACTTATAGGTTGGCATAGAGGTTTATCTAACAAGTAAGTGCTATGAAAGTACAAGGTAATCAAAATAAGATAAAGTTAATCAGGGGTGGCTTTTCAGTCTCTATGTGGTATATGGATATAATGATTCTTCTTTTAAAAGATTTGTTTAGAGAGATTCTTCTTTTAAAAGATTTGTTTTAGAGGCGCAGGTGTGCACCAGGGGGAGAGGGGCAGAGGGAGAGAGAGAGTCTCAAGCGGACTCTACAGCGAGCATAGGGACCAACACGGGCCACGGGGTTTGATCCCACAACGCCTAGATCACAGCCTGAGCTGAAACCAAGAGTTGGAAGCCCAACCAACTGCGCCCCCCAGGTGCCCCTAGATATAATGATTCTTAAAGCATACTAGTTTTCAGGAAAGCTTTAACAAATATGAAATACTAGATTTAAAAATCTCGGAAATAATCAAAGGCTAGAAATGGCTTTTTAACCTTTCTTCATCCATTTAAATTTAATTTCACTGGAGATGATTAGTTAACTATTCTATGAATTTATTGTACCTTGCTTCCTTTATAAACCAACTATTCATGTGGCTCTTTTAAGAACCTCCCTTTGATCAACTAAGTCCTAAAAGAAAGAGAGAAAGACACAGAGAGGGGCAGGGGGAGGTGAAAGGAGGGAGGATAGGACTTGTCCACTAGTGACATATTTCACAGGGCAAGCCTTTCTGAGCCTGCAAAAAGGAAAAGTGGCATATCAGTAAAGCCTGTGAGGTTCCTCAGCCAGCCTTCTCAGATAATTTCTGAAGGAAAAGGTAAGCGAGTACCAGAGGCACTAAGCAGAAAAGTACTTGTTACTCCTCACATATCTAAATAATCAAAATTCTTTAATAAAGAAGTCATGCTGGCTTAACAGAACCAAGACTCTGAAGACAGCTGTTTTGGAATGGAGGTGAAAAAGGCAGGAACGTATCTGTCCATCTTTTGCGATTTTAAGTACTACACCACAGGAGTCCAACTGCTGCTGACCCAAGAACTCCTAATGTGCCCTAACAGTGTCTTATTCATCTTGGGGTCCTTGAAGCCTAACCCACAGCTCCACAAACAGACTGGCTGCTGCCTCTGCCATGCTGGGCCCCTTAGTCAGTGACTGAATACTGGCCAAGAGGACAACAGGTGGTTTACTTTCGATGGGAGCTATGCTATAGGATTAACATGTGTTTTAGAGCTGCTGCTGAATCACTTATCAAGGTATGAATCCTTACTGAGTGTGTATATGTAGAATCTGCCCCAAATCCTTCAGAATCAGCCTTGTTTCCCGGGCTATCCACAGCTGACTTGTGAAAAGAGTAGATCCAGAACTGCATAAGCAAAAAGCCCACCTGAAAGATTTGGTGGGTAATTCAAAGGCGTGCTTACAATCAATCACACTATGATCCCATTTCTGTAATGTAAAAATATATATCACTCTAAGTCTATAGACATACATATAGGAATAGATCCAGAGGATACAGATAAAACTATTACATATTAAGTGCAGTCATCTCTGCATGTTGGAATCTGGGCACAAATCCCCCCTCTTTTTCTAATATGTGTTTATAAAACTCTTCAGAAAACAACGTGTATTACTAGCATCGTGTTTTTAAGGTGGGGGAAGCAGTTCTTCCCTCTAGAAGCTTGGCCGGCACTGGGTAGAAGTCTCCAAGACTACCGCAGAATCACAGGCAGGCCTTGCTTTGCACGAGAACACAGAACTGTAAAAATAACTTTGCAAAGAGATCTTAATAATCAACGGGGAAAACTGCAATTATTCCATGACTTTTTTAAATGTCTGTAAAAACATTAAGAATTCTCTGTTACAATGTATAAGGAAAAAATAGTAAAACTATTTAGTATACTGTAGTTCAGAATATTAGGCACATTGAAACTTAAACATTTTCTTTGCAAAAAACTTATCAAGAGTAGTTTGAACACTACTTGTCTCTTTCTTCTCTCTATATATAACTTACAATACGGAGTGAGCCTATTTTCTGTGCCTTGGCGAACTGTGATACTCCTTCCTAAGCATCTGCCATTTTAACCTCTGTGCTCCAGATGCTGCAAAGTATCTCCAAGAGCTCCTTCAACGGGAAGTGTTCTCTGGTGTCACTCACTCCCTTTGGGACATCTTCATCCTTCTCGTCACACTTTCATGACTTACATCAATAAGTTCACCCTCACTACGTTTCTCTGGCTGCATATGTACCACCTCACGAACACCAGTGGCATCAACATTATTTACTAAATTGTGGTAACTGGAATTTGTGTGTGTTGGAACCATGCAACTCAAGGACTGCCCGTGCATGCAAATTAGATACAAAATCGTCTTGGGAGTTATGTTCCATCTACGGTTTGGCCACCATACCCTGCCTCTGCCAGTTCCAGACTAAACAAATAAATGGAGGATTCTGTTCTGGAAGAGACTCACACCACTTGGAACTAGAAAAAACATTAGAGATCATTTAATCCAGTGCCCTCCTTTTATAGATGGGGTGCTGAAAACTACCCAGAGATGTGAAGTCATCTGCCCAGCATCTAAATTGATTTCAGAATTCGAAGGCAAGAAAAAAAACAAAAACGAAACAAAACAAAAAAACGCTCAGCCTCCAAATTCCTGCTTCCCACATCATGGTATCACTTTACTGAAGCAAAAAACTGTTCTTGGACTGAGATCATCCTTCTGAATGTGCTTGGTCATGAATATGCTTTTGTCGTGGGGTTAGCTTGGGCAGTGAAGAAATCAACACTGCCTCAAACTCTGCCAAAACAGGGTTGACCACACAGTCTGAAACAGAATCTGGACACCTCCACACAAGATGACCAGAAATATTTTGACTACTCTCCAAAAGTCTTTAAATAGTTTCTTTGTTTAATTTTTTAGTTAAGGAACAGATATGAATCAGGTTTTTTCTTGTTGGGCGTATGTGTTTGTGTGTTCCAATTTGAACTTCATCACATCAGAAAGAAAAAGAATTCAGAGTTCTGAGACATAAAAAGGGCAGAAGATTTGAGTCTTATTCTATACTGCATCACTCCTAAACCATATGAATATCCACAGCTGACACCCTAACACAAAATGCTGCCACCATCATTAAGAAACGCAGTACGTTGGGGCGCCTGGGTGGCACAGCGGTTAAGCGTCTGTCTTCGGCTCAGGGCGTGATCCTGGCATTGTGGGATCGAGCCCCACATCAGGCTCCTCCGCTATGAGTCTGCTTCTTCCTCTCCCACTCCCCCTGCTTGTGTTCCCTCTCTCGCTGGCTGTCTCTATCTCTGTCAAAAAAATAAATAAAATCTTTAAAAAAAAAAAAAAAAAGGAAACGCAGTACGTGATGTGATCATTTACACTTTTTTTTTCAATAAATAAGACTAATATACGTAAGGTACCACACAAAGTATCAAATAAGAAATGTGGAATATTTCATATTTGTATAGTGCTTTTGTTTACAAAGTGCTTGTATATATCAAATCTCATTTAGTCCTCACAGGAACACTGTGAGGTAGCCAGACAAAGCATCCATTTATAGAAGAGGAATCTGTAGACTGCAGGGGGCAATGGACTCGAGATCACACATCCGTTAAGCAGTGCACCAGACAAAAGCAGGGGTCATCTCCCTGCTACTCTCAGGTTGCTCCCACTCAAGCACCACATCTGAGAGCACACACATGCTGTATGTATCAAAAACACGATTTAATTCATAGCATAATAAAACGTGGTATCAGATACTCATTAATAAAGGGGCTTTATCAAAATAACACAAATCAATTATGCCAGGATATCTCTGATAAAAACTGGGAAACTAGCCAATGCGTCGTGAGAAATGTCTTTAGTCTCCTTAGAAATGAAGCCACATGTTTTTTTTAACTTTAAAGCAGTTTCCCACTTTACCAGCTCATTAACTTTAACTTCCTAGTCACCTTAGTTAAATCTACATATATAGCGCCTATATTGTAAGGGGGGAAAATTTTCCTACTAGTATTTATTAACCACATGTCAGAATCATATAGTCCACTACCTAATTCACTTACGCTCAGGGCATGACAAGGCGATTGTGAGCTCCTCATAATTTCTGTAGTGGCTCAGGATTCCCGCTCATTCTAAAGTTGTCTCGTCTCCCGGATATGTGCCACAATTTACAGATTTCAAGGTACATCACTATTTGGGTTTTTTTCTGTTCTGTACTCGGACCCTCTGTCTCTAAGTGACCTATTCTTTTTTTTATAAGTTGATGATACAATTTGTAAAATTTTCCTAAATTACTGGAAACACAAAATTCATAGTAAGTGGTTGCACTTTCTTTAAACATTTCGTCTTGTAATCTAACCACTCACAAAAAGGTGTGCTTCATATAAACCACAAAATCTTTAGTCTACTAATAAATCATTTAGTTTTTAAAGTCTTTCTTTAAGCTTTAAAGTTATCTACTTAACTCCCGGGTATAAATCACAGTCAATAATAGTAGCTAAAGTTACTTAATTTCTTGGAAATAACAACAGAGTGTTATTTTTTTCTATTACCAGGTTGAATTACATCACTCGAAGACTAAAAAGGGAAACTAATCCTGGGGGTGCCTGGGTGGCTCAGCTGGTTGAGGTGAGACTCTTGGTTTCGGCTCAGGTCATGATCTCAGGGTCGTGGGATGGAGCCCCATGTCAGCCTCTGTGTCAGCAGGGAGTCTGCTGGAGATTCTCTCTCTCCCTCTCTCTCTGCCCCCTTCCCCAGTCCCACTCTCTCTCTCTCTCTCTAAAATAATAAATAAATAAATCTTAAAAATAAATAAAGTAAAAAGGGAAACTAATCCCAGAAACTCAAGATTTTCTACACTTCAGCTTATTCAAATAAAAATAATATGCTAATTCTCATTATTTTGGAATAAGGATGGTTCTCCAAGTTAAAAAAAAAATACCATGAAATACTGTTCTATATTGTGGCAGGAAGTAGTAGCAAAGCCTGTTACCTCACCTTTAAATAGTAAACCAGAAGTTCATTCAGAGCCGGATCAGCATTCAGATTAACAAGGAAGCATTTATCATCCCCAACTTTAATCCCAGAAGATTGAAGAGATATTCCAAGACTCTCAAGCTGTTTCTGTCGCTCCTGTAAATGCATTAGAGAAGTATTAATTCCATAACTATTGACACAGCAAGATATAAAAGGTCGTACATTGGAATAATTATTAAATAACTTTAGGATTCAAATATGTTATCTTAGGACATGGTATTATAGACTATTGCCTTTTTTCTCTCTCCAAATTATATAATGTTATTTTATCTTATTAATTAAAACTTTATTTTGAGAAGTAAAACCATTACCAATAGCAACCAAGTATACTACTGAGTTCTCAATTTTCATTCTTGAAAATACCTAACGTCTTCAATTTGTCTTTCTCATTTAATTCTGTATATATGAGCAAAGGTGTTCTACTAACTATGATCTTTCCAAAAGGCCAAATTTTAAATACACTCTCCCGCTTGATAGCCTCAGTGACTCCCCAGCCAGGATAAAGGCCAAACTCCCTCAACAAAGTCCACAAGGCCCTTCGATCTGGCCTGTTTCCTCTCCATCTTCACGTCTTATCATTCCTATTCTCAAAGCCTGTGCTGTAGTTATATGGAACTCTTCCAGGTCCCTGAAAGGGTCAAGAATGCTCTCCTTAGCTTAAGAGATTTTACACCTGTTTCTTCTGTCTGAAGCATACTTGTTCTCATACCTGGTAACTCATACTTGTTTACTTGACCATTTCTCTATGAGGGCATGGATATCTATCTGCTGTGAATTCCTAGCACCGAGCACAGTACATAACACACAGTGAGCACTCAAAACGTCAGTCTTGGTGAATGTCAAAATAAAACTTGCATATGCATTCAAGTACCATTTTCACAAGTATATGAACCTTTCTTTTTTGTGCCTACCTGTCTCTGAATCCACATGATATACAAGTGTATGTATATGAGGGGATACACCTGACTTCTGCAACCAATACTCTAGGATTAAGGTATATGAATTGGGGCAGAGCAGGGTGTCTTTGACTATATATAAATAGCAAGTGGTAATGAGTCACGGCCACCAAAAGCCTTTATTCTGAGGAAAGACAAGACAAGCTAAGTCATTTAACTAGGACCACATAGCAAGTTTGCAATACAATTAAATTAAAGCCTGAGGATTTTGCTACTTTTAGGGATCCCATCCCAAAATTATCTGACCGTGGACCATTTTTCTTTACAGAAGACTTATTAACAATTGGTGGCTATATTGCCAGAACTACATTTTGGGAAATGCTAGCCTCTTTTGAAAGAAAGGCCAATGACCAACAGACCAGGTCTTTTTCCATGAGAGAGGAAAAGCAAGCTCAGCAGCACGGAAGCCTGGGAGCTCGCAAAGATAAGGTGTTAAAAGAGGTGTTGGATAAAATCAGGCACAGTCCTCCAAAGGGACATCTGACAGAGGAAGAGAACAGTTAGGTAAGGAAAGATGCTAACGATAAGATTCACCAGCATTAGCATCGCAATTTCACTTAGACCCACCCTGCCTTGTATCAGCAAAGCAACTCAAATACAATAGCACTTCAAAATCAATGTTTACTTTTCGAGTAGCTCAAAAAGGCTCACACATATTAGTTCTAAACTGGATAATTATTAGAATGACTTATAATTTATGAAAAACAAAAAGTGAAATATGTAATGAGAAATAAAGTTCACACACTGGAATATTCTCTTCTCTGTAGTTTGAAAGAAATGCATTAAAACAACCTAGTGTAGGGATACATATAAAACAAGATTGGTCATATGCTGATCTTCAATGAAACTGGATGAGGCCACATGTGGATCCATTATACTCTTCTCTTGTTTTTATCTATTTTTGAAAATGATTATAATAAAAAATATTTAAAAATTAGTCTGCACTAATATAACATCCCCTTTATGCTACATAATAGTAGTACCATCCTACAACATCTGATATGTAGATTGATTCTGGACAGCACATTTAAAGATGGAACCTGCTGGGTGACAAAAGTAGCAAGTTCTATATATTTACTAATAGGAGGAACAGTTGAAAACACTAGAGATTTTTAACTTTACAAAAGGAGGGGAAGAAGGCAGAGGTTGCCTTAAATATCTGGGTAATGACTATCCCTGTCTTATAGGGCTACTGGGGGGGATTATATAAAATACTGTATTTAAAAGCACTTAGCATAGGGCCCAACACAGTGTATGCAATAAATATTTGCTATTATTATTACTCTCAGTTATTGTACCCATTCTCTTAGCTTTGGAAGAACAAACTAAGGACCATGAGCAGAAATAAAAGAATAAAAGATTTCGATTAAATAGCTACTATTAGAGTCGTCAGACCTGTCCAATCATAAAAAGACTGCTCGACGGGGTACTGGCCTCCACATCTTTAGAAATACCACGTGTATTTCTAAAACAGAGGCTGAATACCCATCTAACAAGAATGCCATGGAGTCAGTCTTTTACTAAGTAGACGACTGGACATTTAGGATTCTTTCCAAATCCTAATGTTCCCACCCTAAAAATTTTACAATTCTATCTGTATTAAGTATTCTAAACATAAGAGATAGTCAGCTCAGATTTAGGTATTTTATCTTATTGAGTTGTGATAATGAAGCCAGAGGCTTATAGCCTAATATCTACCACTAATAATTTTGTAGTTTGGGTAAGTTCCTTAGGACTGCAAAGCATTTAATAGAATTGGGGGTTCAGAGTCAGAGGCTACATAGCAGTTACTTCATTTAAAAAATGTTTATGACCCTAAAAATATTTCTTACATAATGAACTATTAACTATAATTATGTCTTCTTTATCCTTCAAATTAACTTTTAAAATATAGACTCTTGGGGGGGCGCCTGGGTGGCACAGCGGTTGGGCGTCTGCCTTCGGCTCAGGGAGTGATCCTGGCGTTATGGGATCGAGCCCCATATCGGGCTCCTCAGCTATGAGCCTGCTTCTTCCTCTCCCGCTCCCCCTGCTTGTGTTCCCTCTCTCGCTGGCTGTCTCTATCTCTGTCAAATAAATAAATAAAATCTTTAAAAATATATATATATAGACTCGTGGATCTAGGTTCTTATTAGTGGGGCTAGATTTGCCATCTTCAAAGCTAAAAATCAAAAAAGGAACTAGAAATAAACATTGAGTTGCATTGCACAAACTGCCACGAACTTTCTCTCGCTTTAATCAGGAAGCACGAACCTGTGCAATCTCCTCGGTTTTCCTTAGTTTCTCCTCCCAGGTCACAGTCATTTCCTGGATTAGCTTCTCTGATTCTTCTAGCCGGTCTTTCAGTTCTGGAGATTTCATTGCCTACAAGAAAATGTTTATTTCATGAAATGTCTGCGCCATGCCCTGAAGAGAGCATGAACTAAATCCAGAGGATAAAAGTAACAATCTGCCTTCTCTCAGCTCTACAATCCGCCGAGGTCTCTGATCTACCGAAGACAGAACGATGAATGCCACTGACACATAGCCTCTAGTCTGTATGCACGCGACAAGCTCATTCAGTTACCCATGGTGGGCTTGAAAGGAAGACTTCACTGCTTTCCTCCAACTGTCACTGCAAAGATCTAATTACATTTAGGAAGACAGAAAGTTCAAGCTCTCAAGGGCTTATTTTGAAATCCCAATAGGTCATACATCTAGACTCATATGCTGGCTTCATTCTAGTCTCTACTGATGACTTCGGGTATTGATTCAAGTACATACAAACGAAAGCTGTACATGTTGCAAACTGAATGGTGTTATTAATACCAGAAGATGGAAACAAAATTTCAAAGAATCTTGATGAACTATAAAATTATCCTTGTAAAAACAGGATAAATTTCAACGGCAAAAATAAAAAAAAAAGATAATTGTTTTGACCATGTATTTTACTAACTTACTACCAGAAAACAGGTTATAAGAAAGAAAAGGGCTATGGTCCCAACCCCAGGAAAGAGTCCCACAGTGCTGGGAAGTCATGGGAACAGAATGCTAATTAAACTAGAGATCGTGAATCTGGTATTTTATTTCACCTTTGAAAAGAGGATGAGCATTTGGTTGTAGGTTAGAACTGTATAGGTTTCAAGTTCAGTAATGGAACATAAACACCATACAGAATCTACAAAGGGTAGTGGAAATAGAGCACCTCTAAATAGATGGGTATTCCTTTTTTTTTTTTAAGATTGCTTTATTTATTTGAAAGAGAGAGCGAGAGAGCATGAGTGGGAAGGGCAGAGGGAGAGAAAATCTGAAGCCAATTCCCCACTGAACGCTGAGCCCGACATGGAGCTCGATCCCACGACCCTGAACTGAAACCAAGAGTCAGACACTTTACCAAAGACTGCATCACCCAAGAGCCCCTAAATAGATGGGTATTTTTGCTATAAAATATTTCTTCTACAAACAGAATTAAGCCATGACATGGAAAAACTAGATCATTAAGATGTGGAAGAACTCCTTCAGATTTCCATTCTGCCTTCAACCAGTGAACAGATGATACTACAAAAACCTGCCTGAGTCCTCTCCCAGTCAGTCTATGCCCACTCTCCATCATTTTCCCCACTAATTGCATACACTGTTTCAAACACCTCTCTCCCTCTCTCCTTTATTCTTAGTTATACCTACACCGTGGAAAGAAACATTTTCTCAATTCCCTTTACTCTGTCCTCCTGTTCAATCCTTTCACACCTGTAAAAACTCTCTAAATTTCAACTATGACCATCTGTCTGTCTTTACTTATCACTCACCTCAAATTTCTCTTCCT
Source organism: Ursus arctos (assembly GCF_023065955.2). Taxonomy (NCBI): domain Eukaryota; kingdom Metazoa; phylum Chordata; class Mammalia; order Carnivora; family Ursidae; genus Ursus; species Ursus arctos. The sequence goes on along the minus strand of NW_026622775.1, from coordinate 63,597,434 downwards.
ATAGGAAACTCAAAAATTCTAAGTGGAGTACTTATCTGTATCCTACAGCTACGGGGAAGAAAATTCAAATTCTAGCTTTTCCTAGACCCATAAAGTGTGGCTTGGCTGTGCTTTATACCTCTGCTTTGGTTAGCTGTTCTCGGAGCTTTTCTACTTCTTCCCGGAGATCCCGGATAATTCGTGCATTAGGATCCTCATTCACCACAGCATGGTTCACGATGTTCTTGGCGCGATCTGCATACCGCAGAGTTGAGAGGGTTTCGTCATAGTTATCGGCTGCTGGACTGACGGTGGCCACCATGGCTGTCTTGCTGTTACCCCCAAGACTGTCCTAGATGAAGAAAGAAAGTGAGTTGGATTTTTAAGTTGGAAGAAAACATGATATGAGGAAGTTGAAGTCAGATAGGGTGAAAGAACGTTCCAAGGTCAAACATGTACTTAAGGACAAAGCTAGTACTAAAATACAGATATACTGACTCATGTCCCATGCTCTTTCTTCTCTGCCAAACTACTTTTCCGCAGAAAGGAGATCTGGTTTGTAAGAAAAGACAGAGAAATACAAGGAAGCCTACATTTATTCCAGTTTAATAACAACTGGTTCTAAGCAGGCTACTCAAAAAACAATGATTTCTTAAATGCCTAAAAATCTTCCTTAGAGAAACTGAACAATCATGGTATTATTTGTTATCTGATCAAAGAGTGAGTACCTACAATCTACTCCATAATGCCATGTACTTCCTGAGAGAAACTGAACAATCATGATATTATTTGTTATCTGATCAAAGAGTGATTACTAACAATCTACTCCATAATGCCATGTACTTGGAAACTCTAGAAGCCTAAATAATGGCTCAGAAAGTGTTGCTGTTACAGGCGACCAAGCACCTTGCAAACTTTTTCAAACATAAGGTATAATTACAGTCTTATAAAACAAAAGATATGTTGAAGGTACCTGATTTTATTCCCTCATTGATAGCATTTCAAAAACTACGAAAACAGCTTATCTTCTACGTAACCACTTCTACAGTTCAGACAAGGGTGCTAAAGAAAAGACACTCATCTTCGCGATGCTAAAACTGATCGGTCTGGTGAAATGAGCTTTAGAATGGGCTCCATCAAATTAAAAAACTACTTCCACTGGAGAACATTAAAAAGTAACTAGATATAACTCAGAATTACAAAACCAGAAATCAAGTCCACCCCCACTCCGCTTCACCATCCAAAGGCCGTCTGTACTCCACCTGTGGCAGGCAGCCTCTCAGCCCCCAGTGATCCCCACCTCCTGGTATTCATACCTCAGTACCCATCCCCTTTCCTTGAGTGTAGGCAGGACATCTGATTTACCTCTAAGAAACAGAATACAGCAGAAGTCATGGCATGTCACTTCTGAGATGAGATTATAAAAAGACCATGGCTTCTATTATAGGTGTTTTCTCTCACTCTTGGGAAACCACTGTCATGCGGTGAGGTGGCCTTATGAAGAGACCTCAGTAGTGAACTTGGAAACAGATCTTCTGCAGCCTGCCGACAACCACTTAGGTGAGCAGATCCAACCCCAGTCAAACTTTGCACTGACAACCCCGGGTAACGCTTTGATTGCAGCCACGTGAGAGACCCCAGCCAGAACCACTTGGTTAGACCACACCCAGAATCCTGACCCATGGAAACTATGAGATAATAAAAGATTGTTGTTTCTAGCTGTTAAGTTTTAGGGGTAATCTGTTACATAGCAATAGATAACTAATAATACACTAACATACTGTCCCAAGATGAAAAGAATTACCCAAAAAAAGAGACTCAATACCCTCTTTCAGCAATAGAATATCGCTGAATTATAGATTCTCGAGATAGAGAGAAGACTCAAACAGGCCAATATGGGGAGTCGCAGGTCATAAGAAAGCCAACTTTACTCTGGGCAGCATTAACAGATATAAAATTCTTTCTTTTGGAGATATAAAGTTTTTCCAATATCAACATATCAAAAATTTGTGCAATCTGTGATTTACACAATCTTTGGACAGACTTTACTTAGTCCTCTTAGCCTTTTGTGAATTGGATTATTTTGCGGATGAAAAAAACCCCCAGAGGTTTGTTCTAACAAAGAAGGTCAAATTCTCTGCCTAAAGATCCAGAACTAGGAAACTGAACAGTACTCTAATCCAGTGGTATTCCACCTTCAAGTCCAATATGACTTCTACTCCCCCACAGCTACCCACAATTACATAGTAACAAAGTAACACTTAGCAATATAGACAGAGTTCAGACCTGAGGAACAAGTAAGGTGGCTAGACAGCTTTCCAAGTTATTCTGTCCTACTGCCAGAGACAAAATAATTCCCTAGGTAATGCTAACAGAGCAATACAATCCCAGACAACATGTGTGGGTGATTGACAATGTGACAATCCACTACAGAAAATCTGGTTTTCCACAGAAAACATAGTAATTCTACCACTGCAGGAAATATGCTCCAACACATGAAAAGGAAGGAGACATAAGTAATCTGGGCTCTAGCAGGCAGAAGCGACTTCCGCCAAGTCTGTATGATTGCTTGCTTTCCTCTTTGCTTCTAGAAACTGATCTCACACTGTTGGTGCCCAGCTTTGGCAACTTCCAGAAGAATGTCAAGATGCACATTAATGAAATTCCAATGTTATATATAAAGATCACAGGAATAATATCTCAGATTACAGTTCGGACTCGAGCAGCACCAGGGTGGAGTGCTGCCCTTCGAGAACTACTGGCATTCTGTCAGCCCACGCGAACAGCAAATGCTATTGGGCAAAAGGGGATTTGTGACAATAACGACCAACGGGACAAGGCATAGATACTGTGCTTCAACTTGTGCTGAGGAAAGGAAACCTGGCAAATGACAAATACTTGATATTTTAAAAGCCCTTGTGCACGAGGAACAATATGCTTATATTCAGAAATGGTCCCGTGCCATTAGCAAGAAGGAAACAGCAACAAAAGAACTGGCACTCATTCAAGGAGAAAGTATAAAGCTTCTTGTTACACTTTAATTGTTTAACTAGGCAAATCAGATGAGCTTTGTTTCAAATGTAGCAACTGCAAATTAAATGGACATAGGAAAGAAATTGAATTTTGGAAGGCAGGATTTTTTAAAGCTGAAAGAGCTCCTTGAAGTCCTCTAACGAAATTATTTCATTTTACAGATGAGAAATTGAGACCCAGGAAGACTGACAGACTTAACCAAAGGTCATAACGCTAGTTCAGAGCAGAGCTGAAAGTACTCATTCACTCAGCTCTTCACAGAGTTTACCATCTAAAGGGTGAAACTGGTGAGCAAATAGTCTATGGTAAGAACTAGAGTAGGAATAAACACAGCATGGTCATAGAAAACAGAACGAGCAGAAAGCCCTGTCTTGAAAGGTTAGGGATGACTTTCAGAGAAAGTGACATCTGAGACCTGAAGATGAATAAGCATCATCCAGATAAAGGCTCGTGGGGAGGGAAGTAGGAGAGACTGAAGAGAGGAAGAAGAATGTTCCAAACAGAATAAGAGTAAAGTCCTAGAAGTAAGAACACTCACCACTTAGATAGAACTGATCATAGTAAGAGCAAGATGAACAATAAAAAACAGAGAGGGGTCAGATTACTGAAGGCCTAGTAAGTCACAAGTCATTAAAGAATTTGGATTTTATCATAAGAAGAGTATCAATTTTAAGAATTACAACTTCCTATAAAGAATGGAATGGAAAGCTGGAGGGAGATGTTTCAATCATCCAGGCAAAAGATGAAAGTCACTTTCATTAGATAAGTGGTAGTAACAATGGAATAAGGTGGATTAAGTCAAAAGATACTCATTATTTTGAGCATTTATTACCAGAAATTATTTGATGTTAAGAGGCTCATATTTAGAAGGTTACACAGGGAAGCAAAAAACCTCTTAATAAGAAACAGTTCTCCACTGACCACTTACCAAATGAGTAACCACTCCACACACCAAGAGAAGAGCGAGAAGAGCGAGAAGAGCACTCATGAATCTATCCCCCACCAAACCACCAAGGACAGTCATTTTCTCTGACTCCCAGTTGTAAATATCAAGAGCCTAACACGTGTAATCATAATGCAAACACAATGTAAAAACACTTTTAAAAGAAACTGCAAACCTTATGAGCAATTTTATGAGTTCAATGATAGTTATGTTGGAGGATACTAGAATTATATAAAATCGAACAAGGATTGGGGAGAGTTAGACTAATTTAGAATTAAAGAAGGAGAGAGCAAAAGAAACATAAAAGCCACTTCAGAGAATGATTTGTGTATCAACGGATTCTGAGAGGTCTTTGGAAAAACTGTTTAAACATTGGAATAAGTTTTGTAAAACTGCCCCACTTGTGGAAGGTCGTATGTTTTTTAAGTAAAAAGTATGACAAAAATCAAGAAAACTTCATTTTTTTTTTTTTTAGCCTAAGAATTAACACACAGAGGTTACAATTACAACCTAATTTTACTGAACAGAAGATAAAGTGAGTTTTTAAAATGTTAGGTCTGTTCCTCAGTTCAAGTATTTTCACAAGTTTCTATTAACATTTGGTAATACTAAAGTGCTTCTCCTAAAGAAAAGTGACCTCTGGCAAGATGTACAATAAGTAGCCTAAGGACAAGAAGATGGACACCGAGGTCAGCCCTGATTCCAATCGTGTTTTTGCGAACACTGTCACATCTATAAAATGGGAACACTATCATTTGCCTTCAGAGAAGTAAATGAGATTACCTACATGAGGCACTTTGCATGGTACTTGATTCTTCTGGCCTCCAGCCTATGGAATGGATACTCAATAACTAGTTGGGCCATTTTAAGTCTGTGAATTAATTTGATAAAAGATATCTCCTAGTGTTTGCTTAAATGGACTGAGGTAATAACAGAACATAACAGGACTAACTGAAACAACAGAACAGTGTGTATTATGCCTTTTAAATCAGGCACATCTAGGGAATATGATGAATGATCAGGAAACGTTTCTGTGGGAAGTCTGAGGAAGAAATAAGTATCTTATCGAAATTCCTTCTGGAAATTAAACAAATGAGATTTCAAGGTTAATTACTGACACATGAAGACCAGCACAATTATTTCCTGGTAATGAAATGTTTTGTAATACCCCTTAAATTCAAGAGTTATCCACAAGTGGTTTTTAATTATCAAATTTTGTTTGTTTACCCTTTTGTTTTAAATTTCTAATTTTTTTGCATTTGGCCAAAGGAAGTACTCCACCTGATTTTCTACTGTGGCCATTTCACTTAATAAAGCATGCTCAAATGGTATGTAGAGTTTTAGAAAGTAAAGTTGAATACCAGTAACCCTTTGAGAGAGTAGAAACTAGGAGAAAACCCAATCCTTTACAAACATGTCATGGATTAAGTCAAAGTTGTGTCACCTTGGAAGAACAAATATTGTTAAAATGTCTATACTACCTAAAGAAATGTACACATTTAATGCAATCCCTGCCAAAATACCAACAACATTTTTCACAGAACAAACAATCCAAAAATTTGTATGGAACCAAAAAAGACCCCAAATAGCCAAAGCAATTCTGAAAAACAAAAGATGGAGGCATCACAATTCTGGATTTCAAGTTATATTACAAAGCTGTAGTGATCAAAACAGAATGGTACTGGTACAAAAACAGACACATAGATCAACAGAATAGAAAAGAGAACCCAGAAATAAACCCCAATTATATGGTCAATTAATCTCTGACAAAGCAGGAAAGAACATGCGACAGGAAAAAAAAAGTTCCTTCAACAAATGGTGTTGGGAAAACTGGAGAGCTACACGCAGAAGAATGAAACTGGACCACCTTCTTACACCATCCACAAAAACAAACTCAAAATGGATTAAAGACCTAAATGTGAGACCTGAAACCACAAAAAATCCTAGAAGAGAACAGGCAAAAATGTCTGTGACATCAGCCATAGCAGCATCCTTCTAGATATGTCTCCTGAGCCAAGGGAAATATAAGCAAAAACAAACTATGAGAACTACATCAAAATAAAAAGCTTCTGCACAGTGAAGGAAACAATCAACAAAGCTGAAAGGCAACCTACTGAATGGGAGAAGATGTTTGCAAATGACTTCTCTGATAAAGGGTTAGTATCCAAAATATATAAAGAACTTATATAAATCCACACCAAAAAACCCAAAATAATCCAATTAAAAATTGGGCAGACAACATGAACAGACATTTCTCCAAAGGCATAAGGATGGCCAACAGACACGTGGACAGATGCTCAACATCACTCGTCATCAGGGAAATACAAATCAAAACTACAATGAGATATCAGCTCACACCTGTTAAAATGGCTAAAATCAAAACCACAAGAAACAAGTGTTGGTGAGGATATGAAGAAAAAGGATTTCTCTTGCACTGTTGGTGGGAATGCAAACTGGTGCACTCTGGAAAACAGTATGGAGGTTCCTCAAAAAGCTACAAATAGAACTACCCTACAATCCAGTAATCCCACTGCTGGTATTTACCACAAAATAGAAAAACACTAATTCAAAGGGTTATATGCACTCCTATGTTTATAACAGCATTACTTAGAATAGTCAAATTACAAAAGCAGCCTAAGTGTCCATCAACAGATGTAAAGAGGTATATATACACAATGGAATATTACTCATAATAAAAAGGAATGAAATCTTGCATTTGCAAAGATGTGGATGGAGCTAGAGAGTATAATGCTAAGCAAAATTAGAGAAAGACAAACACCATATGATCTCACTCATATGTGGAATTTAAGAAATAAAACAAACAAGCAAAGGGGACAAAAAAAAAGAAAAGGGAGAGAGGGAGACAAATCAAGAAGCCAACTCTTAACTATAGAGATCAAACTGATGGTTACCAAAAGGGAGGTAAGTGGGGGGATGGGTGAAAAAGTGATGGGGATTAAGGAACACACTTGTGATGAGCACCAGGTGATGTATGGAAGTGCTGAATCACTATATTGTACACCTGAAATTAATCTAACACTGTGGTATGTTAACTATACTGGAATTAAAATAAAATTTAAAAATAGCTCCCCTCCAAAAAGTTGTGTCTTCTCCTAAGCGAACCTGTGCTTAACTCATCTTTACATTCTCAACCCCTACCACAGTGAGTAACAGGTGTTCAGTAAATTTTTGATCGATGAGAGAACAACTCATCACAAAACTACACAGGGCTCATAAAATTATTTCTTCATTTTAAAAAAATAGAAAAGAAAAAGGAGTATTAAGTAAAATATTTTGTTCCAGGTTGGCAACTCTATACAGAGTTAAACTATCACTGGATTTCCTATCCTCTAGCTCCCAGTCCAATATCCAATTCACCACACCGCCTCTATAGACTAAAGGGAACCCTGAAGACTGGAAGAGACTTGGAAATAGGCTCTCTCTTCACCAAACTCCCATTACAGTCCTTACTATCTCTCTCATGCAATCACTGACTCTTGTTATAATATTTTGTGTACACATCTTATCTCCCTTACCAGACCCTGAGCAATTAGAGGGCAAGGAGGGACCCACATTTTTTACGTTCTCCTCATAGCACTTCATAGCTTTTGTTCTTTCTCATTTCCATTTCTCACATACATACTGAATCATTAACAAATGAATAACTGTGTGCTCTATTCTATACCCTTAAACAACATTAAGAAGCTAAAAGTAAACCAATGTGATCATGAGTAGTGTCTTGACGTTAATCAGAAAAACAAGGTCCAAAATGTCAGCCAAACAAAAGGAATCTGTGAGAAAGACAGAGTAGTCCAGCTGAGTCTATAAAACAGTGAAAATCCTTTCCTATGACTCAATCAGCTATCAGATTAGCACGAGGTTCTTCTTCTACACCCCAAAATCTCAAAGGCAACTGTGTGGTTCGGTGTGCCCCAAATCCCATTGCTTCCAGGTTCTGGTGAATCGGGTGCTTAATTCATTAAATCTATGATTATCATGTGAGAGACTAATGATTTTAAATTTGAACACTGGTAAAAGAAATGGTACTCAAGAGGATTAACAGTCTACTTTTCTATTCCTTTCTACCAACCACCAAGAATATGCCAGAAAGGGTGGGGGTGGGGAGCTTACTTTGAGCAGCCAAGTGAGAACTGAGTCACGATATGGAACAAATTTATTCTTGTTTTTGCCAGCACTCTGATCTGCTAGGGCTGAGATAACCAGACCGAGGGTTGTGAGGGACCTGCATGGTGCAAGAAACCGGAATAATCATAAAAAACTGAGAATATCAAATGTCACATTTTAGCACAAAAACTGAACATCAAGATGCCTTGTACCTGCATGAGAACAGCACTGTGGTCAGCATTTTCCTGCTCAGTTTAACAACATATAAACTCTGAAAGCTGATATCCTTCTAACACCACTGTAAGCAATAAAATTGCTTAGCTCAATTACTTTTTTTCATTTTTGTAAATAGCAATATGAGCTGTAAACCTTTAGGTTAAGATAAAGACACAAACACTACATACCTTTAAGAAAGGAAGCCGCAAACACAATTCATTAAAATTTAGTATAAGGCAAAAACATTCGCGTATATGTATGTGTGTATATGAGGTATCTCTATATATAATATGTACCTACACACATATCATACATAGTATCATTTATATATATATGTATATCATCATTCAATAATATAATGATAGCACAGCATCTGGATAATGATCTTCTATGATCTCTAGTTGGTTACTCTAGTTATGCGTCCTTCTGGATTTCTGCCCATAAGGAGCCAATCTTTAGCTTCAGGTAGAAAATATAACCATATGAAGGAGTTTATACGCAAAAGATTACTTTATAAAACTCTAGCTTCTTGGTATAAATGAGCACCACCACAATAGTCATACAAGGGAAAGCCCAGTGTGGCTAGTACACAAGTTGATGTTGGTTCAGACAGTGACACGCAGGTTGAGATCAACAGCTGGACTCTGAGAGACCATTACCTTGGTCCTTTTTCATAGCTCAGACCAGTGGTTCTCAACTGGAGGACTACTGTGCCCCCACAGGGAGAATTCGGCAAGGTCCACAGACATATTTGGGTTGTCACAACTGGGGGTGGGAGAAGAGAGGTGGCAGGTACTACCGCCATCTAGTGGGTACGGCCAGGGATTCCCCTAAACATCCTACAATACACAAGAACAGTCCCTGGAACGAAGAATTACCCAGCCCCAGATCTCGAGACAGGCGCTCTTGAGACACCTCTGACTTGACTGTGCTCCTCAGCCCCATCAGACATTTCAACAAAACATAAAACAGGCTCGGGCCCATAAAATAAATAAATTATATATATATACACACACACACACACACACACACACACACACACACATATATACATACACACACACATAAAATTTTATATTATTATATTATATGTAATATAATAATATAAACTATATAAATAATATTATAATATAATACATAAAATTATATCTTATATATTATATATTATATATATAATTTACAAATATAAATATATATGAAAAAAATTCTCCATTATTTATTCATTATAACTTCAATCATTCCAGCATCTTATTCTTTTAATAACCACAGAAGTTCTCCCATTTGGCTCTTAAATCAGTAAAGCAATAAAAGTAAGCTTCTGGAAAACTTACTTGTTGATGTTGCTCCCCTCCTTCAACCTGTCCCCAGCAGCTCCGGTTTTCGTTGCTCGCTCACTGCCAGCTAAATCAACCAAGCTCAGTTTGCCCACTTTCTCTCCAGATGTCTAGAAGGTCAATCAACAAATACTAGTAAACAGTTAAAGAATGCAGAAAGTCTTACGTCTCTACCACATGAGTTTATTATCTAAACCCTTTATTAAAACATAATTTCAAAATTAGCTTGTGTTGCTATAAAACAGTGTAAGAGGGGGCGCCTGGGTGGCTCGTTGGTTAGGTGTCCAACTCTTGGTTTTGGCTCAGGTCTTGATCTCGGGGTCCTGGAATCAAGCCCTGAGTAAGGCTCTGCACTCAGCCGGGAGTCTGCTTGATTACCTTTCTCTCTCTGCCCCTCCCCCTGCTCGCACGCACACAGGGATGCACTCTCTCTCTCTAAAACAAATAAATCTTAAAAAAAAAAAAAAAACAGTATAAGAGAACTGTATAGTCTAGTAGTAGATATATATAAAATTTTACCCAACTCTACTAATCCAGACACAAGTGAAAGTTATCTCAGAAAAACAGCACCCCCCAAAATGGGACATTTTGAAGGGAACCCAATAAAATTTTCTTTTTTTTAAGATTTATTTATTTGATAGAGAAAGAGAAAGAGGAGGAACACAGAGGGAGAAGCAGACTTCCTGTTGAGCAGAGAGCCATGGGGCTCGATCCCAAGACCCCAGGATCACGACCTGAACCGAAGGCAGACGCTTAACCAACTGAGCCACCCAGGCACCCCCCAATAAAATTTTCATAGAGAATTATATAAAAGCACTTATTAAATGTGAATTTTAATATGACATGCTTAAAATCTGCTTAAAATCTCAAAATATTTACCAATATCCCTGAAAGAAAAATATTTGCAATTCTTACTGGTCTTAAAAAATTAATATTTTACATAATAGGATCTCTCAGAAACTCAACACTTTCTTATATTTTTCATATTTACATATAGTAATTCCCTTATTTCATAGTTTCCAGTATTAAATTTACCTATTTCTCTAGTTATTATATATATACACACATATATACTGACATTTTCCTTTATCAAAAATATTCCATAATGTAATCACACACATAACAGATATTTTATACTTCAATACAAGAAATACAGCAATACAAGAAATGTGGGAAAGCAATGCCCAAATCTACAGACTGGATCATTTCTTAAAACTTTTCTTTAATATATACATTTATATTTATTTCCATAAATAAACATATTGCTAACAAAAGGATATTCAGCTTCCCAAATCAAAAGTACTTTTGGTTAAAAAAAAAAAAAAGGTCATCAATATGTTTTTTGTTTTGTGCTGAAAAGGAAATAGAAAACAAAGAACTTTTTGTTGTTACACTAATCTTGCTGTGATGGTAAAAAAAAGAAAAATATGCTTTCAGCAAATGAAAATCTTGCCAAAATATAGCATTCTGCCAGCATGGTTATTTTAGCTTCTGGTATTTGAAACTGATTTGCTAGGGGGTAGGCACCAAAATAAAATACGCAAATATTCACATAAAAAGTAAGAGGAAAAACGAGACGTTTTCAGCGAGGTAGAAGCATATACATCTCTGGCTCTGTTTACTCTTCATGAGCTTCAAAACCAAATACTCAAAAAATCATTCTACAAATCTACTGATTTTATAGTACAATTTCCCCACTAATGTTTATTCCTTCTAATACTTAGCTGTTTAGCAGAAGTTAACATTTCAAAACAATCTCTCCTAAATCAGCTAGAGTTAACATGAGCTTACACAGCTAGTCATCCAAGTTTAAAGCTCAAAAAATGCTGTGGTAGAGGCTGTGAACCATCAGCATGTTGAACTTCTGTCCCACCTTCCTTTAGATGGACAGGGTGGAAGTGAAAACTGCATTTCTCAGACTCGCTGGCAGCCAGGGTTCGGAATGTGACTTAGGTTCTGCCAAGCAGATATACTTGCTTCAGATTTGGAAAGCAAAAGCAAAGTAGAGGTCATCCCCCTGGCCTGTTTCGGCTTTGTTCTGCTGGCAAGCAGGATCATGGAAGCATGAGGTTTTCTACAAGTGTCTCAGTTTACATTCTCCAGCTTCCAGGTCACTATGAGGCAGCTTCACTAAGTGCTGTGTCGCAGACCACAGCTGTCAGGAGGCCTGGAGCTCACAGCTCTAGTGGTGGCCTCAGAGGTAGTACCATCCTTGGTGGATGAAATCTACATTGTTATTCCTAGAGATTCAGTCTAGAATCCACTCTTCCTCAAGTGTTCTAACAACTTTGTAATCACTCAATCCCACCATTAAATCCCTTTCTGTTTACCTACAGTGGCTTCTGTGTCTTGCTGAGTCCTAACTAATACCCATGTCTCACTAGGACTTTAAGTCATCTAACACCTGAAGGGAATGGAACATGATAAATCATGATATACTTTAGAAATATTTAAAAAAAAAAAAAAAGGTCAAGCATGTGAATACCTACCCCAGACTTCACATCATACAAAGTATGTGTAAGGGTGATTTTGAAGACTGCATGGGATCGACTGCTCTCCTCATTCATGTTGGTGGCAGCAACTGTACGAGACTTGTTACCCTCAGACATCAAAGACTCAATATCCTAAGTAGAAACAAGTCATAGACACATATTTCATTATCTGTCAAATAAACATCAAAATTCTGCTATCCTGTGAAATGCATTACAAGTTTCACTACTCAGTCAACCACATTTGGAGTTTACACATTTACACTTTGTTTTTCAATGAATATTAAGCTCCACAGAATATAATAGCCAATACTGTCTCTGAAAACTCAAACAAAACACATTTACTTTCTGTAGGTGCCAAATAAAGCAACAGCTTTGACTGAGAATTAGAAAAGTTTAGAAGCCACATGTGGAGACCCATAAGATGGACAGATACATCATGTCAAACCTAATCTAATCTAGAAATTTAAAAAAAAATTAGTTTCTTTAATGACAGAAACAATAGAAGACAACTGTTAAATCAGATTATATGAATAAGCAACAAACAAAAATAATTTTAAGCCCCTCATCCAGGCACAACACTGTGTCACCATATTAGTGTGTATTATACCAGACCTGTTTTTGAAAACAGAATATCAAGAAACTAAATTTCTGCACAGATTTACTACTTCATTGCCATTATTGCTAAAAAGGAGATAGCATGATGCACTTGAAAGATCATGGGATGGGATCTTCATTTTTTTTAAATGTTATAAGCTCTAAAAATAGTCACTTAACCAAACTGAACTTTAGTTTCATAAGTAACAATACAGAGCTATAATATAATCTACCTTATAAGGCTTTTAATAAGGAACAAGAAAGATGGTATGTATGAAAGAGTGGACTAGTTGTCTCCTCTTACCCTGTCTCATTTTTGTTCTAGGAAAGGAACCCAGAGCTGAGCACCTTGCAGTGGAACTGAGACTACATTTCCCAGATGCCCTTGCAGCTCAGTCTGGCCATAGGATTAAGTTTTAGCAAACGAGACCAAAGTCATCTGGGAATTCTCCTTAAAGGGAGTAGGCATGCTCTCACATCTTGGTTCTAAGAGCTAAGATCTTGAACTGTGAACATAAGGGCACTACCACAGAGCTGGCTCTATGTGGAGAGCTGGAAGGAATCTAGGTCCCCAACAGCATCCCTGGAGCCACTGTAACAGCCCTCTGACCATTCACTCTTTCATTCACTCATTTGTTCACTTAAATATATATGGAAGTCACCTATTAAAATGACAGGTACATTTTGAATTCTGAGAATAAATAAAGAACAAAATAGATAGCAATTCATGTTCCAAAGAACTTAAATCCTATTATATCTTCCTGTTATTTGCAGCCAATGCCATCTTAATTGACACACATATATGAAAAACTTTGAAAATAATTAATTTTCTATTTTGCTGTATCAATAAAAAAGAATAATGTTTATGAAAAAATTCAATATGAAAGTAGAAACATTAACTATAAAGAGAATTTTAAGTAGGCACCAAAATGGAAAAACCAACACAAAAAGTAAAATTCACAGTTTTTAGATCCATTCCAAATCCATTTTAGATCTATTAAATCTGACAATCCTGAGACTTAATGTAAAAGCTTCACCCTGTTTAGCCCACACTTATTTATTGGTCCCCAATCTGTTGTCTCATGCATAATAACTCTGTATTGAGCCTTTTAATTTTTTAAACAAGCAGAAGGTCTCTCTACACTTTCCAGTCTCCTCTGAGCCTTCAAAAAATCTGATCTCTCTCCAGTGTTGCATAAATAAGTTCTCAAATTATTGTTATTAAGATAACAATACCTACTAACATTTATATCAAACCCTAGCATTGTCGAAGACTTTTCACATTATCTCATTTGTTCTCTTCCAGGAAGTCTTCTTAGACACCACCCTTCCCAGACACCTACATATCCATTTAAGGTAGGTACCCCCCCTCCTCCAAACTACCATGAATCTAAACACGCATTTCTCACTGCTCTTAAAATCATGTTGTTTTAGAACACCTTTATAATAACATCTATAAGCATCTTGAGGACATGGACCATCTCACTCACTTTTTATATCCTCACCACCTAGCACAAAGTCTGGCTCATGACAGGTGTTCAATAAATGTTTACCAAATGAAGTACCTAACGTTTACTAAATGGAGCATCACTGACCAAATGAGAGAAACATCAATGAACAAAAAAACAAATGGACCTACCTCATAAGATAATCAAAACAATAAAACTAATTTCCATTTTAAAAATGGGGACAAAGAGGATTAGTGAGTACGTGATCCAGAGTCATACAAGAGTCACACAAGAGGATTAAGTGTCACCAGATCAACATTCTCTGACTCTTACTTCAATGTACATTACATCACAGCATCTCACTCCACCCCCATTTCCCCAAAGCGCAAAGCCTGATGGATCCACACAAAGCAGAACTGTAAGTTTGAAAATGAAGAGAATAAAAGGCCAATGAGTGATCCTCTCAAATTAGAAACAGACTTTGAATTCCAACTACCCAATTCATATGTTTTATTTCATTAAATCAATGAAAGCATAGGCAACTTCATTATCTTATGCACTACTAGGGAAGAAAAATGCTGCTATTTATAATTTTAAGATGCAATTGTAAGGAACATCACAATTTTAGTGCTCATAAAATATGAAAAAAAGGTGTATTTCACAACAGATGAATAGGTATGCTTTGCAAATGTGTACATACACCTTCTCTTAAAATTATATTGTCCTAATAGCCATATATAGCTTTTTAAGAAAGATCTTTGTAAAAAGTAGCTTATTAGGTAATGCTACTGTAATCTTTTTTAATTTCAAGAAAAATAATCATCACAAATTAAACAAGAAATAATTTGCTACAGTGAATGTCAGCAGTTTACAGAAAGGAGGTTATTACCTTGTAGCTTGTGACAGCCAGTTTGGAAAGTCCATCGACATAGGGTCCCAACACATTGTGCTCTCTGACTTTTAACGTTTGACGACTTCTGCTCATTAAGAAAAGTAAGAATTTTAAAACAATAACCTGTTTTTAAAAGGACTCAATCATGCTCCATAAAAATATACACTGAATTCAACAAAATCCTAAGTAAAAATAACCAACTAACTTGATCTAAGAAGAATATAAACCAAATTTTAAGATCTCGACTGGTAAGAAAAACTTCATAATGTGGTAAAATATCACATCACTCAAAAGGGTACACTGTGGGATGTCTATTTACTACCACAAAGAATGCAGAGTCAAATAAATACAAACAATCTACTTGTCATTTCACAGAATGTGGTACAAAGAACAGAAACTCAATAAATGTTAACTGTGCAAGAAAGAAAACTCAAGACCAATCTCAATCATGAAAAAAGACAAACAACAGACTGAATTTAATAATGACTTAAAAATATAATATTAGGCTGATCGCAGGGCTACTGGGTTGTTTTAACATGGGAGAAAGATTCATGTCCTTTACCACACTACACCAACAGATTGACTAAATGGGGGAAAAACCACGTTATCATTTCAATAAATGGAGTGAAAAGAATTCGATAAAATTAATACTTATTCATGATTAAAAAACAAATAAATACCGCTTACAAACAAAGAACTAACAAACTCAGTAAGGGGCACTGGCCAAAAACTGAAAGCATATAGCATACTTAATTATAATAACCAAAAACCAGTAAGAATATTCCTTGATGACTGCATGGTAAATGAATTCTATCTCAAAAAAGCTCTGTAAAAAATATAAACATTAGAATAAAAAAAAGGACTATTTGTCGATAGTGAGATTGCAAGTGATTCTTATTTTATGAACTTATTTTCTAATGACTTGAAATCCTCCACTACTCTAGGACCAGCCACCAAAAACTTCACTTACTACTATAAAACTGTACCTGAAATTAATATAGAACAAATATCTGACTTAAGTCTGATCTCACGACATACTATTTCATAACTTTTTCCTTTCATTTTTCCTATTCTCTTAAAAAGATAACTGAATTCATAAAATCAGTACTTGATTTAAAAAACTAAGTTCTCTGGTGCCTGCATGGCTCAGTCGGTTAAGCATCTGACTCTTGATTTCGGCTCAGGTCATGATCTCAGGGTTGTGAGATTGAGCCCCACGCTGGGCTCCATGCTTAGCTGAAATAAATAAATACATAAGTCTTTAAAAAACAAAACAAAACTAAGTTTTCTCAAAAGTCTTTCACTAAAAAGGGATCGCCATTAGAGTTTTTAATCCATTCACTTCGACTCCTCAGAAACAATGCAAAAATCCTCAAGACACTTTCATGGAGGAGACAGCAGTAGCAGTTAGCCCTTACTGGACACTTACTAAGAAAATGTTCTAAAACCTCAGGTATATCATCCCACACAATCTCCACAACAGCCCTTTGTGATATTGTGCTATAATGTTATCATCCCTTCGGTACAAATGAGGCATAAGCATAAGGAACTTCCTCGATAGGTAACGATTAGAGGACCTGGATGCAGAGCTATGTGAACCCCAAGCCCATGCTGTTAACTACTAACGACACACAAGACAAACATAATAAGAAATTACTAAAGACTCCGAGCAAATTGTAGATAAAGTTCAAGCTATTCCACACAAGCACTGTGGAATACAAAACACAGGAATGAAGTCAGCTAAGAATTTCTGGCAAGAGTAGGCCTGGGATCTCAAAGAAAGGGATGCTCTTCACAGAGGTGAAGGTGCAGGGACGAGTAGTCAGGGCAGAGTCGGGAAAACTACAAGGACACAACATTCAGCAAG
This sequence comes from Ursus arctos, assembly GCF_023065955.2. Taxonomy (NCBI): domain Eukaryota; kingdom Metazoa; phylum Chordata; class Mammalia; order Carnivora; family Ursidae; genus Ursus; species Ursus arctos. The sequence goes on along the minus strand of NW_026622775.1, from coordinate 63,580,511 downwards.
ATGTGGGTTATAACCTAGGCTATAACCTCCCTACCTCTGGCCTCCTTTTGTTTCCTGTTTTGACTTTCACGCTTGGTGTCCTCCAGCCACACTGGTCAGCGGGGTCACTCTCCAAGCAAGTGATTTCTTACACCTCCATTCTCTAGCACAGGCTGTCCCCCATGCCTGAATGGTTCTCATCTAACTTCCTTGTGGACAAACTCCTACTCAGCACAAAACTCATCAAGTACCTTCCGTGGAATCATATCTTCTTCTCATTCCCTCTTTGCTCTCACCTATTTTGTATAAGCCTCTTTCACAATTTAAAAGCATTATTGCACTGTATTATAATTATTTGTTCCCAAAACTCTCATTCCGTCCATATCATGAGATCTTCCTTTCCACCTTGCATAGTGCCCAGCATGTAATAATGATCATTCAACAAATGTTAAGTATTACATTGAAACGCTTAAGTGCCAACTGAATGTCATTGGGAAAGGCCCAAAGATCATCTTCTTTGTCAAAGAAAAGAGATGCCAGTGAGGGGCTGACACGTTTTCCTGACTGAGCATCACTACAATGCACTGCTTCTAAGACCACCTTTCTTCGATCATCTTCTTCACCCAAACATAACTAAGCGTCCCCTGGTAACTCCGCACTCTCTGTAAAACCTCAGCCCACTTGGCTCTCTGACCTTAAGAACACTGTTCTTACAGTATCTGTAAGCCACAGGCTGTGGTTATTATTGGTTTCTTTCTCATTGTGGTTGCACTTCCTTAAAATCTGATGCAGAAAACTCTGTGCAATGGACAGATTTCCTCAGACGTGTCTTATCTTCCTCATTAGGTTCAGTTATGACTGCAGAGTGAGAACAGCATTTTCTAAGGCTTTCTAATACTTTCGAACCACTTCTCTTTCAAAGTCTATGCTGTAAAAGGGGACACTCTTTTTCTCTGGGAATTTTTTAAATTAACTATCCTGAAGTCCAGGTTTTAAATCTCTGATTATGCTTCTCCCTTACTTCATAGCCTGCAAAGAAAATAAAGCTAAATTTCCACCTGAAATTTCTTGGTCTTTTTTTTTTTTAAAGAAAGAAAGGAAAAAACCCTACATGATTAAGGATACCAGTCTGATACTAAGTAACTTAATTTTCAATGCATATTTTTTGTTTGTGGTTTTGGATATATCTGAGAAAGGCAGTATGAGGCAAATACATGCGTTCAACAATACTTCCCTGCCCCAACTCAGTCCTAAATGCAAAAGCCAGAACTGAATGCAGGAAGCTGCTCAATGTGACTAAAAACAAAGTCACAAGGACAATAACTAGATAAACAGATAAAAGCACAAAGACAATAACTAGATAAATAACTCTCTACCAGAGTTCAGTATAAAAAATTTCACTTGAGCCAATTTATAAGTCTGTTTTAGTCCACAACACTATAACATTAGAGTTTCCAAAGTCCTTTACCCTTTGGGATCAAGAAGGTCTCTAACTTTTTCATTATAAATTTCCATATAGGACACTTCTACTTTAAAACTCTGTTCTTCATTTTCCTCTTTCTGAGTTCGTTCAAAGAGTCCACTACAAAGTCTTGGAATTAATCCAGGTTGGTCAGCTGTGCCCATCATGGTATAAGACTTTCCAGATCCTAAAAAGTGGAAATCATAGTTATTACTGTCTTTGAGAAGTTTAAATACATAACTCTCTTTCCATTACTCATAATAAATTACTAGCACGTGGCAAAATGCCCAAAAGAAAATAAGAAATATACCCAAATAAAAAGACAAGACTAATAAATACAGAAGCTTTCCTATTACATATGTAAAATCTAAAGGAAATATCTTTTAGGAAGAAAATAAAAACATTCTTTAACCATCTTCATACTTTAAAAAAAAGTACCTCAAACAACCAAAAAACTGAGGTCTGAGCTTTCTAAAATTAACTGGGAAGATCCATATGATGAATACTATTGTGACTGTTCCCAACCACTAATCATAGCACAAAAAATACACATTATCCCTATAGGCCCCAGAGCAAATTAACTTACTACCCTTTGGCAACAATGTAGAAACCAAAGAGTAATCTTCTTTTTTGTACTATAAAATTATTTTCTCCATTGTACCAAAAATACATATTCATTAAAGAAAATTCAGAGAACACAGAAAAATAGAAAGGAAAACATTAAATCGTGCATAGTCCTAACTCTTAAGTACAACTCTTTTTCCTTCTTTAGTAGCAATGCTTTTATAAATGTATTTTTAATCATACAAATTGCTGCTTTTATCACTTGACGCTGTATCAATGTCATAGTAACAAAAACCAAAACACCACTTCGTAAGGACCAGGCCTTTTCTATAAGTATTCGATGTTAACTCATTGTGACAATCCTATAGGGAAGGCCTATACTCACCAACATTTTACAAATAAGGAAACTGAAGTGTAAGTTTCATAGCAGCTGAGCTGGGGATGAGCTACCCTGGCTCAGAATCCATGCTCTTTTAACCACATCACATACTGCCTCTTAAAAAGTATTGGAAGCATTCTTCCATAAAGACTAGTTTTCAACTGGAGAAGCTATATGATATACCCTTATAAAAGTGACTCCTTCACTTTAAATAGATTTTCTTTCCTGGTAACCACAGAGGTACAGAAGTCAAAATGTTCCTCATCAATTGTAACTGATAAAATGCTAACAATATGTATTCTCTTTGTTACTTTCTCTGTTATGATCTTTAAAGCTTATATATATATATATACATATATATATATATGTATGTATATATTATTTAACATTACCGGTCTGTCCATAGGCAAAGATACATGCATTGTAACCATCGAAAGCATTCTGAAGGATATTCTCCCCAAGGCACTTGAAAACATCATCTTGACCTGAAAGAGCGAGAGCGAGCGAGAGAGAGAGAGAATAAGAAAGGATATTTTAAGCCAAAACTACATACGAACAATTTTTTGAAAACTAAAAACAACTCTCTTAGAAATGTACTTTTTCAAATTGTCTATCTCCAAATAAGATTTTTAGACCTGGGGGCACCTGGGTGGCTCAGCCGTTAAGTGTCTGCCTTCAGCTCAGGTCATGATCCCAGGGTCCTGGGATCGAGCCCCGCATCGGGCTCCCTGATCGGCAGCGGGAAGCCTGCTTCTCCCTCTCACACTCCCCTTGCTTGTGTTCCCTCTCTCGCTGCCACTGTCAAATAAATAAATAAAATCTTAAAAAAAAAAAAAAAAGATTTTTAGACCTGATGAATGCTTCCAAAAGCTTATGGCCTTCAAGTATTTCTAGTTAGCACATGATAGAAAATGAGTAAAAAGTTTCTGATATATGAACTTGAATAAATAAACACTGGACAAAAATCCTCTGCAATGCAAGAAGCAATGAACTGCTAATTTTATAAACAATTGTTATAAATATCCAAAATTTATACTAGGGACCTCCATGGACCTGAATTCAACTATATACCACCAGCTAATGCTTTATTCAGTGGGTACTAGAATTCAAAACAATAATACATGTCAATCTCCTCTCCTTTTCCTCAATGATAGTTTTTAATTATAGGGCCTACAATACATATCAGCTAGAGGAGAGAAGAATATCTTGAAAATGTCTTCTAGCTTTCAATCATGAACAAAAATAATAGGTTCAAATTCTCCCCCACAGGCTAAATTAAATACGTTAATAATCAAAACAAAGTCATTCAACCTCTCTTTGAGGCTTGAATATAATATGAAAGGACTGGATGTTGTTATGTTTGTTATACTTTGAACGCTATAAATAACATTCCATTATGCCCCACTTCCTAGTTAATTTCCCAGATTAGTATAGCATCATCTTACTTCCGATACAGAAGCAATCCGTAAGCAATCCTTCGGGCCAGCTAGAGCAAATTAACCTTAACTTTTCGAACCAGCTGTAGTACTACTCTGTCTCATAACAAAAGCCAATACAATATGACTCTCAATATTTAAAAGATACTGCTTAGAAACAGGTGTCATAAGCAGTTAGGAATAAAGCAAATTAAAAGGCTGTCCCTCTAGTCCTAAATTTGTGGTGTAAAGGAGCTTGAGACAGTCTTGGTGAGGAGGGTAAGAGAATAACAGAATTCTGAGCAGGCAGGAGCAGAGCCTAGACTAAACTACAGGTTTCCTTTTCCCTGTGCTCAACTTTCCTATACCAAGCTGCCTCTCTAGACCACATCACAGACATCTAAGGGAGTCTAAGTGGCTGCTGTGTGCTCCACGTCCCATGTAAGGTCTGGGAATGTGTTTGATAACCTCAACTGTACACCCTATTAATTTACCTTTACTGTCTTATAACAACAATAGCACACTGTCAATCTCCTATTTCCCCATCAATGTAAAAACAGCAAAGACAGGAGGAAATTCTCAATACAGTTCTTAAAGTTACACAAAATAATGCTGTAATACCTCTTGGAAAAAAAATTAAAACAGCTTTTCTATAGTAGTTAATAGGATGCTGTACTCACCTGCATACTTTTCTCTGACTGATTCATCCATAGACCAGAAACAGTGATCATATGCAAACACCTATTGAAAAATAAAAATATGGTATATACTAAGAACAAAACCTTAACATACTTATAATGTTATAACAGTGTTATAACACTGATAATGCTGTTCATAGTAGTGAAATAAAAATATCTTACTATCTTAACAATGGAGGTTAAATTATTTATGGTACAGTTTTACAATGAACAACTAAGCATCCTATAAGTGATACTGAAATTTAGTTCACATGGAAACCCTTCACAATGTTAAGTGAAAAAAGGGGAGGTTACAAAACAGTATTTATAATATAATGGCTATCATGTACACATATACATGCAAACACACACACAGTTACACATAGAAAGTTTATCTCTGCATGATAAGATTAGTAATCTTTGTCTTCTTTATGCTTTCATGTATTCTCTACATTTTCACTTTTCTCAGAGAAAATAAAGATATGCTTAAAAGAATAAAATGTAAAGATGATTACTATGGCATGTTGAAAGTAGTTATAAAATAGCAGATTCAAAAACTCATAACACACCCACATGCAATATTGCATAGCTCCAAGACTGTTGAACACTGGTAAGAAAATGTTCCTGTATTAATGTAAAAGTTATGATCCCATGTTTGTACCAAAATCTATACAGATAAAAAGTAGTAAGGACACACATTGGAATATGGTTAGTGGTTAATACCACCTGTGGGACATCACAGACGATCTCTGTTTGGTTCTTTTTCATTTACTACTTTCCAAAATACGCATGCTTTTTTTTTTTCCTATCTTGTAAGTTTTTTTCATTGAATTTTCTTTTTTTGGATTTCATATTTATAATTAAGTCTCTAAGGATTTTAAGTATAATCATTTTTAAAGCTTTTTTTTTATTTGAGAGACAGTGTGTGCGCATGTGTGGGGGGCAGGGAAAGAGGAAGAGGGAGGGGAACAAGTATACCCCCTGCTGACTGCAAAGCCCAAGGCAGTGCTCGATCCCAGGACCCTGAGATCATGACCTGAGCCGAAGGCAGACGCCTAACCGACTGGGCCACCCAGGCGCCCCAAGTGTAATTGCTTTTAAAATCATTTCAGCTTGTAGTTCAGACTTTTCAATTTTTGGAGTCTGTTGCCTCTCTTTCTGCCGACAGTTTTCCTCTTGGGCCTTTACATGTTAGTTTGCAAGTGCATCTGAATTGGGAGTTTGTGTTTTATGGTTTACGTGGTTGCTTGTGTTTTTTCCTCTCCCTCTGGCCACCTTTACGTGACTAGCCACGCCACCACTCCCAGCTACCGAAGCCCAGATTTTGATCTTCCCAAAGCTGAACGTCTCCACGCCCTCCAATTTACACAGACAGCTCAATGTTGGTGGCCAGAACCCTTTCCTTAAGCCTTCATTCGTGTTGGAGTCTCACTCAAATCAGTCTTCAGTGGCAAGTTCTCCAGTCCTCACCCATACATCAGGCCCCCTCTAATCTCCAAGAGGCAAACTTCTAATCACCTCCGAGAACCTGCCTCGGATCCCAAGACCCAGTAAATACACGGCTTCAGCACCAGTTTGCTGCTAGTCCCTGAAGTTACATTACGCTGTTTTTGAATATGATGACATGATTTTAATATTTTAAAAATATTTTCTCTGTCCCTGCTATAAGTTTGGAGCTGGCAAGAGATTGCATCTGTCTGAATTCACAAGGCTACCTAGACCAAAGGTCTAAAAGTTAATATTTTAAAGAAAGAAAATTAGATGAAAGTGGTAAATTAAGTATGTACGCCTACATCCCTCTCCCACCTGAAATTAACTCAAAATGATGGAGAGAGAAAGGGAAGAATAAAGGGGGGGGGGGTAAAGAGAAGGCGGAATGAACCATGAGAGACTGTGGACTCTGGGAAACAAACAGAGGGCTTCAGAGGGGAGGGGGGTAGGGGATTGGGATAGGCCGGTGATGGGTATTAAGGAGGGCACATGTTGCACGGTGCACTGGGTGTTATATGCAAATAATGAATCATGGAACATTTCATCAAAAACTGGGGATGTACTGTATGGTGACTAATATAACAAAATAAAAATTATAAAAAAAAAAAAGAAAAGAAAAAGAAAGGGAAAGGGCCAAAAGGAGGTAGAACAGGGGCAAGGAGAATTAAGTTTTTGAAAGCTAGACTGCTTGCTTGTACCTAGATGAGAAGTTGAGACTACCTGAAAAATAGTTGCAATGAGACCCATGGGGGATAGAATGGGGTGGAGCAGGGGCCACAAGGAGACCACAGGCCAAAAAAGTGCAGAAGAAAATGGCTGCAAAGGGAAGACCAGTACTGGAAGGGCACCAGGAGAACAACCAAATGAGCAACGAGACGACCCTGGGGGCAACTACCAGGACGACTGGTTAAAAAGACCTTTAAAGCAGGAAATGATCAGAACACTACTATCTTTGTGCAAAACAGCAGGCAAGGGAGGCATTTGTTCCCTGAAAGGGGGCAGTGATGGGAAGCTAGGTGAAGCCTAATGGCTGACAAGACCTAGGAAGAGGCAAGAGCCCTGGAGCCCAGAAGCTATCCACCAGCTGAAGAAGCGCTGTTTTGTACATTACTAATCCTCCACATTTCCAAAGCTAAACATGGACCTGTCAAGAGTGGTGGTTCACTGTGTTAGCAACACTCCAACAGGGAGAGGAGGAAAAGAAGAAGGAAGATGGAAGGTGGTCCCAAAGGACCGTGTATCACAATTTCGGGTAGGGGGCTGCTTTTCAAGCTACATTTGTCAGCCGTAGTGAGAAATCATTACAGCACGGTGAGAATAAATAAAGTGTGAAGTTCAAATTAAGTTTCTTCGGTTCTAGCTTTCAACTCTCGTCTCTTATAATTTTATTTAATTCTGTTCTTAACAAGGTTAATTAGAAACTATTCTGCTCTTTTTTGTAAGCTTAGCTCTCCCTTCAAAGGTGCCCGTCACCATATGCACGTACTTATCAGAGAGCAGGCTCTATAAGGCACTCCTCTCTCAATTATTATGGGTTTTTCTTTCTTTTCTTTTTTTTTTTTTAATTTAGGGATTTCCTTAACAACTGCATTTCTAATTCTCAATTCCAGTAGAGAAGCTACCATTAAAGGAATCATTACAGTAGCCGATCCAGGTACTAGGCCCTGTTCATGGGACTCTGATGTACAAAGAAGTGTCGAACCAGATGACTGGCAGGTGGGGAAGCTGGGACTGGAAACCAGCCTTTCCTCCAGGGGGCTGTTTATCACTAGGCTCTCCATCACTAGGCTGGATTGGCTCCATTCCCCAAATTATACGAAAGCACCACAGCCTGGTACAAAGTTAGGAACTAATGAACACTTAGTTCCTACTTGCTCACAATACTGAATGGTCCTCCTCAAGTTCTAGCAATTTTGCAATTATAGGAATCTTTAAATTGTTATAGGAATTGTCAGCCAAGAATTTCCTAAAGCAGACAAGCCCTTTTCTTTCTAATATTATTCCTTTAAAATTTTTTTTAAAAAAACTTTTTAAAGTAACAGTAAAGAAACACACATTCATTGCACGAAGTCAAATAATACAAAAACATAAAGTAAAAAATAAAAGTCTCCCATTCACCAAGCATACCTCTCCCTAGACATAACCACTATGTTAGTAATGTGGTGTTGGTCCTTCCATACTTTTTATGTCAAGTCAACATTTTCTCTAAACATTAAGACACAACTGAATTACATAAAACATGAATAGTTTTTAAATGGCCGCGTAATGTTTCCTCACATCTTTATTGCAATCTCCAGTCTCTAGCTCCATCAAAAATATGAGAAACAGAAATAATCCAATACCTTTTCACAGAAGAGAAAAAACTAAGTTGATTTTACATATATCAAGAAATCCAGTGCCATATTAAACTGTTTAAAAAATTACTCAATCCCAAAGAGCCGTGTCTGTACATACTTTAGCAACAATAGAGAATGGAATTACAATTCAACCGCAGACTCAAAAACAAAATCCCAAGAATGTAGATAAAAATCTGAATTTCCCGACAAGTTCCAAGTAATGGCAGCAAATGGTCAATTCAAAAATATAGTCCTTGTGCCCACTTTGGCACGCCTATAAATTCCTTGAGAGATACAAGAACTGATGCACTCCATTGAAGTTTCTTTAGAATCTGGGCTCAAATCTAAAATGAAAGCACATTTGCCTGATGAAGCTGTGGGCCAGGGCGGCTTTCTGTTGGCCTGAGAATGTGTCCCCAGCTGTCTGGGGAACAACATAGATGAGTCTGCCTAGCACGGTTCTGACCACAGTCTGGAACGACCAGTTTCAAGCCAATCCATGGTGAACAGCAGAGCATAAAAGGAATCTGTGTTGTAGTTGCCAGGAAACTGGCCTGAATTGGTCAAAGTACAAATACAGCTTTTCCATAAGCCTCCAGTCCCTCCTATGCGAATAAATGATTTTGGATTTATGAACAGGCTGACAGCCTGCATTACTTTTACAAAAGTGACAGAAAGTATTTTTGAGAAGAAAATTACCAGTATTTCAAAAATATGCACCTAAGATCTTTACAAGCATTGCATAATAAAGCAAATTTCTTACCTTTGGCTGGCTTCTGCGTTTCCAAAAGAGATGTCATTGTGGACATAAAAGTAAAGGGAGAGAGTTAAAAAAAAATTTTATTTTTTTGGTTAGGAGACAATTTAAGGGTAAAATGATAATAAATACCATGTAAATTTTTAGTAAGAATACAAAATATTAACTTTGAAATCAAACAGCAATTTAAAATAAAGTTATAAATTAATATCTACGAACTAGTAGGGTAGAGTCCTTAATTATAGAAAACTAACTTGTATCTCTCAGGAAGAAGAAACACTATTTTTCCTCTGGATAATTTTTAAATTCCTCATATTTCTGCCTTATGCATTCTGCTTATCCTTGTATCAGTCTTGTAAATATAGAAACAGTCTTTACTTTTTATCATCTGATTTCACTTCCAAGTAGTTTTCTCTGCTTTGATACAGCAGCAGCTCACTATATAGGCCCTTCTATAAAAAAATGAATTCTGTTCTGGCTAAGGAAAAGAGGTTAAATTAAAGGAACAACTAATTTTTTGCCAGGGAATTACCACTTACTGAATTATTCACTTATTACCTACTGATCTATGCTTACCCAGGTGCTTCTAGGCTCCCTCACCCCAAAACTGTGACTCATACTTCCTCGGGGTACAGAGATAGAACTAAACCAGTATACTTTGGAGATAGTTTTAAACTTAGAGAAAAGTTGCAAGAAAAGCACAAAGAACTCCCTTCACCCAAATTCACCAAGTGTTAACATCACCACTGCTACTATATCACTCTCCCCTCCTCCATATACAGATAGAGATACACATATATGTATTAGTTTTCTCCTAATCATCTCACACTAAGCTGCAGACATGCCCCTTAATGCTAAACACTTCAGTGTCTAATTCCTCAAAACAATGACGTTCACTTTTGTAACCACAGTACAACGTCAAAAATCAGAAAATTTAAAAATAAAGGAAAGGACTTTGGAAACTGGAGACAAAAACAGTAACTGGAGCTTTAGGAATAACTGGTCTGTCTCCAAGGATCAAAATGCCACCTCAAACCTCAAACCTGAAAGGAAATTGAACACAGAAGTGCTTCCTTCTAACTGTCTCTACAACTTCTTGTCCCTCTGTCTCATAAAAAATTTTCTTCAAAAAAAATTTAACACTTATTTGCATCAAATGATTTCAGGTAAGAACGCTGAAACACCAAGGAAAGTCTACCAAAGAGCGACACTTGTCTAATAGATTCTGGGGTGACGGCCAATGTGGCTGACATAGAAAAGAAAGTAGTTTCTCTGGACTCAGAAAAACTTCCTGACAAAAAACCCTGTGAGATACTGGTAGAGGTCACTGACAAATGCTGTCATCTTTGTGCTTTTCTTTTTTGTTTTTCGGGGTTTTGTTGTTGTTGTTGTTGAGTATACGCAACGTTAATCAATGTAACACAATGTTACTACATTAATTTCAGGTGTTCAACTAGTGACTGCCCACGTTTATATACACTATGCTGTGCTCCCCACAAGTACGGCTACCATCGGTCACCATACAGGCTATTACAGTAGCACTGACTGTATCCCCTATGCTGTGCCTTTTGTCCCCCTGACTTACTCATTTCCTAACAAGAAGCCTGTATCTCCCACACCCCTTCACCCATTTTGCCCATCCATGCCCCTTTTCCCTCTGGCACCCATCGATTTGTTCTCTATATTTACAGCCCTGATTCTGCTTTTTGTTTATTTATTCATTTAATTTGTTTTTCTAGATTCCACATATAAGTGAATCATATGGTATCTGTCTTTCTCAGTCTGACTTCCAATTTTACAGATGAGAAACTTAACGGCTCAGAAAAGTTAAGTGAACCTGTCCAAGACACAATAATAAGCAGTGATGGGCTGTCAAACTAGGTCTTCTGATTCCCAAGTCCACGTTCTTCCCCTCTTCCACACTGATCAAAACAGCCTCGTCAAGTTTCTTCTAGACTTAATCTATGAGTCATACATTAACAACTGTTCTTGCTAACAGAAACCTTTCCCAATGTATTAATTTCCTCCATTCTAATTATTACCAATAAAAGGTTACCACCTGGTACTTATGCCAGTGGAAGTTTACTTATTCATCATATTTATAAAACTCCAGACTGTCTTTTCTGAGGGAAAAATAAGATATTTAGTATGATATTTCAAGTTTAAATTGAATATTTTATACAAAAATCAGCTCTTCCTAAGAGACAATCAACAAGCTTTAATAAAATTCAATAATATAGGCCACATCGCAGAAAAATCCATGAGACTAACATGAATTCAGAACCTAATAATAAAAACAGAAACAAACCAGTAAATTAATTACAGAGCTAAGTTTCCAGCTAGGGATTCTGGTGACTACCGCAGTCAAGCTCAAATAACCTACAGAGCCAATGGAAACCCAAAGATGTAATTACAGCTCCGTACAAAAATAAATAAGTGAATTAACTAATGAAACAAAACCTTTCAAAGTATAGTTGCAATCCAATATGGTAATGGCTAACTTCTCCCCCAATCCCTTTTAGAAACCTCAGCTATCCAGCTCACAGCGGAGATTTAGGAAGCAAAGAAAACCAGCCCCTGACCAGTCAAGAGAGCTGTCACAAAGTAAAAACATGAAAGTCTTAGTTACTCTCAGCTGAGCTGAATTACTTTTTGTTGTTGTTGCTTAACTTCATTTTAAATACCTTCAGGCTCCCAACATTCCAAAAATAGTACAAAGAATTCCTGTGTACCCTTCACCCAGCTTCCCCAAATGTGGATGTCTTATATAACCATAGTCATTATGATCAAAACCAGGAAATTAACCATCAACAGAAAACTTATTAAATAATCTAGAGCCAACCTCATTTAAACGTTTTGCCAACTGTATCCCACTGATGTCGCTTTTCTGGTCCGGGATCACACCCTGCCTGCGGTAGTCTGTTTCCTTCCATCTGGGACAGTCTGTTTCTCATGACCTTGACACTTGAAGAGTGCTGGCCAATTATTTTTAGACTGTCCTTCAATGTGGGTTTCTCTAATGCTTCCTCATAACTAAATTCAGGTTATGTGTTTTGGCAAGCACAACACCACAGGTAATGTTGTGCCCTTCTCAGGACCTCATACCAGAAAGCACATGATGATGGCCATCTGTGTCTCATAACTGATGATGGTAACTCTGTGATCACTTCTTATGGCTGCATTTACTAGGTTTCTCCATGTAACATTATTAGTTTTCCCTTTGTACATTTTTCTTGTTGGGGGAGACTTTGAGACTATATAAATACGTCTCTCATCATACTTTCACCCACGAATTTGAGCATCCATTGATGAATCTTGCCTGCAACAATTACTGTTTCCCAAATGGTGATTGCCTAGTTACTGGAGAAGTTAACAGCCCAGGTGGATCGGCATGGACAGATGTGCTTTTCAGAAAGAAGTAAACTTGGGAAGCAAATGATTTAGTTGCATAGTTTGGGTAGAACAGTTATCTATGAAGAAGCAACTCATCGCCTTTTTACTGACATGGTTTAGGGGTACAGCTCACTTCTCATTTAAATAGTACAGTATACCATAAAATTAAGTCCAATTATACTTCTAATTTTTTAAATGCCACAATACAAAGAAGAAATTTGATGACGATTTTATATAAATTAGTGATCTTTGGAAATTTTTATTGTCACTTTTGACCATAATAAAAATAAAATCAAGGGACACCTGGGTGGCTCAGTCGATTAAGCATCTGCCTTCAGCTCGGGTCATGATCCCAGGGTCCTGGGATGGAGTCCTGCATGGGACTCCCTGCTCAGCAGGAGTCTGCTTCTCCCTCTGCCTGCTCTGCCTGCTGCTCCCCCTGCTTGTGTGCTCTCTCTCTCTATGACAAATAAATAAATAAAATCTTAAAAAAATAAAATAAAATCGATATTGGGTCCAAAGTAAACCACATAATATCCTGTATGTGTAAAACACAAAGCAGTATCGGTAGAAGGACAAGTTACGAATCAATTACTGCTGTCCAACTACCAAAATTGAACATCATGTCCAAATATCAATACCTCTTTTAATTTTAAAGATTTGTTTAAGTTTCTGAAAACTTCACAATTAGAAATATTTGGAATCTCTGTTTTAACAGGATCTCTCTCCACCCCACTCCATAACGGATGTATACATCACAAAGAGCTTATTCTGATATAGCTATACTACGTAATGATATTGTTGCTTTTTTGGACTTAGCTGGCAGTACCAGCAACCAAACAACATTCTGTGTGATGATCATTATTTTTTCTTGGTCACCCCTCCCCCGATGTGCTTTCTGCATAAGGAATAAAGCTTGATCTGACTAAAATTTTCAACACAGACTAGACTCACAAAAGAGTCAATCTTTACTCATCTCGCCAGTTTTAATAAGTACAAACAATACCAAAAGCCCTGTTTAGCGTTTCATTGACATTTGGAGTACTCCCTTCATTTTTGAAGAATAAATTTTAAAAGCATCACTGATAGAGTATTCTGGAGAACAGCACTGAGGATATAGAAGTGTCTGAAAACACTACTGCTGAAAGAACAGATCAAAGAACTGGAAATGACCTATCCGGGCGGAGGGAAGACTCAAGGAAGACACGATGCCATCTTCAGATTCAAGGGGGCTTACACATTTGGGGGTAGGAGAAGCAGACTTGTTCTACGTCAGCTTAGAGGCTGAATTTGGTAGGACCCACTGGAGAAAGCTGAAAGAAGAGGGATATCTCTCCAATACAAGAATAATTAGCACTGTGTTAAACAGCCAGCTCCCCATGAGTAGAACTATATAATAAGAGACAACTAGCTGATGAGGGTGTTGCAGAAGGAATGAGAAGGTATACACTGGATCACTTGTAGAGCTCTTTTTATCTAGAATAAGAACACGAACACCAGGCATTCAACAAGTTCTATTTCTGGTTACTTCTAGCACTGATACTTGCAGACCCCTGGTACATCAGAGGTAAAACAAGTTACTGGTCGAGCATCATCTCCCACATCACAGTCCTGGAAGATTCCTCCTCTCCAGCAAGATAGTATATGTCCTGCATGCCACAGACCTACATTCATAATGCCACTCCCACTGACAACTCTGTTTATTCAAGCCCTACCCCATAAGAAAAACCCAGATCAAACTCTAGCTCCCTTAAGAAAACTTCCACAAGAACCCCAGCCAAAAGTGAGTTTTCTTCCCCCAATTCCTTCAAGTCAAAACTATCTCTAGTGCTCACATATTACCTATCATTTGGTCGCATAATATAAACTTTTTAATATATGGGTCATCTCCTCAGCTAGACTATAAGCTCTAAAGACAGAGTATGCCTCTCAGCATTTATCAGTATCCAACACAAACCTCTGTTATTCAGCAAGTTCTGTTTTAAGCTCTCCCTATGGCCTGGCCCCCCGCTTCTGTCTTACCCGCAATCCAGCAATGTCTGCCTTTCGCCCATACTGGCCACCACCTCTGACTGGCCCAGGGTACCCAGTTTTCTAGCCTCAGGACTTTCATTCGTGATTTTCTTCCTGCCTTGAAATCTTGAGGCTAATTCCTATCCATACGTCATTTCTCAGCTTAATGAGTATTTTCCTACCTCTAGCTTTCTTAAGCATCCAATCTAAATTAGGTCCCTTATGTTACTCTCAATCGCATTTATTCCTCATAGAATAAAACCATTTCCACCACCATTTCTGCTCTCTAAAATCATCCCCCAACAATAAAGCAAACAAAGAACAAATACAAACCTCACCTTCAATGAAACTAGGAGATAATTATAATGAAACACATTACACGAAGACAGAAAATGCATCCAGGGAATGCAAGAAAAGATCAGAAATGGGCAGTGCTGAGTATCCCAGAAGTTGAGGGGGGAGGGGGCCTCAAAAAACAGAAAAACATTTGGTTCACTATCTCTGATATGCAGTTCTTGATTTAAATCAAGAGAAAAGACAGTTTGATAATCCTCTTCTACTGGAATCTTCCACACACACAAACTACAACTGGTTGAGAACAGAGGAACATCCAAATAATACGGCCACTGAACCACAACTAGCATATTTTACAATCACAAAACTTCAGAAATATGAAAACCCTTGTTTGTAAATTCCACAATTTCTTTTTTTTTTTAAAGATTTTATTTTATTTATTTGACAGAGAGAGAGACAGCCAGTGAGAGAGGGAACACAGGCAGGGGGAGTGGGAGAGGAAGAAGCAGGCTCCCAGCAGAGGAGCCTGATGTGGGGCTCGATCCCAGGACTCTGGGATCACACCCTGAGCTGAAGGCAGACGCTTAATGACTGAACTACCCAGGCGCCCCTACAATTTCAATTACCAATACTGGGATAGCGTAATTCAAAGAATACACTATTAACTCAGTCATTTGCAAATCACCTGCTTCTTCCCATCTTCCCATCTTTCAAACACACAAACAGAGTAAGTTTTAATCCACCGTCCACTTGAGCTCTAAGAAAATTTAAATCTAGCGAAAGATTAAATCAATATTGGTGTACTGGGGGGGGTGTTTGTGAAATATATTCATATCTATGTTAACAGAATAATACATATTCACTCTAATAATTACATGTTAAAATAACTTCAAGGTATGTAAGAGATTAGGATAGATTATTGAAAGACTAATCTCAGACTCCAAGAAAGAAAACTCTTATAACTACTTCTCTCAGTATTTGTGGTTATCTTTGATTTCTAATTTTATGAACCCATATTTCTCCAGTTTTATTGTGTTGGATTTCTCCTTGATTGAACTGGATTTAGCAGAAGAAAGTTTTTACTGAGTATGAAATTAACCCTCCTGTCTCCTTACTCTTTCTATCCAGATCCAGACTTGTCTCCAAACCAGAAGTCACATACTCGAGGTCCACTGGCCCAAATACAGCCCACAGCTGTCTTTAGTTTAGTCCTCACAGTACTGACCAAAAGTCAAAAGATTCCACATCAAAAATTCTCTTAAAAATTCTGAGGATCTGGAAACACGAGGCCTAAATTCCCACACATCAACATTGGCTAGACTTGAACTACTACTGTCTTCCGCATGGATCTATCTGCCAGGAGGCAGCTGAGTTTTAAATTCCTGCTATTAAGAAAGAAAGTAGAACAGGGTTTTAGTAGTACTCAAAACGGAGGCCTGCAAATTCACAAAAATAAAGAGAATGTTTCTAAATCCAATCCCGAGAACCTAGGTACAGTGTCTTCACAATCCTATCCACGACTACACTACAGATTCTGTGCACCCAATTAAATGAAACAATCCCCTTTGAAACCTCCACACGCAATCCTGGCTATCAAATCCTAAACATGGAATCCCAAACTCAAATGTCACAGGCAGCAATAATGTCATTAGAATTAGTAGCTATAAAACAGAACTAAAGCTAAAGCTTATCTTCCCTATAAGCAGTAAAAGGCCTAGAATTCAGACTTGAAGTGGAAAGGCTGTGGGCTTCAAGGAAAAAAACAGCATATATATCACGCCTGGTGCACATATGCTCGTGCATGCTCCATTCTGATTCATGAAGCGATGTTAACTTGGGGTTTATGTCAGCGAGCAGGTTGAGAAAAACTGTAATTTCTATCTCATTACTATAATTACTGCCCAAATCCATTGCTTAGCGAAGATCTCCTTAGCTTCCTTAAGTGGAAACTCAATTTACAAGCATTCCCCAACTAAATACTTTACTACTTACAAGGGTAAGAACTGCTTAGCTAACTAACTGAAGATTGCTATGTTTATCCTTCTCCTGAGACATGACTTTCATCTTTGAAACGTCTCTCAAACCCATCCCCTCTCCCATTCTCACATTCGCTCTTTCCTTCAGCAATATTTACTGTCTATGATAAGCCAGGTCCTAAGCTCAGTACTGGCAAAACTGCACTGAACAAATCAGACAAAAATCCCAGCTCTCTAAGAGCTTAAATTCTACTACAATTGGATGAATGAATGAATACGTAACATCATAGTGCTATGGGAAAAAAAATAAAGCAGGGAAGAGGAGTACGGAGTGAAGCTGGGGTTGACATTTTAAACAGGGTGGTCAGGAGAGGCTTTGTGGAGTGGCATTTGCACAGAGGTCTATGGGAAATAAGAAAGCACATGGAGAGGCAGGAGACACAGCGACGCCCTATTTCTTCATCTGCCTCTAGGTCTACCTACCACATAGCTTCCTAACTGCTCACGCTGCCTCCTATCTCTTCTCTACAACTCTTCACTCATCCACTATGTATCTAAACCACATGTCTCAGCAGGTCATAACTCTGCCTAAAACCCTTCATTGGCTCCCTATCCCCTAGAAGATACAATCCACTCCTCGAGCAGGAAAGGCTCTGATGCACATTCGCGCACGCTCCATAAGTGTTAGACATCATCATTATTGTGATTTGAGTCATGATGCAATGTTAGCTTGGGGTTTAACCTCTTCCCACATCCCAAGCCTCAGTCTCCTACTGCTCCTCCCCCCAGTGCCTTGTGCTTTACACATATTTGGACATGTCACATCCTTCAGGCTTGGTTACTTTTGTATTTTCGGTGACCTGTGTACTTCCTTCCACTTTTCAGCCTGGTGATGGTCTTTTTGTCCAGAAAAACCAAAAAGGTACCTTCTCCATCCATTTTTAGGAACTTTAAGTCCCCTAGGTCTTTCCTAAGAAAGTGTTGTAGCTGTTAATTCCTCCCCTTGATTATGAGCTCCTTGAGAACACAGGGCATGTTTCATTCTTCTTTGTTTTCCCAGTGCCTGACATATGGTAGTCACTCAATAATGCTTGTTGGAATTTGCCATGAGATGATGAGCTTGTCTAAATTATTCAGTTGTTAAATTAACTCCTGATTTACACTATCCCCAGGGTCTCTATAATTCTTCTAGTGTCCTGATACTCATCCAAAAAATATTTGCTATGAGAAATATACAGTAATATACCTTTTTAGCCAGATTAGAATACCATTTACCAACTATTCAGAATATATTTGAATCAAAAGCAAAAAATATTACCAGAAACAGAAAAAAAAACAGACACCATGCTTTTCTCTACAGAAAAGAACAGGACTGGGGCACCTGGGTGGCTCAGTTGGTTAAGCGTCCAACTCTTGATATCAGCTTAGGTCATGATCTCAGGGTCATGAGTTCAAGCCCTGCATTGGGCTCCATGCTGGGCGTGGAGCTTACTTAAAAAAAAAATTAAATAAGGAACAAGTACTTGCCATCAAGAAGCTCTTCATGTTCATCATGGAAAAGACTCTAAGCCATTATTATCTTCCATTGATATTCCCCCCATCAGGGAAATAAGATGTGTTTCAGAAAGCTTTATATAAAAAAATGTTGAAATGACAAAAAGTTCATCTTTTTTGCTATTGAATGAGCTTATTCCTCAGTATCACAGAATGTTGACTCATCTAGCATATCACCTCCTGTGATACTGCATAAAAATGGTGTTTAAACACATTTGCATATATACTTGTTAATAGTGACTCCTACAATATACAAAGAATGTAATAGTCAAAAATTCACATAAACAAAATATTGAATTATAGTAACACCATAAGGAAATTGTTAAATATGCATTAAAATATGTGAGATCTTTGGTCCATGGATGGGCCTCAGTGGGTCTGTGAATTCCTGAATTTTGGCGGGGGCGGGGGGAGGCAGAGGAGTTTTAACTTTCAGATTCTCTAAAGAGTCTATAACCCAAAAAAGGTTAAGCAAGAATGCTGTAGAGACATTTTCCTAAGAGCTATGGAGCTTCATGTCCTAACCCATGTTTGGCTTAAAAGACTGAATACACAAATGGACAATGCCCAGACCATATGTGACACTAAAACCCAAAACTTCTGTGTCAATTGATCCAGAACAGTCAGGAATTGGTCAGTGACTGTCAGCTTTCCTATTTTTTGCCCCTGCTTGCAACTCAGGACCAACTAGAAAAAAAGCCCAATATACTCCCAAACCAACCACAAATGACATCTGCTTCTAGTTAACCAGACGCCAGCTTCCTCATGCCAACAACCTCCTTCAGAAGCACACCTGAAGTCCTCCTTTTCCTCTTCTCTTTTTTTTTTTTTTACTATAAAGCTTTTGTGCTCCCCTGCCTGCCTTTGAGTCTCTGCCAAACCCAAGTGACAGTAGCTGACTCCCTTGCTATAGTAAACATTGAACAAATAGCCTCTATTTGTTCTCATTTGCATGGTCTTAGTTTAATATTCACAGACTGATTAGCTAACATTTTAGATAAGGAATAAGAAAGGCACTGAGGACCAAATATAAATGAAAGGCATCAGGACAATAAGAAAATAACACTACCTTGCAAATTTATATTTCCGTAATAAGGTACTTAGAAAAGAAAGCAAAAAGGAATGACCAAAGAAGGAGGAAAACCAGGTGAGAACAGCATCACAGGAAAAAGAGAGTTTCAAGAAGGAAGGAACATAAACAGTATCGATCACTATTGAGAGAGCAAGCAAATTAACGGGGGCAGGGTGGGAGTAGAAGGCTCCTTTTGGTCTGTCTCCAATTTTGATGGGGACTCAGCCACACCTCATTTACCCTCTGTGGCTTGCAGTGGACCAATCTGCCCAAGCTTCAGAAATTCAAGAAAAAAGCTCCTTCCACCTTGTGGTGCATCCCAGATTGGTATTAGTCAAATGTCACAAAGACCATTGGAAGGGGAAATTAACACAGTGGGACTGGGACTCTCAAAGTCCAATTTAAAGACCAATTCAAAGAGCTGCTTTAATTACACTCCTAGAGCTCATTTCCCCTGTGATTCTGTGAGACAACTCCTCACTCAGACTCTCCTCCCTAGGCAAGATATAACTTGCAAGATACCTTATGTTGCTTCTGTTCTCTTCCAGCTAATCACTGGGATGTGGCACAAGCTTTGGGCAGGCACCTAGATGGCGAGCCTCCTGTTCACTCTAGCTGCTAGGGCTGTAAAAAATCTAGGGTTAGCTCTTAAAGGATCACTGATCTGCCCTGACAGCCACGAAGCTGTGCAATCGTTAGTCAAGACTACAGTGGATCACGGAATGAACGAGAAGTGTAATTAGAACAGAGGGTATTGTATCATTTGAACGTTTGCTAGATCTTGAAAGTCCTCAACACAAGAAAAAAAGATTGCAACCATGTATGGTGATGGATGTTAACTAGACTTATTGTGATCATACAGCAATACATACAAATATGAAATCATGTTGTACACATAAAACTAATATTGTATGTCAATAATGTCTCAAAAAAGAAAAGACAGAGGGTAATGGGCTCGAGGGGATAGAATCTAAAAATAAAAGTTCATAGAAGTATTATTTCCTGGTACCTTTCCAGAGCACAAAGCCAGTCTGATAAGCCATCACCTCTTACGCATTTAACGTGTAGTTAAATGTTTCTTGTAGGGAACACCAGCAAAGGAGTTAGTTCTGATCCTTTCTAGGTGAAGTCACACCCAAACACACCCAATACCATTTCCAGCCTCGCTGCCCAAAATACTGACCCTCAGGAAACACCACAATCCCCCCAAATTTATAGGACTGCGTTGTGTTTAGTTGACAGAAACAAAATGTGCGTGGCAGATAACATTTGTTTCAAACTAATGAGAACCCAAAGGAAATATCTGATCTTAAGATATTTACTAAAATGAGTTCCTGAGACATTTTCCTACCATGTTCATTCAAAATAAGGTGAAGCATCTCTTTCTTGTCCTTTTCCTTTAACTTCTTACCAAGTTTATTTGACCCCTCTTCTGAACAGGGGATATAGAAAAAAGAAGTTTCCGGCAAGTCTTCGTCAACATATGAGGTACGACTGGAGTACAAATGTTCCAGAATAACAGTATTAATTTTCATTTGCTCCAGCAATTTACATACTACGTGCAGCTGGAGGAAGAGCTCTACCACATTAATCTAGTCTACTGGCCATATACACAGTTGTAAGTCTGTGTACTTCACAAAGGCACCTGGCCCAGAGGTTCAGCGGGAGCTAAAGCACAGCCCCCGCTACAAGGACCAAGCGGTAAACGGCTCACAACAAAGCAAGGGGCTCAAAGACAAAGACACCATTTGCTTTTCCCAAGGCTGGGACAGCTCAGGAGGGAGGCCTGTTTCGAACTGGCCTGGCAAGAGGGGCCACCTTTTCTTCATTTGCACAAAAGCACCGTTTGCTATGAAAGCTCTATAGAGTACTCTGACTTCCAACAATTGTTTGCCATAGGAACTACAAGAAACGTCTCCCCTCGATATTCAACAAGGTAGCTAATGTTAAGTCTGAAACTCTAGCCAAGACAGAAAACTGGTTCTAGCTCTCCTAACAAAAATAGGAAAACTGCACAAAAGATATGAAGCAAATGTTTTCATAAAATGGGTACCAGGCAGTGAGGGATAATGATCTTGGGGAGAAGCAAATGAGTGAGGGGTCCCTACAACTGCCCAGGCTTTCTACCTAGAGACATTCTGTACAGGAAGAGGGAACCAAGCCAGAACAGGTTGGCCTGGGCTGAGATGGTAAGATTGGACATCTGAGGCAGCTGGAATTTGCTGGCCAGAGGGAAGGGAACAGTCCAGAGGAAGAACTCCAGGAAGGTGCAGGGGCCCCCCACTGTCTCTGACTGAATACTAAATCATATATGCAGAAGGGGAGACACCCACAGGCCATAAAACTATCTGGGGAAGAACTACTGCTGGAAAGTAGGCACATGCTGAACAATTTGCAGAGCTCACACAGGGCTCGGAGACATGAGTTAAAACCAGCCCCAGTGGACAGATCTCCTTGAACAGTAGGGGGCATCCGGTAAAGAGCCTAAAAAGCCCATAATTTAGGTGTACAGCTAAACTTGCCCAAGAATAAAGGCTACTCTGTCCCCAACCTAACAAAGCTCAAAAACAGGCCACGATCCAGCTGGTCCACAAGTAAATTCCCCATGCTTTGAGAACATTCCCGTCACTCCAAAAAGTTCCCTCATGACTGACTGCAGTCAATCCCAGGACCTACTCCCAGCCCACAACCGCTCATCTGCTTTCTGTCCTTCTTCTTTTCTAGACATTTCATATAAATGGAAGCCTACAATGTGTGGTCTTATGCATCCAGTGTCTTTCACTTGGCACATTTTTGAGGTTCGTCCGTGTTGTAGCATGTTATCGATTCCCACTTCCTTTTTATTGCTGCTGAATAATATTTTATCTGTTTAAGCATTTGGATTGTTTCTGGCTTGGGGCGATTATGAATAGCGCTGCTGTGAACATTCAAGAACAAGTCTTTGTGTAGACACTTATTTTTATTTCTCTTGAAGAGATGCCTAAGAGAAGAAATGTCGGGTGATAGGGTAGTGTAGATTTACCTTTCCAGAGACAATCAAGCTGTTTTCCAAAGCACATGCACAGCTTTCCACTCCCACCAACCACAGTTGCTCTCCATCTGCACCATCACTAAGTATTGTCTGTCTTGTACATAGCCATGCAAGTGGGTGTGGAGTGGCCTCTCACTAAGATTTTAATTTACATTTCCATAATGACCAATGAGGTTGAGTCTTTTAAGAAGTGTTTATGTTTCACTGTAGAGAACAGAAAATTCTCTATAATCAAGTTTCTGTTCTTACTTTTAGAGACTCTAAGGATCGACAAACTCCTGGTCAAATCCACACTTTTTCTTTATTCTCCTTCATAGTTATTCCTCTGTGCCATTTCCTACTATTATTTCATTCATTTCTGCTACCTCTTTAACCACTTCTGAGCCACTTCACAGCCTTTGTGTAGACATCCATTTTTATTTCTCTTGGATAGCTAAGAGTAAAACCCGCTAGGTCACATGTTTAGCATTTATTTCACTTCATATTTAATGGATTTTATGGTCCATATGTGCAAAACTGCCCACTTGAAATTTAGACCAACCTTTTTTGGAGCAAGCTCAACATGTAAAAATTTAATTTTAGTAAACTGTATTTAATTACTTATGTCCACACTGGATGACTCAACACATACACCTGAATCATTAGGCTAAAACAGTCTTTATTACTTTGTCTCCAGTATCTAACTATTTAAGCATCTATAATCAGATGGCACCATGCACTTTAACTAAAGTCCTCAAGCAGCTTGCAAGACAGGGGATAAAATAACAAATCATTAGACATCAAAGACACTGTCTTCATGGCATGTTGCCAGAGGAAAAGTAGTCTACACCAGCAGTTAGATAGAAACCCTTCTTCATTTGGGTTTTGCCTTTCAGTAGCTTTGTGATCCTAGTGGTCACTTAACCTCATCAAACCTCTCGGCTACTTCAATAATCCGGTGGAACTACTACTCCCTACATAACCTACTTCACACTACTGTGCAATGTCCTGTGATGGCAGAAAGAATATCGCCTGGGAACTAAGCAGACTTGGGCTCAAATCTAGGTCCAATAAAGGTCTGTGATCTGCCTGGGTCCAAGCATTATCATAAGTTCATTCCATGTATTATTTTCTTTAATCCTCACCACAACCCTAAAGGATAGATCCTATTACTGCCCTCATTTTATAAGTGAGGAAACTAAGGCTCAGAAAGATTGAGTAACTTGCTCAAAGTCAACAATTAAATACTAGACTGGGGATTCAAATCAAGACAGAAGCAGTACTCAGCTAGAGGGACAAAATCAAAACCATACAGGTCTTTTGAGATCATCAACATTGCATTTTCCTTCCACGACCAGGTTGCGAAAGCAAATTTTGTGTGGTGGCTCTTCATTCCCTGCATTAGTTTCTCATGGTTTTGTTTTGGTCCTCCTTCCCTCCATCGTGAAGTCTGGTTTCCTGAATAGGGAAACAAACCCTGAGGAACTGGGTTCCAGTCCCCAAGCAGACTAAGTGGTATGTGGGGAACGGGGGAAGGGGGTTTGTCAAGCCTACCTAACAAAAAGCAAAATACATCTATTTTTGTGCAACACAGCAGTGGGAGCTGGGGGGAGGTGGGGTGGGACAACAAGGGAAATGTCCTAGAAAAGAAAAAAAACACCTACATCCTTTGTTTATTTCACGTCCCAAGATATAACCAACAAACTCTTAAACAGTTATGCCTTCAGAATTTATAGCATTCTTCAACTGAGCTAAAATGTTTTGAAGAAAGCAGCAGCAATCTTTGAATGCATTAGCTTGAAGGACAAAGACAAAAGCACTGGAGGCTTCTGAATGCAAATTTAGACTCCTAGAAATAAAAAATAAATGAGGCTATGAATTCTTAAATTTAAAGATCGATTTGCATACAACATAGAGATAACCAGTACTACACAGAGGAGGCTTACTGGCAAATTAGTTTTGTGCAGGGGTGCCTGGGTGGCTCAGCCATTAAGCGTCTGCCTTTGGCTCAGGTCATGATCCCAGGGTCCTGGGATCAAGCCCCGCATCGGGCTCCCTGCTCGGCGGGAAGCCTGCTTCTCCCTCTCACACTCCCCTTGCTTGTGTTCCCTCTCTCGCTGTCTCTGTCAAATAAATAAATAAAATCTTTAAAAAAAAAAATAGTTTTGTGTACTCACCTTCAGACACAAGTGTGCCTACAGATAACCAGATAAAATACCCAAATATTAATCAGTATTCATACCTGTTTCCCAGCAGTGTTGATAGGAGATCTGCCTAAGAAACTTGGTTGTGTCAAACAGGTGAAATCATTTTTTAGGCATTCAACAAGTTTGTCTGTATTTTTCATATCTTTATTAACACTAGAAGCTACCTTTTGTTACTGTGTGGCAAACACCTGGCATACTTTAGCTCCAATCCCCACACCAACCCTACATGGTAGGTCTTGCACTCTCTCTTTTATAGGGTAATAAGGAAAGAACAGCACAGAGAGATTAAATAATTTGTTCAGTGGCAAAATTGAGATTCAAACCTAAGTTTCTTGTTCTAAAACTGTGCTCTTTCTACTTAAGCATTTGCCTCTCTCTATGGCACATGATGTGGGAGAACAAGTTAAAAACAACTTTACTTGTTTCAGGAAACTTAGGGAAGGATGTTTGTTTAAAATGACCTGATTTGGAGTTTTTTAGTTTTTGTTGTTTGTTTATTCTCTTGCCTTCAAATAGAAGTGGGCAGCATAACAAAGTGGGCTATAAACTGGGGAAAGATATACGGTTAAGTATGTACAGTGGCACAAAACTGAAGCTATATGAGCTTCGGGTGCTTAGTTTAAATCTTGTTTGGGGGGGAAGGCTGCCTTTCTCCAGCTCTTACCCACCTATGCTAACTCATGCTAACTCCCCAAAGAAGATTTGGCCTTTAACGAACCAAGAGTGCTAAGAAGATATTTAATTCCTCACTCCTCGTGTTTCCATGTGGAAGAATTCAAAGTAACACTCCTGATGCCTCTAAGCCCCCTCACTCTGTCCTCCTGAGGAAAGGAAGGGTGAATTATCGAATCAGTGGTGTTCAAGAGAAGGAACAGCATACACGAGATCTGTTCCTCCACGCCACAAGAGAGGCCTATGGGTGTCAAGTTTGCCTGTGCCTGGGAAAGTCTGTAACCCAGGGGTAAGGCATCGGGAAACCCACTTGGCCAACAGTCCAAAAGCCATTATCTCCATCAGCTCTATCAGTAACTGAAGTGAAATGAGATGCAGAAAAATAGTGCTAAAGAGATCAGGCTCTGGAATCAAATTGCCTGATTTTGAATCCCAGCTCCACTGCTTACTATGTGACCTTGGTCAGCTAACCTAAACTTTCCATGATCCAGTTTCCCTTATCTGCAAAATGCAGATAGTAAGAGAACCTATTTCATAGGATTGCTATGAAGATTAGAACAGTGCCTGGCACATAACAAGCACCACGTGTAGTGTTTTTATTTTTGGTTTGTCTATTTCCTCTATCTTACTAATCCCCATGACTACAATCCCAACAGAGAGAAAGAATCTCTTTCAAAAGTAAGACAGGATGGGCGCCTGGCTGGCTAAGTCGGTAGAGCACGCGACTCTTGATCTCAGGGTTGTAAGTTCGAGCCCCACATTGGGCATGGAGCCTACTTAAAAAAAAAGTAAGGGGGAGGAATGCCTTTTAGCTACAATGACAAAATGATGCAAATGTCTTATTTTACTCTCTGGTGCACTAGTTTGGAGGAAACTCCAGAATAAGAGCTGGTCCAGAGGACGCAAGGCACTAAACTGCCTAGTTTAAAATCTCCCCAGCCATACTCCACCGCCTGGAAATGAATTTGCAATAGTATAGCTTTTTTTTCCAGGGCAGAGGGCTGTCAGGTCACACCGCTCAAGATGGTTCATTATACTTTGCTGTACTAAATGGATCATTCATTAATAATAAATGCTAAACGTAGGTGGCTTTTCCTAGGACCACCTCCCCCTTCCCCCTCTTTTATGGGTATCACTGGACTCCCCCCGAGCTTCTTAAACCTGTTTTTTTTTAAGATTTTTTTTTTTTTTTTTAAGAAAGAGAGTGCACGCACGCAGAGGGCAAGGGCAGAGGGCAAGGAAAAGAGAATCCCAAGCAAACCCTGTGTGAAGTGATCTTACAACCCCAAGATCACGACCTGAGCTAAAACCAAGAGTCTGACACCTAACCGTCTTCACCACCCAGGCACCCCTTAAACCTGTTTTCTTATCTGAAACACCCATTGTATCTTAGGATATTATAGGCATAATTACATCATGCTTATTGGATGAGATAAAAGAATTACAACAGTAAAGGATTAAAATACTATAAAGTTCCCAGAATTCCTTGAATATGTTTCCTTATAACACAGATGACTTTTTATCAACTGCTTACAGGTGGTTCTGCTCCAACAGCAGCTCCTTCATCTAGATATCTCAGCACCTAAATTTAGCCCAGTCCCTGCCAAATTGTAGGCATCAGTGAATGTTTATTGAAATGAGAGACTAAGAGTTAGGTTAACCATGACTACACCCTGTCTAAAAAAATCTTTCCTTATGAGCCTCTCCTGAAATCTTCAGCCACCACTTTTCCTATGTATATTCTTTGTCAACATCTTGTCCTTCCTGAATTGTTACATATTAGACTCCAAACTACCAGTTCCCTTAAGAAACCGTGATCTAAAAATTAAAAAGAGACACAGAATGTTAATTATTCCTCATTGAATTCCAGATAAGGAATTATACAGGGCAGGTCTAGAGAGCAACCAAGGACAGAAGGCTCTGAGGCAGTAATCTTCAAAGGGAGGAAATTAGTAGAATAGTATAGCTAAGAATTTGGAAGGAAAAATCTAAGAATATACTAAAGACAATAAAAAATTTTAAAAACAGCAGGAAAAATAAAAAGCTACTCTAGTAAGTCATGGTCCAAATACAAAGCAAACAAAAATGTGGTACAATCTAATACAACTGATAAAATTTAAGAAGAGAGAATTTATTTACACTTTATGCTAGAATAATCTCAACTAACCTATGGGTTGTGATACTGAATCCAGAGAAAGACAAGCAATCCTAACACACTATTAGGTCTAGCATTAAGAGACAAATAGACCGATGGATGGATGGATGGATGGATGGATGGATAGATAGATAGATAGTTGGATGGATGGACAGATGGACAGGCAGGCAGGCAAGCTGGCAGGTGAGTAGCTAGATGGATGGATACATAAACATATATAAAATTATGTCAACTTACAAATAAAGCAAGTAGGCTGTGAAAAGGGATAGAGATAGGAGGTGGGCAGGGTCCTTAGCTTGGTAAAGAAGTAGTGAAGAGATAGGGATGCCTGGGTGGCGCAATCAGTTGAGCTTCGGACTCTCGGTTTCGGCTCAGGTCGTGATCTCAGGGTCATGGGATCGAGCCCAGCATCAGGCTCCGTGCTCGGCGTGGAGTCTGTTTAAGTTTCTCTCTCCCTCTCCCTCTGTCCCTACCCCCTGCGCTCTTTCTCTAAAATAAAAAAATAAATACATCTTTAAAATGAAGTAGTTAAGAGATAATGTTTAAAGCTGATCTAATAAGAAATACGGGTTTCAATGTTATGTAAAAACATCACAGAAATGACCAACGATGAAATAAAAATAATATAAAAATCAAACAGTGGGAAAAGCTTGTAAGTATAAAAAGCTTATACATATAAATTAAATCTTATTCAGTAAATCAATGAATATATGTCTAAGATTAATAAATCAAAGCACATGCACATTACTTATAGTAATCCTCAAGCTTTTTCACTAATGTACCCCCAAATACCTTGTAACTTCTTATATATTTTTAAGTTGACATATAAAATTTTTCAAAAATGAGTTTAAATAGTTACAGAAGATGCAATTTCTGAAATACTATATTTTAAAATACCTTTAAACACCTCCATGAGTAAACATGTACCATAAATTTTTATAAATTGAGATATTTTATGATTTCTTATTATTGATACTATCAACTATTTTTTAAATGAAAAGACTCTTCTTTAATACTAATTGTATACCTTTACTTTTCCCCCATGAACTCATGCTTCCATTCCACTTTCCACAAAGGATCTTATCCTAAAATCTTTTGTTAACCACTGTACCATTCTTTTCTGCAAAAAATCTACATAAATTAAAATTTTT
Source organism: Ursus arctos (assembly GCF_023065955.2). Classification (NCBI taxonomy): domain Eukaryota; kingdom Metazoa; phylum Chordata; class Mammalia; order Carnivora; family Ursidae; genus Ursus; species Ursus arctos. Next base: position 63,551,954 of record NW_026622775.1, on the reverse strand, counting down.
AAATTCTCTGGTTACATGATAATCATAGATTTAATAGATTAAGCACCTGATTCACCAGAACCTGGAAGCAATGGGATTTGGGGCACACCAAACCACACAGTTGCCTTTGAGATTTTGGGGTGTAGAAGAACCTTGTGCTAATCTGATAGCTGATTGAGTCATAGGAAAGGATTTCCACTGTCTTATAGACTCAGCTGGACTACTCTGTCTTTCTCACAGATTCCTTTCATTTGGCTGACATTTGGACCTTGTTTTTCTGATTAACTTCAAGACTACTCACGATCACTTTAATTTACTTTTAGCTTCTTAATGTTGTTTAAGGAATAAATAAATAAAGAATAGAGCACACAACCATTTGTTAATTGATTCAGTATGTATGAGAGAAATGGAAATGAGAAAGAACAAAAGCTATGAAGTGCTATGAGGAGAACGTAAAAAATGTGGGTCCCTCCTTGCCCTCTAATTGCTCAGGGTCTGGTAAGGGAGATAAGATGTGTACACAAAATATTATAACAAGAGTCAGTGATTGCATGACAGAGGTAGTAAGGACTGTAATGGGAGTTTGGTGAAGAGAGAGCCTATTTCCAAGTCTCTTCCAGTCTTCAGGGTTCCCTTTAGTCTATAGAGGCGGTGTGGTGAATTGGATATTGGACTGGGAGCTAGAGGATAGGAAATCCAGTGACAGTTTAACTCTGTATAGAGTTGCCAACCTGGAACAAAATATTTTACTTAATACTCCTTTTTCTTTTCTATTTTTTTAAAATGAAGAAATAATTTTATGAGCCCTGTGTAGTTTTGTGATGAGTTGTTCTCTCATCGATCAAAAATTTACTGAACACCTGTTACTCACTGTGGTAGGCGTTGAGAATATAAAGATGAATTAAGCACAGATTTGCTTAGTAGAAGACACAACTTTTTTTGGCTATTTTTAAATTTTATTCTAATTCCAGTATAGTTAACATACCACAGTGTTAGATTAATTTCAGGTGTACAATATGGTGATTCGGCACTTCCGTACATCACCTGGGCTCATCACAAGTGTGCTCCTTAATCCCCATCACTTTTTTCACCCATCCCCCCACCCACCTCCCTTTTGGTAACCATCAGTTTGATCTCTATAGTTAAGAGTTGGCTTCTTGATTTGTCTCCCTCTCTCCCTTTTTTTTTTGTCCCCTTTGCTTGTTTGTTTTATTTCTTAAATTCCACATATGAGTGAGATCATATGGTGTTTGTCTTTCTCTAATTTTGCTTAGCATTATACTCTCTAGATCCACCCACATCTTTGCAAGTGGCAAGATTCATTCCTTTTTATGACTGAATAATATTCCATTGTATATATATACCACCTCTTCTTTATCCATTCATCAGTCAGTGGACACTTGGGCTCTTTCCATAATTTAGCTATTGTTCATAATGCTGCTATAAACGTCAGGGTGCCTGTATCCCTTCAAATTAGTATTTTTGTATTGTTTGAGTAAATACGTAGTATAGCAATTGCTGAGTTGCAAGCCAGTTTTATTTTTAACTTTTTGAGGAACCTCCATACTGTCTTCCATAGTGGCTAAGTTTGCATTTCCACCAACAGGGCAAGAGAGTTCCCCTTTCTCCGCATCCTTGCCGACACCTGTTGTTTCTTGCATTGTTGATGTGAGCCACTCTGACAGGTGTGTGGTGGTATCTCATTGTGGTTTTGATTTGCATTTCCCTGATGATGAGTGCTGTCGAGCATCTTTTCATGTCTGTTGGCCATCTGTATGTCTTTTTTGGAAAAATGTGTATTCGTGCCTTCTGCTCATTTGTTAACTGGATTGTTTATTTATTTATTAAAGATTTTATTTATTTCACAGAGATAGAGACAGCTAGCGAGAGAGAGAACACAAGCAGGGGGAGTGGGAGAGGAAGAAGCAGGCTTCCAGTGGAGAAGCCTGATGTGGGGCTCAATCCCAGAAGACCGGGATCACGCCCTGAGCCAAAGGCAGACACTTAACGACTGAGCCACCCAGGCGCCCCCTGGATTATTTACTTTTGGGGTGTTGAGTTTTATAAGTTCTTTATATATTTTGCATACTAACACTTTATAAGATATGTCATTTGGAAATATCTTCTCCCATTCCAATGGTTGTCTTTTAGTTGTGTTGACTGTTTCCTTCGCTGTGCAGAAGCTTTTTATTTTGATGAAGTCCCAATAATTTATTTTTGCTTTTACTTCCCTCGCTTCAAAAGATGTATCTAGAAAGAAATTGCTACAGCTGATGTCAAAGAGGTTACTACCTGTGTTCTCTAGGATTTTTATGTTTTCAGGTCTCACATTTAGTTCTTTAGTCCACCTTGAATTTATTTTTGTATATGGTGTAAGAAAGTGGTCCAGTTTTCACAACACCATTTATTCAAGAGACTGTCTTTTTCCCATTTGGGTATTCTTTCTTGCTTCATCCAAGACTAACTGACCATATAGTTGTGGGTCCATTTCTGGGTTTTCTATTCTGTCCCATTGATCTACATGTCTGTTGTGCCAGTACCATAGTGATTTTATCACTACAGCTTTGTAATATAACTTGAAGTCCGAAATTATGATGGCTCCAGCCTTCCTTTTCTTTGTCAAGGTTGCTTTGGCTATTTGGGGTCTTATGTGGTTCCATACACATTTTCAGATTGTTTGTCCTAGCTCTGTGGAAAATGCTGGTGGTATATTGATAGGGATTGCATTAAATGTGTAGATTGCTTTGGGTAGTATAGACATTTTAACAGTATTTTTCTTCCAATCCATGAGCGTGGAATGTCTTTCCATTTCTTTGTATCATCTTCAATTTCTTTCATCAGTGTTTTATAGTTTTCGGAGTATAGGTCTTTTACCTGTTTGGTTAGGTTTATTCCTAGGTATCTTACTGTTTTTGGTGTAACTGTAAATGAGATCAATTCCTCAATTTCCCTTTCTGCTGCTCCACTATTGGTGTGTAGAAATGCAATAGATTTCTGTACGTTGATATTGTATCCTGCAACTTTACTGAATTTGTGTATCAGTTCTAGCAATTTTTTGGTGGAGTCTTTAAGGTTTTCTATATAGGGGATCATGTCATCTGCAAAGAGTGAAAGTTTTACTTCTTTCTTGCCAATTGGATCCCTTTATTTCTTTTTGTTGTCTCACTGCTATGGCTAAGACTTCCAGTATTATGTTAAATAACAGTGATGAGAGTGGACATCCCTGCCTTGTTCTTGAATGTAAAGGAAAAGTTCTCAGTTTTTCCCTATTGAGGATGATATAAGCTGTGGGTTTTTCATATATGGCCTTTATTATGTTGAGGTATGTTCCCTCTAAACCTACTTTGTTGAGGGTTTTTATCATGCACGGATATTGTACTTTGTCAAATGCTTTTTCTGCATCTATTGAAATGATCATATGGTTCTTATCCTTTCTTTTATTAACGTGGTCTATCATGTTGATTGATTTGAAAATACTGAAACATCCTTACAACCCAGGAATAAATTCCACCTGATTGTGGTGAATGATTTTTTTTAATGTTTTGCTGGATTTGGTTTGTTCATATTTTATTAAGAATTTCTGCATCCATGTTCATCAGGGATATTGGCCTGTAGTTCTCTTTTCTAGTGGAATCTTTATTTGGTTTTGGTATCAGGGTAATGCTGTCCTCATAGAATGAGTTTGGAAGTTTTCCTTCCTTTTCTATTTTTTGGAATAGTTTGAGAAGAATAGGTATTAACTCTTCTTTAAATGTTTGGTAGAATTCGCCTGCGAAGCCAACTGGCCCTGAACATTTTTGTTTGTTGGGAATTTTTGATTACTGATTCAGTTTCTTTGCTCACTCAGCATTAATTCTATTCCTGTTTTCTTTTGTACTGAAGCAAAGCACTGAAAACCTTGCTCAAATATATAAGGGTATGAGACTAGAAGTTTTGTTATAGCAACATTACTCAAATCCTTGCACACCTTCCACGGTACATGTCAAAAAAAAATCACACAGTGATCTAACATCAAATATTATTTTCAATGATCTATAAGCTAATGAATCAGTTAGGTTCCTGAAAGAATTGGAAACTATCTGACTTCCAAGAGGAGTTGTACCCAGGTCAGAGAGAACTCATTTTCTCAATTTCTTGGATATATGCCAAAGACTTCATCATAACAAGTTAATCACACTTGCTATAGTTTTACTTAGTGGAACTTTGCTTAACCTCTGAAACTCAGAAAGAAAAAAAATCAAACTTTAACTTCATTACACCTTTGACAAAATACTACTACTTGACAAGATGTCATCTTATGATATGCTTTAAATATATTTTCCTCAAAACGTTGTAGCTGCATTTTTAGCTAATTCAATTTATGGGAAAGTTTGTCCTATAATCTGCCTGGAATGTGTCTTTATTATCAAATCTTTATCTTACATATCTTATCAAATCTTGATTATCTTATTATCAAACTAACCAGATAAATAAAACATGTTTTCTGTACAAAATAACCTGGCCTCTTTTTTAAATTCAAATACAAGTTTTAACACTCATTTCAAGAACTATATTATGGAATACATTTTGTAAGACAGATTACTAAAAATAATCAGGTAAGGATCTAAATTATATACATCTAGTAATTTAAAATGGATAAAAGACAAGATAGATCAATATGTTGTTTCTCATTAACTGATTTATAATAATTAAATTTAATGTATAACTAAAATTAGGAGCTATTTACAGAACAAGGAGTATGATAAAGATATGGTATTCCTTGCGTTAACGTATATCAAACTCTAGTAATTGAGTTCTTAAAAATAATAAGAAAGAAGTCCGTTAACTTTTTTAAACATCGACATTAGACCTTTCCTACATAATTAATGGAAGAGTATATAGAACTATAAACCACTCTAGCAGTTGGCATAAAATGTTTTTTATTAACAGGTGGCAGAAAATATTAAATATTTTATAGCTTGAAATGAGATGAGGATTTACTATAATTGAAATAAATACTTCATGATGTGATTTAATAAAAGTACATTTCAACAACCTTATTGAATCCTTATTAAGTAAGGTACATCAAAAACCTGAAAGTAAAGGCATAAAAATTTTATCTGGACATTTAGCCAATGCATCCTAAGGGAATAATTCCAGTTTTCCTGCTTTAGCTTAAAATACTTCGCCTTAAAATTAACAGCTTGTCCCAGGCATGAATATTAGAACAGAAAAGATTTGCTTCCATTTTCCAGCCTGGAAATGTACAATTTGGTAACTATAATTAACAACTAGATCTAAAAAGAAGCGATTTATTAAGAAACCATGACTTGTAACAGACCATTAGTTGGTCAACACGAAGTGAAAAATAAAAATATGGAAGTAAAAATGGGAATGCAGCAGAGAACATATCTGGGTGATTATGAAGGTAAAAATTTTAGCATTTAGTCTTGACTGACCTGAAAATCCTCACTGCTTTATGGTGGATTAAAAACAAAACCACCATACTTTTGCACAGAGATATCAGGGAGTCTGGGTTAAAGAAGGAGCTAGAAAGGCTGTATAGATGAGCGTGCTGGAGAAGGACATCTGCAGGTCCTCCTGCCCACCCACCACAGGCTTCTAAGAAATGTCCATCCAGTCAGTGAGGCCTGGAACTGAATCTGGATGCAGCCAACAGAAAACTTTGTGACCAGGAACCAATTTGCTTAATTCCTACAAATGCAGAATGTGAATTAGATATGTTCTATGAACTCCCAGTTAGTGCCAATCATCTATAACGTGGAGAACTATGGACCCTGGTTATTTATCTGCCAGGCAGTCGTGCAAGTTCACATTTTTGAGCCCTCTTGAATTTGTCTAGTAGAGAACTCACTACACCACTGAGAACTTTGCCTGGGCCTAGGAAATTAGGACTTACTGAGGTGTCTGCTGCATTTTACAAGTATGATCAATCCTGCTCCTGATCCAGAATGTACTGTTAATCTGCTCTTGATCTAAAACTTTCCCTCCTACTGCTCTGGAGTCTTCTCAAAATGATTGCTAGCAAGTGAGCCAGATTTTGAATGTCCCCTTTGCTGTGACAAGGCCTACGTATGTGTATTTTACAACTGTGAGCTTAGTCATCATACAATGTAACACTTGGAAAGCTTTCCACCGGTATTCTTATCTAGACAAACGGCTAAGGGGATGCTTCGTGTAAACATTAACTGGTGATTACAATAAAATTCTGCCCACCATGATCATTCTTCAGTCAGTAAGAGATACTTATAACACAGGAATTGATCCAGCCAAGTATGTATTTAAAAATGGGCTGGTAAAAATCTCTACTCAGAACCCTGGACTGTCACTTCCTTTTTTGCAGATGTTGTCTAACTTGAAAACATAAACGTGTCGATTTCCAAGCTGGAAAATTCTTTTCACCTATTCTCCCTGCTCAGTGCTCAGGCCACATTTATCATCTCTTGCCACTATCACCTTAACATTGTCTGACCTGATTTTCCTATCTCCAGTTGCTTTCCTGCCTACCCGATCCTCTACACTGTCATCAGTGTGATCTCGTATTGAGTTGTTTTGAGTCCACTGGAGCCAGATAGGCCTAGTTTTTGTCTCTGGACAAGATACTTAATCTCGGGGCGCCTGGGTGGCTCAGTCGTTAAGCGTCTGCCCTCGGCTCAGGGTGTGATCCTGGCGTTCTGGGATCGAGCCCCACGTCAGGCTCTTCCGCTGGGAACCTGCTTCTTCCTCTCCCACTCTCCCTGCTTGTGTTCCCTTTCTCTCTCTGTCGAATGAATAAAGAAAATCTTAAAAAAAAAAAGATACTTAATCTCTCCATGCCTGTTTCTCCATCCACAACATGCAAATGATAATAAGATTTTTTTTAACGATTTTATTTATTTATTTGACAGGGAGAGAGGCAGTCATCGAGAGAGGGAACACAGGCAGGGGGAGTGGGAGAGGAAGAAGCAGGCTCATAGCAGAGGAGCCTGATGCGGGGCTCGATCCCAGAACGCCAGGATCACACCCTGAGCCGAAGGCAGACACTTAACCGCTGTGCCACCCAGGCGCACCAATAATAAGATTGTTGTGAGGATTAAATAACTTAACACATGTAAAGTGCTTATAACCATGCCTGGATAATTAATTATGTCACTCACATGCGAAAGAACCTTCTGTGCCCTCCCCTCCTTCATGTATGACTCCATTCTGCCTTGCCAGCTTCTACCCCCACCGTCATTCTGTTCTCTGTACCTAAAATATCTTTACTTTTGAACCAGACAGAACAAAGCCTGTTAATCATATATTTTCTTATGATGTCTTTTTCAACCTCAAAGAAAGAACTGTAGTAATTACAACTTTCATTCTTTCTCACTTTTCTTCCAACACCTACAGAATACATCACTATATTCATGCTTATCTAGATCATCTTATCATATAACGTCTATTTGAGAGAAGATCCTCTTGCCTGGTTTTTAAAATACTCAGCATAATCCCATAGCACTTCATAGCTCTCTCCTATGGAACTCCTTAGTCTGTATTATTTTACAATGTCATCATCCCTACCTAAATTACACCCCAAAAAAGGGAAAATAGTGATAAATGCAAGTGTTAGTTTTAATCCACATGTAGGGATAACTGATTAACACTGGATATCCAAATCATGACTATACACTCCAGCGTTAATGAGGTAGCATATGAGAGATTCTAATCAAGAATGAACTGGATAGAATGAATGAGCATCTATGAACATGGATGAGCTTCTAACTGAAGTTTAGCGATTACCCTCAATTAGTAATGCAGGCAATAAATTATAGAATTAGCAGTGACTTTTGTCACCAATAAAAGTCACACCTATTTTCATGTCACATTTCTTTTTAAAAAAAAAAAGTATTTCTATTTAAATAATCTCTATACCCAACGTGGGGCTCCAACTCACAACCCCAAGATCAAGAGTCACATGCTCCCCTGATTGAACCAACCAGGCACCCCTCAAGTGACATTTCAACTGTTGCAAATATCTTGCATTTGCATTTGTCACAACTGTGTAATTAAAGCAGCAATTATTTCCAACACTAGATCTTGTTAGTTAATACAGCAATAAATGAGCACATATTACTGTATGTCACATGTCTTTAAAAATATTTTCTAATAACTACGTTGCATCATATTTGCTTTCCTTTGTAATCCTTTGCATTTTATGCTTTGGAAAAATAGTATTCTGAGAAGGGCCCACAGACTTTATCAGACTGCCAATGGAGTTCATGGCAAAAACGGGTTAAGAATTTCTGCTCTAGAGGCAGGTTTAACATGCCTTCAGCTACCTTTTTTGTGATTAACAACTAGAGGGTTTGTTAATCAATACAAGGAGTGTCAGAAATAATTTTTCACTGATAAAATGCATTCTGTTAAAACTATGTAGACTGACTAGAAATATTACATAGATAGCTCCATTCTTAGGAGAACAAAGTATAGGACTCTCAAAACCTAGCATCCCGTGCCAGGGAGAACAGTGTTCTTGGCCTAGGGCTCTAGCCTAACTTGAATTCAGATTCGGTCACATAATTCTAACTAGGGGCTACAAAATCCTGCTATATTTGTCTCAAGGGAAACTTTCTAGCAAGATGCTTATCTGAAAGCTATGACGTCACTAAGCTTATAGGAACAGGTTGTCTGACTAATGTTGTGCCTACCTTTTAATAAATATGTAGCAGAATTCAGTCAGAATTTCATGGTAACATTCCCCCTGGTACTGTGGTTATTGGGGGGGGGGGTGCCTATAAGCAATCACCTAGCTCTAAACCTAGGTGATTATATCTAATCTACATCTAATCTGATTATAAGTAACCAAAATGTCAATTCATAATACCCCTGCTAGACTAAAAAGCTCCATGAACCTGGAACCAAATTTCCTTTTGTTCATCATTGTTTTCTTAGGGTGAGTACCATCTTGACACACACAAAGGTCACTCAACAAATAGTTGCTGAATGAAGTAATGAATGTGATATACTTAGCTATGAATGGGTTTCCCTAACTCCAAAATGTAAGTTCCTTTAAAAAATAAAAAAAGCATGTCAGAGAAAGACATGATTTTACTTATATGTGGAATCTAAAAAACAAATGAACAAACAAACAAAAAGCTAACAGACCCATAAATATGGAGAACACACTAATGGTTGCCATGTGAGAGCAGGTGGGGGAATGAGCAAAATGGGTGAAGGGGAGTGGGACATACAGGCTTCCAGTTATGGAAAGAATACGTCATAGGGATGAAAGGCACAGCATGGGGAACATGGTCAATGGTACTGTAATAGTGTTGTATGGTGACAGATGGTAGCTACACTTGTGGTGAGCACAGCATAACGTATAAACTTGTCAAATCACGATGTTGTACACCTGAAACTAAAGTAGTATTGTGTGTCTACTACATTTCAAAAATATAATAAAATAAAATATTAAAGAAATAAAAATGAAAGGGCTATTTAGACTACAAAGGAATAACTAAATAAAATAAAACACTAGGAATATTCAGTCTGAAAAGAGAAAACTAAAGCCAGATATAGAGTAAAACATTTTTCAACAAATCCCAGATTATTTAAGGTTTGAAATTAAAAGTTCTGGAAAGAAAGAATGAAAGAGAGAGGGTGGGGGAAGAAAGAAAGAAAGAAAGAAAGAAAGAAAGAAAGAAAGAAAGAAAGAAAGAAAGAAAAGGAAGAAAGGAAAGGAAAGGAAAGGAAAGGAAAGGAAAGGAAAGGGGGAGGGAGGGAGGGAGGGAGGGAGGGAGGGAGGGAGGGAGGGAGGGAGGAAGGAAGGAAGGAAAGAAAAGAAAAGAAAAGAAAAGAAAAAAGAAAAGAAAAGAAAAGAAAAGAAAAGTGTATGTATGTATGTTCTGGTATATCTTGGACAAGTCTTTCTTTTGTACCTTGCTATTCCAATCCTTAGTCCCCAAATGAATTCATCCCTCGAAAATGTAAATTTCATGAGGCCAGGGTAATTTATTTTATTCACTGCTGCATCTCTGGCACTGAAAACAATGCTTGGCACATAGTAGGCATTCAATAAATACTTGATGAATAAATGAAAAAATAAACAAAGGAAACTGGGTGAGGGGTACACAGAGGAACACTCTGTAGTAGCTTGGCAATTTTTCTTTTAGTCTAAAACTATTCCAAAATTAAAAGCTTATTTAAAAAAAATTTTTTTTTTTTTAAAAAGAGCATGTCAGGGCACCTGGGTGGCTCAGTTGATTAAGCATCCGACTCTTGATTTCAGCTCAGGTCTTGACCTCAGGGTCATGAGTTCAAACACCACATTGGGCTCCATGCTAGGTGTGGAGCCTACTTAAAGAAAAATTAATTAATTAGTTAATTTAATTAACAGAGCATGTCATATTTACCTTTCCTTTATCAGGTACCTTGTTAGGATTGCATATATTAGACATCAATCAATAATTGTTGAATGCCTACAGTTTTGCTCTAATCTGAATTAACCAATTATAATTTTTTCAAATGTTTACAAATCAAGAAGAAACTCTTCTGTAAAATCTTAGAGGGCAATGAGAAGCAGTGAGCTCCTCTAGCTTTGGAAGACTGAGCTCAGGCAGACCTCAGTTCAAATACCAGCTCTGCCACTTACTAATTGTGTGATCTTGGAAAGTCTTACTACCTCATTCCCCTCCTGAAAATTATGAGAAAAGATGGTGCCTGTATCTTTTGTTGTAGGTACCTTTGCTGTACTTACATGTAAAAACCTTGCAAAGGACCTAACACAGTATAAGCAATACGATTGCCTATAAATAAGTGCTGGTTATCATCACTCAGAAGATCCAAAAACTAAATTCTATTCACTCCTTGTATTTCCAAGAACTTTGTACTAGCTGTCTCTGTATTTTTCACACCTTCTAAGTGTTCAAAGACCTTGACCACTGAGTTCCTTTTACTATAACAATAATAGCTCTCTGCCCAGAACAAGGAAACCAACTCTGAGAAATAGGATGCAAATTAATTACACTTCAGAGGAAACCCACAATCCCTGAAATAAACATCTTGTAGTTGCTATCAGGAGGGTTAAGAAACTAAAAACAACAGCTTAAATCACCTAAGATTACTGCCAATTAAAAGCAAAAGGGCATTATTTGTTATTAGAAACATGATATGATAGTTTACTACATGTCTAACCCAGCCAATAAATATTAACTGAGTATCTAGCATATGCTAGTGTTGTTTGAAAAAAATACTACTTAACATATGACATATATCAATAAATAAAATTTTTATAAAGTTGATCAAAATAAATAAATTCAGGAATAACAACACAGCTACCAACTACTACCTACTATGTGCCAGGCATTTTATTTTTAAAGATTTTATTTACTTATCTGAGAGAGACTGAGAGAGCACAGGTGGAGGGGAGGGGCAGAGGGAGAAGCAGTCTTCCCACTGAGCAAGGAACCCAATGCAGGGCTCGATCCCAGGACCCGAGGATCATGACCTAAGCCGAAGGCAGACACTTAATTGACGGAGCCAAACAGGTCTCCATGTGCCAGGCTTTTTATATAAATAACTCATTTATGCCCATAAGAATCTTAAAAGATCCATGTTATGGTGTTACTACCTCCATTTTACAGAAAAGGAAACTGAAGCTCAGGGAGGTGCAGGAAACTTTCAAAGTCACGCAGCTGGTAAATGGTAGACCCAGAACTCAAAGCGTAGTCTGAGTCATACTTCTCAGATGCTCTTCAACCAAGTCTTGCCTTTTCCTGTCCTTATAAGCAACGATGATGGTTAAACTCTACTGGCAGCACCTCAATCATAGATCATCGCTAATTCTTACTGAGGTTGATAAATTTAAAAATCAATCCACTCTATGAAGAACAAACTTACCCGCTTCCTAACTTTTACGTTCAGGCCTTTATTATTAGTGCCAGATCAGGCCAAAATAATCAGACCGACAGTCACTTTAATATATATATTAATCAAGAGAACCCATTAGTACATAGAACAAGGGCATACAAAATAGATGTGCTTGGTGTGGATTCCTCAGAAAGCAAAACCTAAGGCTTATCATAGAGCACAGTCCCAGGGAAGAGGAGGAGAGGAAGGAGGCATGAGGTGTCAGATTTTGTCCACATGAAGTTGGTCAGGGTCCAGTTTGAGTTGGCAACAGCCAGGGTTATGACAAGATCAAAGGCTCTGGGGAGAGTGAGGCCAGGAAGATCTGAGGCGGCACATCAGAGGTGCCTGATACAGGAGACGAAGGCGAAAGTGGAGTCAGAAAACCTCTGAAGCTTATGGAAATGACAAAGTCTTAGTTCAATGCCAAGGTATGACTTAATCTTGAACCAGCCTCTGTCCCAGAATGCCACTTTTAGGCATCCTTCCTGATGCAAGTGGATAAAGACCAGCATATAGGTTCAGTCGTAATAAATCAAACTTTTGGGGAAAGGATTTTCACACAATAGGGTTTTCCTGTACTACTTACATAACTTAATTAGAATGACTAATGTGAAATAGTACCAAATGAGTAGACGGTGTCTGGTTCCTTCCATTATATTGCAGTTTCCAATCCCCCAAAGAGGAGAGCAGACTGCAAGGGTAGCCATGACTGGCTGAGTGACTAAGTGAGAGTAATTACTGAACAGGCAAAGATTTTGCTTACGCATGGGGTTTCTGTTGTGGTAACATTTGATGAGACTAAAGTTGACCAAGGAAGTCTGTGACATATGACCAAAACATCAAGTCACCCAATTTTCTACACTGAAGAATATGTAAGTAAAACAAAATAATAATGAAGTATAATTATAACAACAGTAGCTACTCTGCAGATTCTTATGATGGTTTTCATTTCATAGGGTAAAACTTATTTTTTAAAACATTTGATAATTTTTTTAAAGTCTGTAACATCTGGGGTGCCTGGGTGGCTCAGCTGGTTAAGCAACTGCCTTCATCTCAGGTCGTGATCCTGGAGTCCTGGGATCAAGCCCCACATTAGGCTCCCTGCTCAGCAGGGAGTCTGCTTCTCCCTCTGACCCTCCCCTCTCTCGGGCTCTCTCCTGCTCTCTCTCCTGCTCTCTCAAATAAATAAATAAAATCTTTAAAAAAAATAAAATTTACAACATCTAAAAAACAAAGAGGAAAAGGTTTGCCTTAATGGAGATTTAGGTATACAGGTATTATTGCATAAAGTTGCTATAAAAGTCCCAGGCTGCAAAACAAAGAACTCCAATACAAAGAGCTTATACGTTACAAATTCAGCTTCCAAAAATCTGCAAGGTTCTAGCTACATAAGCCTGGGCGGCACAGCAGGTTAAGTATCCAACTCTTGGTCTCAGCTCAGGTCATGAACTCAGGGTTGTGAGATTGAGCCCAGCATCGGACTCCACACTGGGCATGGAGCCTGATTAAGATTCTCTCTCCTTCTCCTTCTGCCCCACCAACCCCTCGCTCTCCCTCTCTAAAAACAAAACAAAACAAAAAAACCAAAAAACCACCCAGTATCATATCCTGAAACTTTACTATATTTCTAACTAAAAATAAAAATCTTTTTACCCTCACAGGGACTATATTCTGCTGACATCTGAAATCTTTACAGTTATCAATCTTTCTATTTAGGAATATTTTTATATTTTTTTTGTTAATTTTTAAACACACAAATTTATAACCAAATAAATCCATCTTGTTGACAGTAAGAATTTTGATTTGTCAAAGGTTTCCTGCTTTCTTCAGATCACTTTTAATATATACTCCTTTCTTGCCTTCTCTGTCCTCTTTTAACATCCCGGTAGACACAGAACTTCACATAACCTACTATGAAGAACAGACCTATCCTGAGAATCTCACACCCAGAGGAGCTCCTTTTTGGAGGGTACAGCACAGACCCAGAGAGCCAGCAGAACTAGCCCTCCTTAGGCATTGGGAACTGCAGGCCCAAGTCCCTCCTTAATCAGCACTACAGTTAAAATACTTCTAAACTTGTCTTCTCCACATATACTCTTATAAGACTTTTAGAGCCTGTTGCAATCCCACCCCATGAAGGAGACTGTATGAGATTAGGCTGAGGACTTTCCACTTTCCTCTTAGGGTAAGAGGACAACATACATCATTTTTTTTCAATCTAAAAGTACTGCTTGGGCATCTGTGTGCCCAGCCCTATGCTAGATACTAACACATACAGATAACTCTATACCGATAAATCCTTTGAACTGTAAAGTAATTGGATAAGATTCAATCCCTAACCCAAAGGGATCTAAAAAATAGTTGGAGGACTAAGATACCACCTTACGCCAGTTAGAATGGCAAAAACTGACAAGGCAAGAAAGAACAATTGTTGGAGAGGATGTGGAGAAAGGGGATCCCTCCTACATTGTTGGTGGGAATGCAAGTTGGTACAGCCACTCTGGAAAACAGTGTGGAGGTCCCTTAAAAAGCTAAAAATTGAGTTACCCTATGATCCAGCAATTGCACTACTGGGTATTTACCCCAAAGATACAGACGTAGTGAAGAGAAGGGCCATATGCACCCCAATGTTCATAGCAGCATTGTCCACAATAGCTAAATCATGGAAGGAACCGAGATGCCCTTCAACAGATGACTGGATTAAGAAGTTGTGGTCCATATATACAATGGAATATTATTCAGCTATCAAAAAGAACGATTTCTCAACATTTGCTGCAACATGGACAGCACTGGAGGAGATAACGCTAAGTGAAATAAGTCAAGCAGAGAAAGACAACTATCATATGATTTCTCTCATCTATGGAACATAAGAACTAGGAAGATCGGTAGGACAAGAAAGGGATAAAGAAAGGGGGGGGTAATCAGAAGGGGGAATGAAGCATGAAAGACTATGGACTCTGAGAAACAAACTGAGGGCTTCAGAGGGGAGGGGGTGGGAGAATGGGATAGGCTGGTGATGGGTAGTAAGGAGGGCACGTATTGCATGGTGCACTGGGTGTTATACGCAACTAATGAATCATCGAACTTTACATCAAAAACCAGGGATGTACTATATGGTGACTAACATAATATAATAAAAAAATATTTTAAAAAATAGTTGGAGGGACAAGAAAGATAGGTGTTTGCAACTAGAGAATAAAAACATGCGTGTATCAGGAGTACACGTACTGTCCTACTTGGACAGCTGCCCAACGGAACTGGTCTGGGAATTCCCCTGCCCTCTAACAGCTGCTGGGAATGTTTCTCTGTACGGCCTACCTTCCTGTCTATCTCACCACAGCAAAAGCAAAGGAATTCCTCTTTTCCACCCCTATTTTGCTTTCACTGTTTAATACTCCAATAATATAAGGTGAGGACTCTATAATGATGGAAGAGAGTACACCAAAGTGAAGAGAGGAAGGAAAAAAGACTTCCTCCTTGATCCTCTGCTGTGGACAAGTAATGGGTGACTGACAGATGGAAAGAAGAGGGAGAAGGAAAAACTTCAGGAAGCTTCTTTTCTAGGCTGTCCACTCCTCAAAGGGAAGGAGGTAGGATTATTTCAAATTCCTCCAGTCTTTAAGAAACCCCAGTTTTCTTCTCCACAATTGCCCATTCTCTTACCCCTCTAGCATCTGAATCTCATTTGAAAGCCCTCCAAAAAAATCCCAAATCACAAAAAAAATTACATCTCAGTTTTTCAAATCCTCTTTCTGCTGTTTACCCATAAACTCTTATCAAGAGCAAGAGAACAATCAGAAGGGCTTAGAACAAGGTAATCCCTGACCCCTTAACCCAGAAAAGAGGGTTAGATGTCTTGGCATTGCTGACCTGGAACTCTGAATCAAAGAATTATTTGCTTAAAATGTCTTAGTGCTATACATTTCAGAAATACCAAGGGTTAAATAGGCTTTTGCAGGGACCTAGAGATGGTTTACCCATTTATATGATCTTGCTTAGAAGGGGAAAAAGTATTATGTTCTAAAATTTTGGTGAGTACCTCAGACAATTTTAATTTACCTGACAAATAAATTAATTTATCTGACAACTTGGTGAGTACCAGACAATTTTAATTTACATTATCCTTTAGGATCAGAAATTCCCAAACTTTTTGGTATCAGCACTCCTTTACACTCTTAAATATTACTGAGGACCCTAAAGAGCATTTTATTATATGGATTACACCCCATGGAAAATTTTTTCAATGACAAATCAAAGCTGAGAAACTTTTAAAATATTTTATTAATTCATTTAAAAGCAGCAAGATTACATGTTAACATAATTAATATTGTTAAGAAAAATAACACTGTTCTCCAAAACAAAAACACACAAATGTAACTATATGTTTAGTGAAGAGCGGTACTGTTTCATATTTTTACAAATTAATGTAATGTATTAAGTTGAACATTTAATAATTTATAAAGTCATGTCAACAATTAGTTAATAAACTAAAGAAAAATTGAGAACATGACATATTCAGAATGCAGAAACCGATAGTCTCCAAAAGTAATGTGAGCCCCAAAACCCTGGGCGAAGGTCAGGAAAGAACGTGTTTTGTGGGTGAAGCCAATAAGAATCTACACCAAGGGTTGTAAACTGAAAGGTCCACAGGGGCCAGGTAAATAACATAAATGAAGGAGCTGACCAGCTGGGGACCTGAGAGCTTATGACCTTGTCAAAGGAGGCAATAAGCCCAGTGTTGTTGGATTTTCAGGCTGTTAAAGAAAAACTGCAAATCTGAATTTTTATATGAAACTTCCTGATTTTTTAAATACTGAAACTGCAAGCCAAATGTACCCCACGGCATCCCAGTTTGCAAAACTTATTAGAAACAGAATTATTTAATCTTTAGGAAATTCTTCCCAAAGGAAATTTACCCTACAGTATGATTCTAATATTAGATCACTAGGAAACAATACACAAATATAATGAAACAGCATTGAAACAAAAGCTTGCTGTCAAAATGACAAAAATAAAACAAAAGCCACGGTGCTGTGGCAGCAAACAAGCGACAGCATCTAGTGGGCAAGGATGCTAGAAAACCGCCCTCCATATGGCAGAGCGGATGGAGATGGCTCATCAGGCTCCACCATTGTCTTGAGAAATACTCTTCATAAAATCTAACTCCCAGCCTTACAAATCACCCTTCCAGCTACTAACTGGGGGTAAGATCAGTGCTTGAGAACAAGCACTAATACAACAGCTATAATCGATCACAAGCCATTCACTGAGCACCTTCTGTGTGGAAAGCACTGTAAGTGACACAAAGAAACGAAGTGGTCTCGGCTTTCATGTAGCCAGTCTAAAAGGGGCAGGGGCCTCAAAACACACAAGAATATGCTGAACAATACAAGCACTGGAAAACAGGGCAGGACAAACATAAAAGATGTCACCTAGGCAGTGGCAGCGCTTAAGTACTAGAAATAATAAATGCTCTCAATTCAAAAGATTCTAGATTATAGGATGGAGAAGCAGTCTTGAAGGAAGATCAGTCTGGTATTAGTGGGTTCCAGAAATCAGTTAAAAGCTATGTTGTAATCTAAACATACGGCAATTACGGTCCTTAACCAGGGTAATGTCAGAGAGAGGAAAGGAATGTTGGGATAAAAATACTCACCAGAAAAATCAGCATGTTTTGGCATCTGACTAAGAATAACACACCCTGGTAATAAATTCACCTACTAATCTACCTACAGAACAAGTGACTGAATTTCTTCAACAACTGAGGGAGCAATAAATCAAAAGATAAATAATACAATCACAATGTATAGGTCATATTTATATGCTATTCTAAACAAACTACAGGGAAAAAACATTATCAGATAATTTGACGTGTAAATACTGAAAATCTGACGCTATTACATAAATATTGTTAATTTTCTAGGTGTACTAATAGTGTTAAGGTTATGTTAAAAATAATAAAAGATACATTAAAATATTTGTGGTTAAAATGGGATTTACTTCAAAATAATATAGGAGAGAGGAAAGAATTGAAGATGTGGTTAGGACCGTATTAGCCATAGGTTAATGGCTTTGGAGGCTGAGTGACAGGCACATAGGAGTTCTTTGTACTATCCTGTCTACTTTGGTGTATGTTTGAAAATCTCTATAACAGGGACGCCCACGTGGCTCAGTCAGTTAAGCGTCTGCCTTCGGCTCAGGTCATGATCCCAGGGTCCTGGGATGGAGCCCTGCATCAGGCTCCTTGCTTGGTGGGGAACCTGCTTCTCCCTCTGCCTGCCACTCTCCCTGCTGTGCTGCCTCTCTCTCTCTGACAAAAAAATAAATAAAATCTTTTTAAAAAAATAAAAAATACAATCTCCATAACAAAAAGTTTTTTTAAAAGATTTTATTTATTTTATTTATTTGAGAGAAAGAGAGAGAGTGCGAGCGCAAGCCAGGGCGGGGGTAGGCAGAGGGAGAAGCAGACTCCCCATTAAGCAGGGAGCCCAATACACGGCACAATCCCAGGACCCTGAGATCATAACCTGAGCCAAAGGCAGATGCCTAACCAACTGAGCCACCCAGGCACCCCAATAACACGAAGTTTTTTAAAAAATTAAATGGCAAATACAACTTTTACCTACTCAATGATCTTTATGTAAATTCTATTTGTTTTCCTAAAAGTAGAACAAAAGATTATTGACTTGTTTCATATATGGGCCAAAACAGGAAGATAAAAACTCATTATTGCTCTTAATTAGGACCCATTCTATAGAAGTTTTTATTTAATTATGATTTGATGGAAGTTTTGATGGAAGTAAAGCAAAAGTAAAATTCACCATCATACAAGACACTTCTTAAACAAACTTAGGAAGAAGGAAAAAGGGCTTCAGAACCCTAAACTATTAATTTTCAAAAGAAATCATTTTTCATGTTAGCTAAATATCACTCTCATAAAAAAATGCACAATGCTCAAAATTAAACAATAGAATTATTTCAAATCTGAGTCTGCAAAAATCTAACCTTACAAAGTCCACAAGAGACTAATTCAACTTCTCTACTCTTCAGTTTTCTGTTTTACTTTGTTTTTTGTTCTACTAGTATGTTTACAGACATTCTGTGCTAAAAATAATTTGACCACAATTTAATGGAACTAAGGATTAATAAAGATTATCCTAACTCTTAGCCTGATACTTGGCAAAGAGCTGATGTTCAACTGTTGAAAGGATCATAAAGATCCCTAAGGTACTGTGATACAGCAAATTTTTGGGTTAGATTGGTTTCTCATGTGACACTTCCTCAGGGAGCACTGCCACCTCCATCTTTAAAAAACAAGTCCAGATTCTTACACAATCTCTAGTTTATATTAGCAACAACTTCTACACTAGAGATTGAGACAAAGAACCCTTAAAAAAAAAAAAAAAAAGCATTACCAAACAAAAAGAAAGACAATTTTCAATACCTCAATAGTGGGACTTGATAGTTTTACCTAAACTTTATTTGAAATTAGATATCTAATATACCATATATTATCTCATAATTTAATTCTGAATCCAGAATTCTGGGTAAATTCAAAACATATAATTCCTATTAACCATAACTTCTTTAAAAAAGATTTTATTATTTATTTCTGAGAGAGAGGTGAAAGGGTGAGAGGGTGAGAGAGAGAGAGGGAGAAAGGGAGAGAGAGGGAGAGCATGAGCACGAGGGGAGGGCATGAAGAGGGAGAGGGAGAAGCAGACTGAGCAGGGAGCCCAACACAGGGATCAATCCCAGGACCCTGGGATCATGACCTGAGCAGAAGGCAGACACTTAACCAACCGAGCTACCCAGGCACCCCTCCTATTAACCATAACTTAATCTAATAACTAATCATATGCAATAACTCTGAGTCTTCATTATATCAAATGTTAGTAAACGAGTAGTATTTCAGGCTCAGTGACAGACACTCTCTATTCTTGTATTTTAAAAAAGTTTATTTCTTCATATTGCCGTACCAATAAAAGAATGAGATAATATTTATATAGCCAATGACAATGCTAAAATATTACCAATTCTACTAGGATAATCTAATTTTCGTTCAGACAGGTTTACTAACAAACTATCATACAGTTCATTTTGGCAATCTACTAGCCTTTGCTGGAAAACTTGGAAAAACCTACATTTATTGTTATTTGGTTATTTACTACTATAAACTGTGCAAAGATATGAATACAATCTTTCATTATCTTTTTAGCTTTTAAGACTCTCCGTGATTCCTCTTCACAACTATATTCAAAAGTAGTAGATGATTTATACAGTCAATAATCACAGTATTTTTTTAAAAAGGGGGAAAAATCATCTAAAATTTCTGAGTACACCGAACAATGCTCTCCCCAATTTACTCTGACATAATCAGGGTGGACAGGCTCCCCAAGGAAGAGCCTCTTTATGAAATTAAAACATACCACATACTGTTCTCCAGAGGAGTAAATTCTATTTGGGCAGAATTATTAGCCTCACTCAAGTCATTTCACAGCAGAGAGAACAAACAGGTCTATTGTACATACCATAATTACATTTTGCATGACTTCCTTCAATTAAAATCTTTACTTAAATTAGTATCCATATAGCATTAGAGAAATTTTAAAAGTCATTATCTAATATGACCTAATGATGCCTTTCACTAACAAGGAATTACTCTGAAAATGACTTCTGATATTTCAAAGCAATTATCTGCATTAGGCCCTCCCCTAGGCAGCATTACTCGGTACATTTGCAAGAGAAATGTATGTGCATGTGTCAGCCTCACTAAACTCTGCATATATTTGAATATATATGCATATATTCATTCTTCTACCAGGATCAGAGTCCTACAAACCTCCAAAGAAGGACTGAGTGTGCTTTGCTCATGTTAAGTAATAACGACTTGACTAAACTGATGTCTAGTATAAAATAATAAGGAATAAAAAGAATTCTAATGACCTTACTGACCAGTACTGGTTGACAGCAACATCTCAGATATTATTCTCACTAGACTGGCAATTATCATCTTCACACGTATCAATTAAACTTTAGGTTAAACAGGACCAAATGGGAAAAACAGGGAAGCACCACTGCTTTACTATAAAACAGAAAAACTCTGCATATCTGTGCCATTTATGGCTAATTCCATCCATGTTGAAGAGAATTTCCTACATGTACTAAAGAAGAGGCCATCTCACAAAATACCAAAGAAATCCGTGTTCAGATTCATTAAGGTCTTGAAGTCTAACTCTCAAATGTTTTCTACTTCAGACAATTCTCACCTTCAAATCTTACAGTTGGTGGGGCAGGGTAAAAAAGAATGGTAAGAGAAACTCCCCAGTTAATGTATTAACTCTTATACTGTTACACACATACACGCAGGACTAAAGAGGAAAGTGGATTAGCGGATCTAGGGACTGAACAATGCAATTTTTCCTGAGAATTTCCTTCCCTTTTAGGTTTCAGTTCGGTATTTAAAGCAGCACCTCTGAATGCACACAGCTCACTGATCCGTACACTCCTCAGAGAGTTGGAGGTACACCAAAATAATTTCACTGCTACTCTTGCTTGGAAGTCACTACAAACAACAGATGAGGAGGGACAAGCTTTTGCCTTGGTTTGGTTTTTTCAGAAGAAAAAAAGGAGGAATAGGGTATTTGATAAAATACCAACATTTAGCTTTCCTCCCCAAGATGAACTTAGGATTTTTTTTTAGCTCCTATTAACATTTTTTTCTTTTGCTTTTAAAAATCAGGCATTAGGCAGCTTTTCCTGTCCATGGGTCCTGTCCCCATGCTTTAAATAAATAAATAAAAATAAATAAATAAATAAAGTATCAGGCATTATACTACATAAGTAGTCAATGTTTGAGTCACGAATCTGACCTTTTACTAGAAAAAGTTATTTGCATACACATAATGGTGTGCAAACAATTTACAAATATATAAATATAAATATATATGTACATATATGTATAGAAAATATAAAGAAATACAAGGAAAAGATAAAAAACCAACTTCAGGAAAGTTGTTAACTGTGGTGGAGAGGGAAGGGATTAAAGCTGGAAGTTCACAGAAGGCTTAAATTTTATCGGTAAAGGTTTGTTAACCTGATCAGTTAACATAAAAGTGTTTAGGTTAATACATAAAAGTGTGTTATTCTTTAAACCTCCTTGCATACTGTTACTTTTTAAAATCTGCTCAATTTTTAAAAACCTGTCAAGAAGTATGGCTCAATAGAAAAGTATACTAGAATCTGGGGTTCCAAATCAGCAGCCAAGGGCTGAATCTGGCCAAGACCTGTTTTGTTTGGACAGCACAATGTTTTGTTTTGCTTTTTAACTATAATTTGAATGCCTTCGGGCAGGGTATGCACTCTCCAATTAGCCAGAGTCACCACCATTTTCCTTTTCAGTAAATGAGAGTTCTTTCAAAGCTTAAGAAATTGGAATCCTCACACACCGCTGGTGGGAATGTAAAATGATGCAGACTCTTTGGGAAAGTCTGGCAGCTCCTCAAAATGTTAGGCATGGAGTTACTATATGACCCAGCAATTCCACTTCGAGATATCTACCTAAGAGAAATGAAAACATATGTCCACACAAAAACTTGTACACAAATGTTTACAGCGGCATTACTCATAATAGCCAAAAAGTGGGAAAAAACTAAATATCCATCAACTGATGAATGGATAAACTGAACAGAATATAACAAAGTATTATTCCACCATAAAAGGAGTGAAGTACTGATAAATGCTACTTGGATAAAGCTCAAACACATTATGCTAAGTAAAAGAAGCCAATCACAGAAGACCATGTATTGTATTATTTCATTTATATGAAATGTCCAAAATTGGCAAATCTCAAATCTATAGAGACAGAAAGCTGAGTAATAGAATGGTTAAAATGTCATAAAATTGGATCATGATGCTGGTTGTACAATTCTAAATACAATAAAAACCACTGAATTGTTCACTCTAAAGGGGTGAATTATATAGCATATTTATTACATTTCAATAAAGTAGTTTAAAAATAAATAAACCAAAGACATCCATCCAGTTCTTACAGCTTGTGAATTAATGCCTAAATTTGATTCTTAAATTGTCGTGTGGTAAGACGACACGGTTCCTGAGGTAAGAACTATTTTCAGAACAATACCAATATTTGCCTTTTTCACTATGCTGATACTAGCCCTCATGGTGCAAAAACAATGGCGGGTAAAAGAACTGGCACTTTTGGCACAGTGACACTAAAGTCTACTTGTTACTGGTAGTCATTACATTCTTCATTGCCACACACCCAGAGCCAAAAAAAAAAAAAAGTCTTTTCTTACTTCAGGATGTCCTCAATAAGGAGGAAAAATTATGTATTTTATTCAATCTCAACTCTTGAGTACATATCTTTTTAAAATTACATGTGACAGGAGCACCTAGGTGGCTCAGTCAGTTAAGCATCCGACTCTTGGTTTCAGCTCAGGCCATGGCCTCAGGGTCCTGAGATTGAGCCCCGGAACCAATGGGCTCCCAGCTCAGCATGGAGTCTGCTTGCGATTCTCTCCCTTTCCCTCTGCCCCCCACCCCCCCCCCCCCGCTCGCTGGCTCCCTCTCTCGCTCTCACTTTGCTCTCGCTAAAAAAAAATAAATCTGTTATAAATTAATTAATTAAATAAAATCACATATGACAAAATGGGAAGTAGCAATGAAGCACGACTGGGGCATACCAAAATATAAAATGTGTAACTCTATGAGTCGTGGGCCAAACTAGTCATTTTTTTAATAGAACACCATTTTTACTAGAAATAACTGTCAGTTCCTATGGGAAAATGCAATCCCATTCCAAATTCACCTATATATAACTTTTATAACACAACTGTTTCATAAAGTGGCAGCTGCCACTCTCCATGGGAAATCACACCTTACTCCCTCTTAAAACAATATTAGTACTTCCAAAAAAACCCACCAATGTTAGTATTTCAATTAACTTGAGACAGAGTTAGCAGGAAAGGCCTGTTTGGTGGGCAGAGGAGGGAGGGAAGAAGGCAAAAGGCAGAAGATAAACTTTAGTCTAAGAAACTATTTTGCCTTATCATGGTGACAGGCTAACTAGCATTAACATTTATTACAGGATAAAATTTTAACAAGTTTTAAGAGTTTAAGTTTTAAGTTTCATTTTAATTCAAACAAAATAAGGCTTAAAGATTGATTTAGCTATTTAAAAAGGGACTGTCCTAGGGGTGCCCGGCTGGATCAGTCGGAAGAGTATATGACTCCTGATCTTGGGGTTGTGAGTTCAACCTCCACGATGGGTGTAGAGATTACTTACATAAATAAACTTTAAAAAGTAAAAGGGGACTGCTCTACACCATGGTATTATTTAGAACTAGTTACAGAAGGGACTTAAAGTGCTCCTAAATGCAAAGATTCAAATGTTGAGAATTATACTTGTAAAAATCTACTAAAAATATATAATGAACTGGTCACTTCTTAGCCCTAAAAGATGATTTGTAAACATGTTGTAAACATGTTGCTGATGAAGATCTGAAAAATCCCAAGGACCAATCTGGAAAACTACACTGATGCGGGGCAAAAAAGTAATTCCAAAAAGACATGTAATTGTGCTAGTAGTCTAAGCGGTGTGGTGCCGCAGGAGAAAATACATAGAGCAAATCTAGGAGTGTGTATCCGGTACTCCACACGTAAGAAAAAGACAGATCTGGTGGATGCGAGCGTATCAGTCTCTAGTCTCTAGCGTTTGACTAGAGTGTTTTAAAATAGAAAGACTTCGCCCTTAATCTTTTCCATATTTGATAAAATATCCCTTCGTTCTTACCCTATGCTAAACCAATGTTTTGACCTGGTTTCCCAAGTTAGTTGATATTTTATTCACTGTAAACATCAAATTAGGGGTCACAGCTCTCTAACATATGGCATGTTACTCCCTAAGAGCCCCCATCAACTTGGGGAAAAAGGGATAAAATTAAGTTTCTGACATTGCAAAGCCAAAATTTTTACAGAACTAATTTCTTTTTTTTTTTAATTTAAAGAAAAAAAACTTTTTTTGAGAGAATGCATGTGTCAGTGGGGGCATGCTGAAGGGGAGGGGCAGAGGGAGAGGGAGAGAATCTTAAGCAGGCTCTGTACTCAGCGCAGAGCCAAACACAGGGCTCGATCTCACGACCTGAGACCATCACCACAGCCGAAGAAATCAAGAGTTAGACACCCAACCGATTGAGCCACCCAGGCACCCCTAGAACTAGATAATTTCTTAATAAGCATGTATACTCTAGTATTGAACTGAATACATTTTGGTTTAAAAAATTTTACTTCCTTTATGAAGTTATATTATAGCTCAACAAACGTATCATAAATGTAGCCCATAATAACAGTAACAGTAATATTTAAAATAATAGCTAACACTTACATAAATTTTATTGTATTTTAACTTGTTTTAATTGTCATAACAACCTACAGAAAGGTACTATTATAATCTCCACTTTACCAATGAATAAACTGAGGCAGAGGACAATTAACTAACCTGCTCCATAGCACACATGGTAAGTGGTGAAGGTGATATTCAATCCAGGATTTCTGGCTCCAAAGTCAGCCTTCTTAATCTCTTAGCCTCATGCTATCAACTTTCTGAATTTTAAGCATCTTATTTTTCAGAAAAGTTTTGAAACTCCAAATATAGCACAGCAAGAAATGTTTCCCAAATTCCCATGGTTAAGCTGTTAAACTAGAAATTGTTTACCCATTCATTTAACCATGCTTTCTATTAGTTTTAATAAGCACAAACATCAAATTGTGAAACTGTCAGAAATACAAAATTAATCAGAAAAATATACAAATCATCATTTTAAAATGTATATATGTTCACTTTCAAAGTATATTAACTTGAGTTGGTAAGTATACATATAAAATTAGTCATGGTTTTAGATTAACAGAATTGGATACTATTCTAAAAGCAAGGATTTAAAAGAAAGGCTTTAAAAGAAAAAACATTAATTTGAACCTTTCTGACTACTTATTTAAACTGACTCAAATCACTTACATGTTAACTTCAAATTCCTAACTCTCTAGTTACAAATATAGCTCCTATAAAACCATAACTTATTTTATGGATTAGTCATTCTACAAACTAGACTGTAATTAACCTCATATCACATAAAACAGCTTTTAATTTACATTTTCTTCCAATTTTTCATTTATTTTTTTTAATTTTAATGTTTTTTTATTATATCATGTTAGTCACTGTACAGTACATCCCTGGTTTCTGATGTAGAGTCAACATGCACTGCTAGACTGCTACATTACAAAATTTCTATTTTCTCTTTTCACCTTGATAGAATAATAAAAGAAAAAGCATTCTCAAAAGGCAATCTTTTATTACACCAACAATGTTCTTTTTTTTTTTATTTATATATTTTAGTAACCTCTACACCCAACATGGGCTTGAACTCACGACCAGGAGATCAAGAGTCACACGCTCTTCCGAATGAGCCAGCCAGGTGCCCCAGCAATGTTCTCAGTTTTTACCTGGTGCCACTTACAGGAGTTACATTCAACTTATGAAAATTCATCAAGCTACATACACTTCACTCTATAAAAGCTGTTTTTTAAAAATCTATGCTTAACTTTACTTCATTAAAAACCATGACATACCAACCTTATTGGAAGTTGTCATTTTTAAAAGTTTTTTATCAAACAATCCTCTATAGCACTGAGTGATACTCAATTTGTATCTGCAGCTTATGGAAAAAAGAGCCGTCTAAGACATTCTATGGAACTAAGAAGAGCTATGTAATTCTTTCACAAACCCCTGAGATTTAAAGACCTCAAAAGGAAAGAAAACATATTTTTTCAGCTTTTATGTTGTCGTTTTATTCTCACAACAACTTTATCAGGTAGATACTATTACACACTTGTGGCAGATTGTGTTTTCCAAAGGCAGCTGCAATAATACACATCCCATCCCAAAGGCTTTTCTTATGTGACACTGATGTTCCTCCATTAAAAGATGAGTCTATATTTTCTCTTCTGGAAATTGTTTAGAGCTTTAGATCAGCCTTGAGTAAGAAAATGTGACAGAAGATACTGTGTGACTCCCAAGGTTAGGACATAAGAGGCAATGCTACTTCCACCCGGCTTTCTCACTCTCTCAGGACACTTGCCCTGGGAATCTGCCACCAGATTGTAAGCAGGTATTCTGCCTCTGCCCCAGCTACATCTCCAGCCAGCAGGCAGTATCAACCACCAGATCTGGGTGACTGAGCCTTCTCCAGCTGATTCCAATCCCCAGACTTCAAGTCTTCCAGCTATGACCCAGAGAGCATGGGGCAGAGACATGCCATCATCCCTGCTGTGCCCTGTCTGAATTCCTGACCCACAGAAATCATGAGATAATAAATGATTACTGTTGCCTTAAGCCTCTAAGCTTTTAAAGATAATAGGTTATGCAGCAATAGAATATTAAAACACTTTATAAATAAGGAACACAGGTGGGCAACCAGGCTACCAAGTGGCAAAGCCAGAATTTGAATCCAAGTCAGCCTACAGATAAAGCCTACACTCTTTCTACCATAGGATATTGCCCCCAAGTTTGTTCAAAGGTAACCACATTTCCAAATAAAGCAACAATCTCCAGAATGAAAATTCTAAGAGCAATAAACAGCCTCCGTTATTAATGATTTCAGTTAATACTCAGAACAGATCAATTAGCAAGCTCAAAATCCTAGCATCATTTTTGACACATCTATACCCTTTACACCCTAATAAAATCATATCTAATAGTACCCATATCCTAGTAATACATCAAAGACAATAAGCCTGAACAATTACAGAACACTTTACAAAAGCACTTTAACAATCACTAATTTGATCTTCAGAAAACACTTCTATGAGATTGGTAAGGAATACACCATACAGATAAGACTCAAAAAAAGTTAAAAATAACAGCTACTAGTTTAGAAGCAACTAGTTAAAAACAACATAGTTAAGTAGGGGTTTAAGATTTTCTGACTCCAAGTCCAATGCCCTTTCAACTCAATGACTCAACCTGAAAGAATATTTATGGAGTGCCTTCTGTATGTATTTCCATACACAACATTGTCTCTACAAGTTTAAGTATCTACTTCATGCAAAGCACCATGGAAGACAGTCTCTCTAATTTGTGCTATTCACTTCCAGGGTCAGTAGAAAAACATCTCCGAAATCAAGCTGATCTCTATGAAAAGTCAGTCTTCCCCACTTGCAACCATTCTCTATGCGGCCAACTGACAACTTTTCCTAACCCACCCCCTTAACCACAATATTAAAAAACTGTCAAAGATGACATCTTACCCATAAAAATATAGGTCAAATTTCCTTATTGGCTTTCAAGGTCTTCTGTAATCTGACCCTAGCTTATTTGATTAAATTAACTTCCCTGCACTTGCTGAGAAAACCAAATGAATCTCTTGCTTCTTCCCCAAATTTGCTTTCTTTACACTTTCTGGCCCTCCCTTTTGTTCATACTATAATCCAAATCCAGAAGTGATTCATCTTCAACCGCTGAGAGTCTCTTCCCTCCAAGACCTTAAAATCCACCATAGAGCTACAGGTAGCAATCCAAAACAATGTATAATAATTCGGTTAGATAATACAGATTACGGCTTACAGGGATTTAGAGGAAGGGAATCACTGAAGGATGTGGGAATGCCTTGAAGAAGAAGTAGCACCCGAAATGGGCTCTAAGTGACAGGATTCAAAGTGGCAGAAGTAAAAGCAACCAAAGCTGAGGAACAACCTGAAGGTCTTCTCTTCTACCCCACTTCTTCCCATTTACATCTTACTACTCCTCTAGCCGGTACCATCTCCTTCAAGAAGCCTTCCTCAGTTACTCCACCTTCTGACCTAAAGCTCTCTTCTCTGAGCTTCTGATATAATTGGTATCTACAACACTTGTTCTGGCATTTAGTCATTCCATATTATAGACCTTCCCTCTGACTCGACAGCTCTGTGTCTCTACACAGTAATGAAGCATTTGTTATTTGCTAAGCTGAACTCAGCTCAGCAGCCATTGTTGCTTTCAGTCATTTAAAAATCCATTGAATATAACAGTTTCTTAACTTACCGGGCATCTCCTTTGGAAAGATTAGTATTTACAGGACTAAGTATAACCTTGTTTGCATCTACATCCACCACACATTTGGTATGCAAGTCAATTTCTGTGGATAAAAAAGAGAGAAAGAAAAGAAAAAAACAGAGAAAATGGTCATTTTTAAAGTAATTGATTTCAGAAAAATTATTTGATAAAAGTATAACACTCTTTCATGATAAAAACACTCGACAAACTAGGAATAGAAGGGAACTTTGCAATCTAATAAAGGACATCTACAAAAACCTGCAGCTAACGTCATGCTTAAGGCTTACCCTCAAACATCAGGAATAAGACAAGGAAGTTCTATGACTACAATTTCTATTCAACATTGTTCTAGAAGTTCTGGTCAGGGCAGTTAGGCAAGATAAACAAATAAAAGGGATCCAGATTGAAAAGAAAGAAGTAAAACTACCTCTATTTGCAATGATATCATCTTGTACATAGAAAATCCTAAGGAATCCATTTAAAAACCATTAGAATAAACAAGTCTTGCAAATTTGTAGATACAAGATCAACATAGATCAACATATACAAATCAGCTGTGCTTCTATATACCAGCAATAAAAAACCCAGAAAGGAGTTAAGGAAACAATTTATAATAGCATCAAAAAGACTTAACTACTTAGGAATAAATTTAAAAGAACTAAGACTTGTACAATGAAAATTCCAAAACACGGCTGAAAGAAATTCAAGACTTAAACAAATGGAAAGTTATTTTATGCTCACGAATTGAAAGACTTAATACTATTAAGATGCCAATAAACCCCACATTGGTCTACAAGATTTAAGGTAATCCCTATCAAAATCCCAGGATAGCTTTTTTTTTTTAAACCAAGCTGATCTTAAATCTACATAGAAACGCATGAGACCCAGAATAGCCAAATATTCTTGAAAAAGAACAAAGTAGGAAGACCATATTCGCCAATGTCAAACTTAACTACAAAGCTACATAATCAAGACGGTGCTATACTACTATAAGGACAGAAGGACAGACATATAGATCAATGGAACAGACAGTCCTGAAATATGCTGTCACATTTATGGCCAACGATTTTGACAAGACAATCCAGTGGGAAAATTACAGTCTTTTCAGAAAATGGTGGTGGGACAACTGGATATCCACATGCAAAGAGAATGAACACCATACACAAAAATTAATTCCAAAAGATCACAGACATAAATGTGTAAGAGCTAAAACTATAAAACTCTTAGAAGAAAACATAAGGGTAAACTCACATGATGTCGGGTTAGGTAATGATTTCTTAGACACTAAAAGCATAACAACAACAAAATAGATAAATTGGACAGCATCAAAAAGGAAAAACTTTTGTACTTCAAAGGACGCTGTCAAGAGAGTAAAAAGACAACCCATAGAATCGAACAAACTTGTAAATTTGTAAATTATATATCTAATAGGGGACTTACATCAAAAACATAAAGAACTCTTACAACTTAATAATAAAAAGACAATCCAATTTTTAAATGGGCAATGGATCCGAATAGACATCTCTCCAAAAAAAAGATACAAAAATGGCCAATAAGCAGAAGAAAAGATGCTCAAAATAATTACACATCGGAAAATGTAAACCAGAAATACATTGAGATACCACTTCATACCCACTAGCATAACTATAGTCAAAAAGACAGATAATAACAAGTGTAGGGGAGGATATGGAGAACTTGGAATCCTCATACACTACTGATGGGAATGTAAAATGGTGCAGTTACTTTGGAAAACAGTCTGGCAGTTCCTCAAAAGGTTAAACAGCTGCCATATGACCTGTCAATTCCACTCCTACATATATATTATCTAAGAGATACTATATTATATTACATTACATTATATTATATTATATTACATTATATTACATTATATTATATTACATTATATTATACTATATTATTAGAAATGAAAACCTAGGTCCATACAAAAGCTTATGCATAAATGTTCATAATGCTAGTAGTTGGCTATTCATAACAGCCAAAAAGTGGAACAATCCAAATGTCCACCAACTAAAGAATGGATAAATTTAGTATATCCATAAAATGGAACAGTATTCGGCAATTAAAAGGATTAAAGTATTGATACATACTACAACATCAACGAAGCGTGTATGAAGAAAAAGAAGCCAGTTACAAAATACCAAATTACATGATTCTACTCATTTGAAATGCCCAGAAAAGGCAAAAAGATACAGAAAATAGACTAGTTACTGCCTACGGCTGGGGAGTGACTGCAAATGGGTATAGTGTTTTGTTTATTTTTAATTGAGGTATAACTGACATGTAACATTATGAGTTTTGGGTGTACAACATGATTCCCTATTTGTATATATTGCAAAATGCTCACCACATAAGGCTAATTAACATCTGCTACCATATATAATGACAAAAAATTTTTTCCATTATGAGAACTTTCAACATCTACTCTCTTAGCAACCTTCAAATATGCAATACAGTATCACTAACTATGGTCACCATGCGGTTACATGGGTATAATTTTCTTTCGGGGTATGAAGATGTACTAAAATTGATTATGCTGATAACTGCACAATTATGTGAGCATGATAAAAATCATTTCTGAAATGGCTGAATTGTATGATATCTGAATTATATCTCAATAAAGCTATTTTTTCTTTTTTCTTTTTTTTTCAATAAAGCTATTTTTTTAAAGTATAGGCCATGGCATGTTCATGTTCTCATATTTTTATATTCTTTTTTTTTAAAGATTTATGTATCAGAAAGAGAGTGTGTATGAGCAGGGGGAAGGGTAGAGGGAGAGGGAAAGAGAATCTCAAGTAGCCTCCACTATGAGTGCAGAGCCCCACGTAAGGCTTGATCTCATGACCCTGAGATCATGACCTGAGCCAAAACCAAGAGTAGGATGCTCAACTGATTAAGCCACCCAGGCACCCCTCATATTTTTATATTCTTACATTTTTCTGACCCAAAGTATGTAACTGTTTGCCTTATCTCCATTACCAAAAGATAAGCTCTAAGGAAAGGAGTTGCACTACATTGCAGCTATTTTGTATTTCCAAAGAACCTTGGCCAAATGTCAATGTCATATTCATTATAACTTATGAGTATTTCCACTGCCAGGAAAGGTCATTTCTTTTTTTCATTTTAACTTACATAAGTGAGACAAATACAAAAAAAAGCAAAAACAAAAATTGCCCTCCCTGTACCTGCCACAACTTTTTTTATATTGGTTTTTCTACAGTTGGTCTCAAAGATACATTCTAGAAGTACAAAAACCTTAGCAGTCTTTTAGCCAACACATTTTTCAGGCAAAGAAAACTGAAAGGAAAACTATTGAGCTATGTTTTACCTAGGTGTACAAGACTAATTCCCAAGCAACAAATGTTCCACTGTGGGTCAACTAGCACTAAAGTCTATAGGCCCAGAGCTCAAGAAAGTTTGTGATCGTCATACTTTGTTAATACTACTCCTTAATGGTTTCTGACCATATTGTATTGACGAGCCCCTTACAGTCAAATCTGTATTACACACAAATGTATTATCAACACTCCGGAAATTGTACCGTGTGACTCAGAATCTACTATCTCACCACCCACCACAAAATTAGTTATTAGTGTCTTACAAGAATGATGGTCTAAGCAAAGGAGCTGCATGTATAGTTCTGTATGCAGAAGTACACATTAGAATGCATGCCTGAAAAACTGTAGATCAAATATTTTCTAAGTGCTCTGCCTTCATTTCAAATGATCTTGAACTGAGAAGGGATCCAAACATTTTCCTTCAGTATTTGTATGCTTTTTCTCTATCCTCTTCACAGTTCCTCCTTTTTCTGTCTCATGACTTCATTAGATAGAAATAATAATTTGGAAGCATTAAATGGCATGATAAAGGAACCAATCCTGGGAAAATCCTATACCATACACAGAATCACCTAATAACTAATATATTCAACCTAAATTCATTTTGTCCTAAAGGCCGCAACACTTAGAAATATCCCCACATCTAACACCCATGAAAGCTGGCCTTTAAAATATGAACACAATCTTCACTTCAGTAGCTCCATTTTTATCAAACAAAATTCCCACTCTGATTCTGTTGACTGATGGACAGATATTAAGACAAGGCTGTTTAGAATATGGGTGGTATATCTAGGACACACACACCCAAGCAAATAAAAGCAGTGAGATTTGAAGAGAGTTTAAGGGTCAGATATATGAAAAACATTTAATATAAATGCTACAGCTAGAGAACCATCAAATGTTTCTAGTTTGTTGAATTCAATTATATTGTAAAAGGGACGCCTGGCTGGCTCAGTCAGTAAAGCATGCAACTCTTCATCTCGGGATTGTGAGTTCAAGCCTCATGCTGGGTGCAGAGATTACTTAAAAATAAAATCTTTAAAAAAAAAAATTACATTGCAACAAGATTCTAAATATGACACTTTCTCCATTTAAAACTTCTTGCTCTATACTGCTTAGAAAGCAAGCAGTAATTAAATAACAGTAACAAATTTAGGCCTTAAATTTAATCTGAATTTTAAAAACTAAAAAAAAATTTTTTTTTTGAAGATTGTTATTTATTTGACAGAGAGAGAACACAAGCAGGGGGAGCGGCAGGCAGAGAGAGGTAGCAGCAGGCTTCCCACCAAACAAGGAGCCCACGTCAGGAGTTGATCCCAGGACCCCAGGACCCTGACTTGAGTCGAAGGCAGATGCTTAACCAACTGAGCCATCCAGACATCCCAAAAACTAAAAAAAAATTTTTAAAAACACCTACCAAAAATCCAAAAGAAAAACCGCTTCTTCCTCTTAGTACGGAACATACTTAGATTAAAAAGATAAGGACCTAGCTGCTATGAGCTGCCTTTGCAAAATCAGCATTAAAGTATACCCATGTTCACAGCAGTATTCACAATAGCCAAAAGGTGGAAACAATCCAAGTACCCACCGATGAATGAATGGAAGAACAAAATTTGGTATAATTCAATGGAATATTCTTCAATCTTAAAAAGGAATGAAATTCTGCCAAAACATGGATGAGCCTTGACATTATGCCAAGTAAGACAGCTGGACAAATACTATATAATTCCACTTATATGAGATACCTAGAGTAGTCAAATTCACAGAGATAGAAAATAAGATGGTAGATGCCAGGGGCTGGGCTTAAGAAGCAATGGGGGAGTTTCATGGATACAGAGTTTCAGTTTTACAGGATAAAAACGTTCTAGACGTAGAGAGTGGTGATGGTTCCACAACAACTAAATTCCACTAAACTGTACACTTAAAAATGGTTTAAGATGGTAAATTTTATGTTCTATATACCTTACCACAATAAAAAAAATAGCACTAAATGCTCACCATTATTATAATAAGTAACACATGGAGAACAGTTTATTCCTAGGGAAGCCTATAATAATGAGACTGGGATTTAATTAGTACTATGTCTGAAAACCAATAAAAAACCAGAGTGATCTTAAAGTTAAGTAATACTGTAAGTTTATATCATGACTAATGAAGCTCTATCGTACTTCGAACCATGAACGCTTTGATGTATCCATGAGTCCTTAGAAAAAAGAAAGAAATTTAATCCACTAACATTAAAAATCCCACAGTATTTCCCAAACACGATCCTTTTCTAGGTCAAGTTCCTCAAGATGAATATTAAAATATTAACAGCTGACAGTTCAGCTTACTCAGCCAGCAAATTAGTCACCCTGTAAAAGTGAACAATAATTTGAAACAAGTCTTCCTTCAATGCATAAATCAGCTGTGCTCGTTCCTCAATGACATCATAGTGAAAGATGGGCAGGGTCTGGGACACTCCCTTTACATAACTCATATTCCATCTGAGGAAATGCATCATTCTCAGTGTGAAGAAAGTAAGTCTGAGTTGCCCATTTAGTAACCTGTTTTCTAATTCTCCAGAAAATTACTAATAATTTTCAAACCAAATATACTACTCAGAACTAAAAATGTACCTCCCTTTACCTACTAGTCACATTCCTAAAAAGCTCACTGTAACTTACTCTTAAATTCAACAGTCAATTGATTTTCAACAAGAGTGCCAAGACAATCCAAAGGGGAAAGTATAATCATTTCAACAAATAGTGCTGGGACAATTGGATATCCACAAGCAACAGAAAGAAATTTAACCTCTACCTCACATCACATTCAAAAATTAACTCCAAATGGATCAAAGATCTAAATATAAAGTCTAAAACTATAAAACTCTTAGAAGAAAATACAGGCATAAATCCACATAACCTTGAGTTAGGTTATGATTCCTTATATCTGATATCAAAAACACAAGCAACAAAAGATAAATTGGACCATATCAAAATGAAAAACTTCTGTGCTGCAGGGGTGTCTGGCTGGCTCAGCTGGTGGAGCATGCAACTCCTGATCTTAGGGTTGTGAGTTTGAACCCCACATTGGGTGTACAGATTACTTAAAAATAAAATCTTTAAAACAAAAACATAACTTTTGTGCTTTAAAAGATACCAGTAACAGAATGAAAAGGCAACGCACAAAAATCAAGAAAATATTTGCAAATCATTTCTCTGATAAGGGACTAGTATTCAAAATATATAAATAATTCTACCAGTTCAATAATAGAAAGACAACCCAAATTTTAAAATGATAGTTTGAGGGGTGCCTGGGTGGCTAAGTCAGTTGAGCGTCCAACTTTAATCCCAGCTCAGGTCTTTTTTTTTTTTTTTAAGATTTATTTATTTATTTATTTATTTGAGAGCCAGAGAGCATGGGGAGGGGCATAGGGAGAGGAAAGAGAAAGAGAATCCTCAAGCAGACTCCCTGCTGAGCTGAGCACTGAGCCCAGTGTGGGGCTGGATCCCAGGACCCTGAGATCATGACCTGAGCTGAACACCAAGAATTGGCCACTTAACCAACTGAGCCACCCAGGCGCCCTTCAGCTCAGATCTTGATCTCAGGGTCATGAGTTCAAGCCTCACACTGGGCTCCACACTGAGCCTGGAGCCAACTGAAAAAAATTAAAATAAAAATAAAAAAACAAAAAATAAAATAAAATGATAGTTAATAGAAATCTCTCCAAAGATCTACAAACAGCCAATAAACACATGAAAAGATGTTCAACATCATTAGACACTGGAGAAATAAATGAAAATCAAAACCACTATGAGATACTACTTCACACATGCTGGGATGGCAATAATCAAAAAGACAGACAAAGCAAGTGTTGGCAAGGACACAGAGAAACTGGAACTTTCACACATTGTTGATGAGAACATAAAATGGTGCAGTCACTTTGGAAAACAATTTAGCAGTTCCTCAAAAGTTAGGGTTACTATATGACCCAGAAATTCCACTTCTATGTGTATATACACCCAGAAGAAATAAAAATACACATCCACACAAAAAGTTATACACAAATGTTCACAGCATTATTATTTATAACAGCCAAAAAGTGGAAACAAGCCAAATGCCCATCAACTAATGAATGAGTAAACAAATGCAGCATATCCATATCACATATTATTCAATATTCAATATTATATATTGATATATAATATATTCAATATTAGTCCCTTAAAAAGGGATGAATACTGACTCATGCTACAACATGACTAAACCCTGAATACATTATACCAAGTGAAAAAAGTTAGATACAGAAGTCCACATATCGCATGATTCCATTTATATGAAATGCCTAGATAGGGAAATCCATAGAGACAAGAAGTTGAGCAGTGGTTGCCAGGGGCAGGGAAGAGGGATAGGTGTGTGCTGGGGGAGGAGGGTGGACAGTGGCTGCTGGTGGGGACAGAGTCTCTCTTTGGGATGTTGAAAATGTCCTTCAACTGGATAATGGTGATGGTTGCACAACTCGGTAAATACACTAAAATCACTGAATTGTACACTTTTGATGAATTATATCTCAAAAAAATTAGAATTATCTCACTACCCTCAATAGATATAAAATATGGTTAGAGTTCTTCAATTACGTTTCTAAACAATCACTACTCTGAAGATCCCAGGCAAACCAACTCTTCTCACTCTCAAATAACCACCTCAAAATCACCTCATCAAGAATATTACACACTCCAGGCCTTTGCCATTACATAATTATCTTATTCCCATATTTCAAGAATTTCCCTCTCTATTGGCTCTTTCTGTCTATAAAGAGGCTCAAACATCTCATAAAAAAGGTCTGTTCCTAGGTATGACCCCAAACACCACTCTTTACCTTTCCCTTCTAAATGGATTTTCTTGAAAGAAACTTGTATATTCACTGCCACCATACTGGCAGCCCCCTTATTTCTCAGCCCACTATTAACATACCAACACTCGTTCATTCATTCAGTCAAAATTATTCTGAAAATTACTATTGACTGCCATGATGCCAAATCCACTGAACATAATTATTACGTGCCATTCCTGTGATATCTGACTACCAACTATTCATCCTTCGACACAGTTTCTCTATGGGCTTCCATATTACTTTTTTTTTCTTAAGACTTATTTATTTATCTGAGAGAGAGAGTACAAGCAGGAGGGGTGGAGGGAGAAAGAGAGAATTTCAAGCAGACTCTGCACGGAGCGCAGAGCCCAACATGGGGCTCCATGTGAAACTTGATCTCACAACCCTGAGATCACAACCTGAGCCGAAACCAAGAGTCAGCTTCTTAACCAACTGTGCCACGCAGGCATCCCCTGGGCTTCCATATTACTTTTATCTGCTTCTCCCTATGTCTTCCTGGCCTCTGTGACTTCCTCCTTCACACACACCTTAATTTGGTATTCTATCTTCTACCCACAGTAATGACTCCCAAATGTGTGACTCTACGCACATCTCCAGTCGCTTAGGTTCAGACTCATATACAACAGCATTCTGGATCCACCCACTTGACTACACTTCAGACACCTAAAACTCTACAAGTCTGTTGAGTTTCTTCCAGGTATACACGATATCTTATTCATAGTTGTAGGTGCAGTATACAGCACATAATAAGGACTGACTAAATACTGCCGAATGTCTAAGAATAAAACTCATCATTTCCTACACCTCCGGCCTAAAACCTGCTTCTCCCATATTTCCAATGTCAGTTAATAACCCCAACCTTCATTCACTTAGTCATCTAAATCATCTACACCAGAAGCTTTGCAGTCTTCCTGTACTTCCTAAATTTCGTTGCTTCCATGCC
This sequence comes from Ursus arctos, assembly GCF_023065955.2. NCBI lineage: Eukaryota > Metazoa > Chordata > Mammalia > Carnivora > Ursidae > Ursus > Ursus arctos. Next base: position 63,513,822 of record NW_026622775.1, on the reverse strand, counting down.
GCTTTGACACTTCCTTGCTGGGTATACCTAGAATGCTAGGCCACGGATGCTCTTTACCCAGCCCCTCTCTCAGGACTGTGTTTGCAGCCAGCAACCTTGAGGGACAAGGTCTTCCTCTGGGACAAAGAGCAGGCTTGCAAACCACATAAAACAATGGATTCCCCAAGCCCAGTGTTCCTCAGATGCAACACAAACCTACTGCTTGCGCTGCACAGCAGCTATCTGGACTCTCTACACCCTTGTGGGACTGGCAAGCAATGGGAGCTGCTCACACTGCTTGCCATGCCATGAGTAAGTCCTCTGACCCAGAAGTCCCATGTCTTCTACCAGCATCCATGAACCTATAACTACCTAACTTATTAGCTTATGAGCAGGGTAAAAACACACAGATTAATTCCAACGACTTGTGTTTTATATCCCACCTGCCATCTCTCCCTCCCTGCCCATTGTCTCTAGCACAGTCCTTACCATTCTCAAGTCTCACTCCCATTTCTTTAATTCATAATGCACTGGCATCACTGTGTACATATATTCTTGTAATTGACTCACCTGTGCATCTTTTATTACCAAGAAGACACTGAGCTCCTTTGATCAAAGATCATGACTTATGCTTCTCATGTATCCTGTACATCTTTGAACATTATGTAAATTCAAGAATGTAAGGTCCCTTTAAAGATCATCGTGTCCAATACAGCACTAAAAGCACAGGCTTTACTGGCACAGTAGGTGAAATTCAGGCTCTAAAATACTGGTGTTGTAATTCTGGGAAAGTTTACTTACCCCTCTCTGAGATTCTGTTAAATGATAATTCCACAAACTACCTTCCAAATTTCATTTGAATAAAGTAACATATAAAAAATACTCAACTCTGTAGCTCATAAACAGAAAGCTCTCAAAAAGAAGTAGCTACTCTTCTTTTCTTCAATCAACACATATCGAATGGGCTAATACCATCTTTTAAAAATATCTATGGCACCTGAAAGCTCAAGCCCAGGACAAATTAAGTCATGGATTTGTGTCCCAGAGATTAGTTAGTGTCACACACTTCCCCATAAATTACACTGCTTATCTTTGCCAAGTTTTTTTTTTAAAAAACGTGCTCTGTTGAACACAAGGGGAACCTGATCAGCAAGCCAAGAGATCAATAATAATCCATTTCCACTCAATAAACATCTCCATTCATCAGCTTAATGAATAGTTTTGTCAGTGGTTTCCTCTATCTTCAGACCTTAAGGACTGGAAAAGTTAGGCATTAGTCATTGCTTTATGGAGGTGAGGGGGTAAAAGTAAAAGCCAACTCAAACAAATTTTTATTTTATTTTATCATATAAATGTGTACTTTCTTCTCCAAAAGCATCTGGCGCTGTACGGATAAATCCCAATTCCAGTCATTGAGTGGACAGCAGAAACAAAACAATGTTGTAATAGATTTGTGTCTCATTCTCTACTAGCATATCAAGCAGATGCTAGAAAACAAGGGTCTTCTGTTTTAGAAAGTATGTCAGAAATTTCCATCCACAGCCATCCTTGACTCTGAGTCCAAGATCAGTTATCTCTCTGAGACCCCCAATGACCTAAGGGTCAAAACCACCTTCCTGTTTCAGAATCTCCTTGCTACCTAGTCCCTTCATTTCCTAAGGATTGCCTGTGTCTTCACAGACTTCAGGGGTATTCTCTCAGCTTCCCACTTCCTCAGTTTTATGTTGTCTTCTAAGTCCCCACTGCTTACCTAAGTTTGACCAGCCTCCTGATTCTTCCTATTCACATGGCGTCATTTCCATCACCTGCTTTTAAGTGATACCCACCTATGCCCTGAATCAGGCGTCTACCCAGGATTTTGATACTGCTCTAAGATCTGGCAATCTTCCTCCTTCATGCTTGTGTCTGAGATACATACGAAGTTCTACAGAGCTAAACAAAGCATCGGACCAGCCACCCTAACGCAGACTTTTAGGCCTAACCAGCACTCAGGGCTCCCTGCAATTCCACCCTAACTTTCTAATCTCATCCTTCTCTAGGCAGACTCACAGAACCCTGCTTCCTGGCAGGCTTATCCCATCTCTGCCGCCTGAACTTGCCTGGCTCATTCCTGTCTCTGTGCCTTTGCTCTCAGGCCATACATACTTCCTCCCCCAAAGACCCAATGCTCTCCCCTTACCTGCTACCATGCACCCATTCTGATCATAAGCTTCCTCCCTCCACATCTAACCAAGGTTCTCCCTCCCCAGAGAAGGCTTCCCTGATCACCAGGCTTCAAGGGATCTTTCGCTCTGAATTCCTATATTTCCCGATCACTCACCTGGCAATCTGCGATAGGTGTTTGTTTACCTTTTAATCTTATCTTTTCACAGGAGAGCCATTTCCTCATGAGCATGAACCATTAAGCACACTTTAAAAAGCTGAACACTACAATAGAGTCAACACTAAGAGAGAATTTTCAGGACATAAGAGACTCCCAAAAGGAACACGCAATCTCATTTTTCCATGTTTCTTTCTAGCCCTTGCCCACTCCTATTGACATTTTTATACAGTAAGAATCAACTGCACAGTTACATATACTGCTTTCCATTCTGCTTTTTCTGCTAACTTCTATAGAAAACTGTCTTTCTTGGTAAATGATGCTGATTTTCATCATTGTTAATATCTACATAACAATCATTCCCCCGAGATTCTAGACCATGATTTACTTAAGCACTGACTTCTGTCAGATGGTACATTCTTCTTTCTGTCTTTGCGCTTTTCACTGCGTCAAGTACTGTAAAATGCAAAGTAATCCCCTGAGAAATACATGTTGAAATGTATTTATTATCCATGTTCCCTAACAAATGAAATAACCCATTTCACTATTTTTCTCTCCAGCTAAATATCTAATGTAATTCTTGGTTTCAATACCTTAGGCTAGGTAGATAGGAAAGGTATTTTCCAAACACTTTTGATGTTAATGTATTTATTTTGGTATTTGATCTTATAAATATTTAAACATGGGAAGTCCCCTGAAGAAAGGCAATAAGATCCTGTAATACCTAATACAAGCTAGACACCTGGCAGGCACTCAGTAAATATTAAATATTTTTTAAACCATCTGAAGTTATAAAACATCAAATTCCTAAATAGGAGAGTGTCACTGATCTAGCTAGTACCATCGATTATGCTTGTAAACCTTTCAGTTCATTTAATAATCAAACTGGTTAATAATGTATGAATGGATGTTCCTTACAGTATATAGAAAAACACAACTGGACTTACCTGGTGAGTTGTCCAAGTCTGAAAAACAACATGAAACATCAAACAATATCTGCAACAAGAACTTCAAGATCGCATAACAAAACAAGTTTACAGCTTTCCTTCAGCTTGTTTAAGTACATATTTCAGATGAAGAAAAGCAAAAACGAAAGTTGTAATATTTAAAGTAAGTAAAATAACATATGCATGTGAACACAAACTAGAATGGAAATAGGAAAATGAAAGCACAGATTGTTAAAATGGAAGGATGTTATAGACGTTTTCCCTTTCATGTTTTGTTTTGTTAGTGCAATGTTAAAATATGTAACAAGAAAAATATTACTGACAAAATTCTTGCTATTATTGAACTAGGACATAATGCTTAATGTTGAAATAACTATGTTTCCCAAACCCACATATACTTTTAGCAAAAAAGACTGAAACTCTTACTTCCATGATAAATGTTAAATAATAAACCAACTACCTTAACACCTTAGCACAGATACTGAATCACATGAAGAACTTAATGGTACACTAGAAGCGTCTTGCAAATTTCAGTTTTCCTCAAAAAGTCGCCAATATAATTCCAAACATCAGAATCTATACAGCAAAACTTCATCATGCTGGTAACCCATTCTCTTCTCGTTCTTATTTGTGAAGAGCGATTTCTGAGGTTGCATCCTGAACTGATATGCCAAAAGAAAAATATATGACTAAACATTTACTATTTGCCATAATTATACACTACTACTTACTTAATACACTAATTTCCCCAGAAGTAATGATTAGTCAAAGTAATATGATTCTTTTCAAAATTACTGGAAAGAAAATATATTTCTGTTTTAGTCTTTTTAAACAAATTCCAGATAGCAGTTTCAAAATCACTGGCTTTAGGGAAGCCTGGCTGGCTCAGTCAGCTGAGCATGCAACTCTTGATCTCGGAGTTATAAGTTCAAACTCCATGCGTGGTGTGCAAATTACTTAAAAATGAAATCTTAAAAAAAAAAAAAAAAGAAAAGAAATCACTAGCTTTAGAATTCCACTACAATGTATTCCATTACTTCTAGATTTATGTAAATGACAACCTCATGACAAAATAGATATAGAACCAACAACCTTAATTATCATGGTAATCACTGCAAAAAGAAGTCCATATGCATTCAGGAAATACAAGGCTAGGTAAGAGATGGCACTAAATGAGGGGGAAGCAGTTGACCACAATAAGGCACTTCTACTAATAGAGTAATAGATCCATGTATAAACCTTAATTTTGAAATGAGTTCAACCAAAGGAACAGCTAACATCCATTCCACAGCTAAAATTATTATTATTCTATGTGTCCCTGTAAACTCTGATCCTGCCAATTATTACAATCTAACTAATGACAATTTATAACAATAAATTCATCGGGGGAGGGGGAGAGGGAAGGATTCTAATTATCTGAGAGAGGTTTTTTCTGATGGTTGGTTAGCTGCATCTTTTTAGCATTGACATTTCCAAGTTTTTTGTGAAAAGGCAATTTTAAGAATGTGCTGAAATCATCCTTTCAGAATCAAATCCCAGATAAGTTGTTTTATGTCGCTTGTTTTTTTCTGTTTTTTTACCATTGTGATGGTAATAAACTTGAATAAAGATGCCTGAGCACTTAAGAACAGAAGTTTCTGAATTCATCTAAGATCCTTTAACTTTGTCAAAGAAAAGACTAAAGACCCAAAGCGCCCACTAGTTTAAGTTGGGGGGGAGAAGGCTTCTGTGTCACGTGACAACCTTAAACTGACCTAGCAGGGACAGGAGGAATCACCAGCTCCAATTGAAGAGATGACTCGAAGAGAAGAAATAAACCAACTTCCAAAAGAAGGACAACCCAACAAAACATACTGCCAACTGGTTAATCTGTGTATCTCAATCTACACAAAAGACAGCAAAGAAAAGGAAAAGCGGAAAACAGCTCATAATTTCTACATAGACTTAACACTGGTTATGAACAAATAAGTTGCAAGAACCTCTTAGAAGTAATTCCGATACAAGATTTTGATTACTTAAGAGTATTATCAATTGAAAAGTCATCTGCTGGGATTATAACAGTGATCACAATAACATAGCCTTGTACAGAAAGTGTTTTCAAATGTATTATCTCATTTAAAGTTACTTGCCCAGTCACGCTGCTACATAGCATTAAAGCCAAGACCCAGCCCACCTTCTCTTGGTACTTCGAGTTGGGGGTTCTCTTCACTCCATTTGACTGACTAAAGATTATTTAAAATGTACTCGGTTTATCTGCTTTCTCTACCCTCCCTGCAGAATTGAGAGAATGTCTGAAAGATACAATTTCACAAGAATCTTGGCACTTAAACTATTTATTGTTGAGAGATGACGAATATGACTGCAAGCAAAAACAAAACTATCTCAACAGTCAAAAAAAAAAAAAAAGCGGGGGGTGGAAGGGCACTTGTTTTACCCAACTTCAATCAAAGTCTTTACAATTCTTTACGACCGTCCAGGCTAAACATACATAAAGTGAAAAACGCAGACGAGGAATTTTTGCACTTGAGTGCTTTCTCAGGAGTAAACCAAATTCCCTCCCATTTTTTCCTGCCACTGCACAAAAGTGCAGGGTTGGGGTGACTGGGCCAGAGACGTGGGGCCTCGGGGTCCCTGGCTGTCCCGGCCGGGCTGGAGGGGTGAGGACCCGAGAGGAGGGGGCCACTCTGACAGCTGGCAAGGAGAAAGCGGGGGACGCGGCGGGGCACGAGCAAGGGGCAGGGGTGGGGGTAAGGAGGAAGCGAGCTCGGGGCAAGGGACCAGAGCGCCCTCCCGCAAGGGCAGGAGAGGCGAGAGGGCGAAAGGGCGCCGGGGCGGGGCGGAGCGGGCGCGCCGGCGGAAGGGGCAGCGGACCGGGACATGGGGCCCGTGGCGCCCGGGACGCAGTGCGGGCGAGGGGAGGGGCGTCCCCGCGCAGGACGGGCGGACGCGGGGGACGAGGTTTAGGGGCGCACCGGCCGCTCTCTCGCCTAGACGCGGACTGCAGGGGCGGGGCCGGCCGGACCCCACACGGCGGCCGCGGCTGAAGGAAGGGCGCGCCAGGCACCTGCCGCCTCCACCGTGGCGGCCCCGGGCAGGCTCGGCTCTCACCTCTCCGGTTCATGGGCCGGATCCGCACGGCCACTTTCACTTTGGAGTCTCCCATCCTGCTGCCGCCGAGGCTCTCCCTCGGCTTCCGTCTGCCGCGGCCACCGGGCAACTCTTCGGGGCTGGCCGGGCGGGAGGGGGCTGCGGGCGGGAGGGGAGGGGCGGGGCGGGGGTGGAGCCGGGGCGGGGCGGGGCAGGTCGCCGGGCTCCCGGCGCGTCCTCGTTGCATGACGGGACTTGTAGTCCCTGAAGGTGGTCGAGGGCAGGATAGAGGCGGAGGGACTCCGGCGGGAGCAGTCAGGCGTGCTTCGCTGCCTGGAACGTGTAAATGCCACTCTTCTTCTACACCATTCTGCTCTCACAGCTAGTAATGAAAAATAAGCCGTGAATAAGCTGATATTGCACTTGAAAACAGAGAGTTGACTAGATGGCATGGTAGACCCTGAGAGCGACCTCTTCAGACTCATTTCCTGCCAACCTTAAAGTATGATACCTGGCTCAACTTCCTTGGCCTGGATTGAGCTCCTGGCCTTGTTTGCCGAAATCATCCTTAAAGACAAGGCAAAGGTTAACCTCTTCTGGAAGTCTTCATAGATCCACAGGTTAACCCTATACGACCCCGCCCTTTGAACCCCTTCCAGTCAAGACCTTGGGCTCCTGAGCCAATCTGAATCCAAATCCAGCGGTGTGACCATGGACCAGTGATTTGACCGCTTAAGGCTTGTCTTTTCATAATCAAAATGGAAACACTTTATGCCTTTTTCGTAGGATTGTTTCAAGGCTTAAATGAGTTAATACGTTAATACGTGTAAAGTTCTTAAAAACTCTCTGGCACTTAGGAAGTGTTCAATAACTCTAAATCATAATTATCTTCCCTTTGTTATAGCATTTCTGCCATTATTTGCTCTCCTATCATGTGTTTTTTAAACCATATCTTGTATGTGTAGCCTAGTCTGTAGTAGAGACCCAGTAAACATTTATTGTGTGAATGAATGCATGCATGCTTGCATGAAGCCGCACTAAAATTAGCTCTTTATTAGCCCAAGCAGAGACTGTGAACGGGTGGCCTGTGGGCCAGATCTGGCTTGCAAATATGTTCCATTTGGCACAACAGTACTGGCCAATGCATGAGAATTAGGAGACTTGTCTGTTCAATTCTTGGTCTATATTACCTATTAGGAATAATGGGTTGGAACTGGGTTACAGTGGCCACCTTCATGGGAGGCAAGGTTCTCCGTTTGGCCATTGCCCCCCTCCACCCTGCTTTACCACTGGTGTGCCTGGATCCCATAGGTTTGTGATGCCTACTTGGATATGTTTAAATGAGAGTATAAAACTCGAAACTATTTTACAGATGAGTCCATACAGAAAGCCAGCAAGACTTGCCCTTTTACCAACCATCCAACTGGTTGAAAGAGCTTTGAAACAGGTAGAATTGTCAAAAAGGTTAAAAACACCTTTAAGAGCAATATAATTCTCATACCACACATAGATGAACTTTGAAGACGGTGTGCTCATTGAAATAAGCCAGACACCACGCAAAAAAACACTATGAGATACCTAGAATAATGAAATTGACACAAAGTAGAATGGTGGTTGCCAGGGATGAGAGGAGGGGAAATGGGGAGTTCGTGTTTAATGGGTACAGAATTTCTGTTTGGGAAGATAAAAAAGTTCTGGAGATGGGTAGTGGTGATGGTTGCACAACAATGTGAATGTACTTAATGCCACTGTACACTTAAAAGTAGTTTAAATGATAAATTTATGTTATATATATGTATCACTACAGTTTTTTTTTTTTAAGGTTAAAAATAGGGGCTCCAGGGTGGCTCAGTCATTAAGCGTCTGCCTTCGACTCAGGGTGTGATCCCAGACTCCTGGGATTGAGCCCCACATCGGGCTCCCTGCTCTGCTGGGAGCCTGCTTCTTCCTCTCTCACTCCCCCTGCTTGTGTTCCCTCTCTCGCTGGCTGTGTCTCTCTCTGTCAAATAAATAAATAAAATCTTAAAAAAAAAAAAAGTTAAAAATAGAAAAAGGTATGCCAGAATGCCCTCTTTAAAAGAAGGGAATTGGGGCACCTGGGTGGCTCAGTCAGTTAAGCGAATGACCCTGATTTCATTCATGTCATGATCTCAGGGTCGTGAGATGGAGCCCGGAGTTGGGCTCCTTGCTTAGCATGGAGTCTGCTTCAGATTCTCTCTCTTTCCCCTTCTCCTTCTCCCCCCCCACCCATGCTCTCTCTCTCTCTCAAATAAATAAAATCTTTTTTTAAAAAAAGAAATTAAATAAATGAAAGAAGGGAATTTATTTCATAGGGGCACTTTCTCTGAGGTTTCAGAGGGCTTTCTCAGCTGCAGAAGCAGTAGATATTAATACAGTAAGTCTTGATTTTCACAGCCCAATAAAGTAAACAAATAAAATAAAGAGAACCAACTTAGGATTGCCAGCTTTTTAATTTTACTAGGTAAATTTCTTAAAAACTAATGCACAAAATTGCTATCTACAGTCCCTATCATTCTTTTAAGAAAAGAAAAAGGTTACAAAGGATATATTTTTATATTGAAATGTTTTCTTGATGAAGAACCCCACTACTGTCCTTTTGCTTTTATTTAGCATTGAAAAAATTTTTGTCATGTCCCCTTTACCAGAGCTGGGTACTCTGGTCTTAAACACTTCCTAATAACCATCTTACCACTTTCAGATTATAACTAGTAAGGGTTTGCGATGTGTCAAAGTTCCTGGGCAGACATTCTTCCTTTTATATCTCTTTTATAACCTGGCAAATGTTGGTTTTAAAAGGCATGTTGTGATGATAGCTTGAATCTAGCTTTTTCAACAGAGGTCAGACAGGCAGAAAAAGAGAAGGCTGCACAGTTTCTGTGGGAACATTGTGTTTAAATTTAAGCTCAAATTTCAGAGAGAAAAAAGCCCCTAAGGAGTTGAAGTGGGGGTGGGGGGAGAGAGTAATAGGGAAGAGGTGAGGACTTTCTCTAAAGTTCCAAAATCATACAAATTGTCCTGGAAACATTTGATTGGAAGAAAATGATAGTAGCTTCCCAAGAGATTGTAGAGAAAACCCCTCATGAGCCATTCTCCGTTCTGACTTCGATTCACACTACCTCCTCTCTTCTGACTTCTGCAATAGAGACGGGGAAGGAGGATTCTTAGAGCAGAGAGCCTGAGAAATGTCTTTATCTTCCCGTGGAAAGTGTTCCTGAGATAGGCCTGAGAGAAAGGACCGAGAAGCAAGTTACAACCTGCAGCCCGGGGGCTTGGGGGCCCTCACACCAGGTGAAACTGGAGCCCTGCTTCATCACCACGTCACCACGTCACCTCGCAGGGAGCGTGGCTCAAGCTCCAACAAGAGACAAGGCAAGTCACTGTCTCGCTCTTCAACTCTTCAGAGGAAGGAGAGAAAAAGAATTTAGTAAAGAAAGCACTTACTTGGACCTTCGTTTTGTAAAGCAAGGACTTAAGAAATTAACCAATATTGACGGTGCAGATACTAAATTTCAAGGCATTGTGATAGGTCTGTTTAATGTTGAATTTTAACTGTGTCATTAAGTTTCTGATTTTTTTTCCCTGACATGTTGCAAATCTACTCATTCTAAACCTGATTTCTAGTTGACATCTTGTTGTTTTGATCCAGTCATTCAACAGTTTCTGGTGGTCCATACCTAGGCTGAGGAGTACATTTTGCCTTGTCTTTGTAAGATCATCACTTACAAAATAATAATAGCTAACATACTTCGAATACTCACTATGTGCCAGACACTGTCCTAAGCATTTTACACAAATTAATTCACTTAACACTCACACTAACTCTATGAAGTACTTACTGTTATTATCCCTACATTACAGATGGGGAGATTGAGGACCCAAGCAAATTACTGAAGGAGCCACTGGGCTGCGACTGTGTTCTGACCTCTCACTCCCACTCCACAGTCTTTCACGACGGGAAACATCTATATGCAGATTGCTCAGCCCACGGGAATTCGAAAACATCCAATTTTCACCATTCCACTTTCCAAAAGAGTTTCTAAAACTCCACTAATGTAAAAAAAAAAGTGGGAACTGTGTACCAAGTTCTATTTTTGCCTTTAAAAAGGAGGGAATGAGCTAATGGCTACATCGAGGCAGGAGATTTCTTTCCAGCATAAATCAGAATTGACCTAGACTCAGGTCTCAGACTTATTGTCTCAGACATAGCTTTGCCAGAACTTAGTTTTCCCAATTAGATTCACCCAAGCTATGCTGTGAGCACAAGGAGAGCATCTTTGGCAAGTTCCTTTGTCTCCAACACCTAGGACAATGCCTGGAACGTAGTAGACAGGCATCTAATACATTTTGGGGAATGAAGATATTAGCAACACAGCGTCATGATTAACCTCAGATTAGATGACTTGCGTCAAGTCACATAGCTAGTAAGTGGCAGGGTTGGAATGCAAGCACAAATCTGTTTGATTCAAAAACTCTAGGCTGTTGTCACAAAGAAGCCATCCCCATGTGTCCTTTCATGTATTTTTCATGTTAGTGCTACCTTTTCTACCATGTGAATCCTTAGTGGGAGCCTCGGTCTCAATGACAGCAGTCATCATGTCATACCTGTTATTAATGGAGTGCTTTTTATGTGCCAGGCATTGTGCTCAGCGCTCCCCCCATGTGATCTCGTTTACCTTTCACAGCACTCCTGTGAAGTCGGTACTGTGATGCTAGCCTTTGGCAAATGGGCAACCGAGACTTAGTAAGGCAAATTAACTTGCACAGTGGCCTGAGTAAGAAGTTCCTGAATGTGAATCCTGGGTGTCCCCAACCACTGTGTGCCATTGCCTAGACTGCCAAACCAGGACCACTCCCCCGCCCTGTCTCTTCGTGTGGTATCTGGTGTTCCGCTGGGTCTGTCAGTGTTTATTGACACTCCCCATCAACCACCCACTAACAAGACCACACCTGGATCTTGCCATGATCTAAGACGGCACCACCTATGAAATTCAATACCTCCCATCCGTAACCTCAACCTCATCCAGCCTGACTCACTCTCCTACTCCCAAGGACCAAGGACACTGTTCTTAGGCCTCCCGTTCCTCAACTTACCCCTTTTTTCATACTCAAACTCCTTCGGGGTTCATTTTCTTACAACCCTAGCCTAAACCTCCCTCTTGACTGTATCATCAACACCACTCATGACCTGCGAATCCCTAAACTTATGTAATCAATTTCCCCTATCTCATCTGCCTAGGAACCCAGCTGAGAAGTCATGCATCCATGCACAGCCGTGCCCTCACAAATCTGTGGTCTTTGATCTCTGTGGCCCTTAGTAACACTTGACACTCTTTCTCCTGCTCAGCCCCCTCTCCTTTTCCTCCAGAGGACTTTACCATCTTCATCATTCTCTTGAAGCCCCCAACCCAATATGGCCACTCCCCAGCAGGGCCATTCCCAAATCATGCCACTCCTACATTGCTGTAAAAAATCAAGGCTCTCAGGTGAAAATTCCCTAAATTTCCTATGCCCACAACTTCATCTATGACTGTATTAGCACCAACTTTCCCCCTCCAGTTGCAGAGGTAGGTATGTGCCTCAAGGCTAAGGCCTCTGTCCCATGATCTTGCATCCTATCTCCATGGCAAATTTGTTCTGTTAGTCATTCCCTGTCTAACCAGATCAACCTTTCCTTCTCCATTAGCCCCTTCCCCATAGCTGAGAATCTTTCATGTGAAAATCAAAACAAAGAAGTTAAGGGGAAAAAACAAAGACAACTTCCTATCAATTCTTAGTCTACCTGTAGTAGACCTGTAGTCACCAGTCTCCCTGCCTCATAGCCAAGCTCCCCCCAAATAATAATCCACCCTCACTGTTTTCCCTTCCTCACCGGTCATTAGTCAACCAACTATTAATTTAATCATGCTTTCACCCACCCTCACCCTTCTAATAAAACTGTCATGGCAAAGTGTACTATTAACTTTCCGATTGCAAATCTAGTAGGCTATCTTTCGGTCCTCATTTTACTTGATTTCCCTGTGATATTTCATGTTATTCACCATCCCTCTTCTTGATTCCCTCACTTTCTATTACATCACTGTGTTTTCCTCGTTTTAGTTATTTATTATCCTAGTCAACAAACTTCCCACGATGTGCTTGGCACTACTGTGTTAGGTGCCTGACATACAAAGATAAGAAAGACATGGTAGCTGTTCTTAAAAACTAAAAGTTTTGCTTAGATTTCTGGAAAATTTGTAACTTCTTCAAGTTCTTTTATTGCCTCGTTGCTTGTTTCTCAGTGCCATGTGGGAATCCCCTTTAAAGACAATGTCCTCAAAAGGGGGCAGGTTCAGTATGCTACATGCTGGGCCTGGGAGACCACAGAGAAGGCAAAGCTAAGGGTGCTCCAGCCAGTTCTGGGGGTTGGGGGAGGGGGGGTGGCAGGAAGAGCCAAGAGATGGAACAGGAAGCTCAGAGGTAGAAAAAAGAGGCACAGAAGAAAGAAGATAAAGGAAAGAAACGTGGGTCTGCATCGAAGAGTATCGCAAGGACGTAACTTGCAAGAAGTTTATGTGGCTTCCTTAACATCAAAAGCCATGTTTCTGGCCCCTGTTTGTTCTTTCCCTATTACCGCCCTCCTATTCTAGGCCTTGGACAGTTCTTACTTTCAAAGCCTCTGTACGACCCCTCCCCAAAACATACAGAACGTATCCCTCCATCTTGTGTTTGGGGGTCTCTTTGGGTCACAGAATTGGATTTCTCCAAAGAGGGTAAAGCCACAACCTTGGGACTTAGGAGGCTGAATGGAACTGGCTTAGATTTTGAGAGATTTAGATGATTAGAAGAGTCCTCTTGAGTGTTGAAGGTTAAAGATGTCCTCTGAGGGACGCCTGGGTGGCTCAGTCGGTTAAGCGTCTGCCTTCGGCTCAGCTCATGATCCCAGAGTCCTGGGATCCAGTCCCACGTCGGGCTCCCTGCTCAGTGGGGAGTCTGCTTCTCCCTCTGCCTGCTGCTCCCCCTGCTTTGTGCTCTCTCTCTCTCTGACAAATAAATAAATAAAATATTTTTTTAAAAAGTGCCCTCTGAAATGTGCTAGGTAGGGTGGCCCCAGGCAAGGCCCTCTTTCCCTGGGATCTCATTTGGAATGAGATAGGGTTTAGGAACCCAGAGAACAAGGTACCTTGTAAACTCAATTATTTGTGTATTGGTTTCCTTTCTATTCTCTCTTTGCATTTAGTAAACGTTCTTAGACTTATGTTTATTTGACCTATGCTAAGGGGAAGCAAAAGAAGGGGCTTTTTGACAGATCTTTAAAAGGGAAGAAGTCTACCTCTGAGGCCAATGTGGTAAGAGCAATGGGGATTGGGAAAAGACCACAAGAGTCAAATCAGGAGTACACAGATTTGAGATCACTGGGGTCTGCTCCAGGAGAGTCCTCTCTTCATGCCAGCCTCACAGCCCTGGGTTTTACTTTTCTGTGGAAGGTGGCATTCCTCATCCCCTCTCCCCACTTACTGCTCTCTCCCCAGTTGGTACCGTCTGTATTATCCATCCTGCTTGCTTTGGTCACTCTCACTCAAGGATGCTCTCCCTCTGCCAGGTGAAACCTAACCGTTCAAGTCCCATTTTCTCTGTAAAGTCATCCTTCACTAAATCCTAACATGCATTACTATTTCCCTTCTGGAAACTTTTCTAGCACTTTACTATATTAGCATCAGGTTACAAGCCGATGTCAGTGATGGATATAGGTCTTGCCTTCTCCAACTAGAGCAGGAATGATGTCTTCTCATCCTGGTGTTGCTCAAAGCAAGGACCACACAGCCAATGTGACATACACTAGGGGACTGAATTGTTCCAATTAAAAGGCACAGAGGTGGAAAAACCACAAGACAAGAGAAAGGCTGTTAAGTGAATTATTTTGACTGATACTCTAGAGGGACAAGAAATTCCAGGAATAAATAAACCTGGGGGCAGAAGATCTTTAGAACAGCCCTTGGCCCTTTATATTGAGGAAATTTCAATTCCTCCCAATCTCTGAAGATCCAGAAGTAAACGCCCTTCCAAATCACACAGATTTCACACTAACCTCCCCCCAAGTGTTTGCTCTGTGTATAAACATAAACTCCCTTCCCCCTTTGTTGAAAGCATCTCTTAATGACATCAATAATGAATCTCCGACAGGCTTAGTTCATCTCCATAAATCATTTAGGGACAGAGGTCAGGAGAGGGTATTCTTTTGATATTATTCAAGGCAGATTGTACAGATCAGGCCCCGTAAGTAAGCACAAAAGGACATCTATAAAATATTCATAGGCTGCAGTACAAACGCACAGACTGCTTGGGGGACCCACTGTACCACCTAAGGGATTAGATGAGTCAGATCTACGGTTGCAGTGGTCTGCTCCCTTAAACGCAGAGGTTTCCACAGCTCATCAACAAATCCCATTTAGAATTTAAAGGGGTTTTTTGAAACCACAGAAGAAAGCTTAGGGCAAGCTGGAGGTAAACTATTTGGCCCAGGGCTCTTCTGGTAAGGGAAGCAACTGACTTTTTTTCACAAACAGGGCTACCTGGAGAAGGAACAAAAACCTCCTCTGGGAAATCCTGGATAGAGCTGGAAAAAAATTCATCTCTTAGGAACATACCTTAGGATGAACCTTATTATTGCTATTTTTTCATCAAATATAATTCAATCTCACCCGTATTTGATTGTATGTATAATCAAGTACTTGCCTGATAAGGAAGCAAAAAATGAGTATGACAGGCTCTACATTTCCAGAAGGTTATAATTTATTTGGAGATAAATACGCTGTTACAATGGAAGGAATTATCCATAGGTTTCCACCTCTGATACCGGGCGAGGCAATTAAGATCCTGTTTTCCCAGGGAGGTTGTCACATAGTGCAGCTGCACGTGGGTGGGGTGGAGACCTAAGTGTCGCTGGGGAGAGAGGACCATTCTGAGTCACCCCAGATTCAGATCTCGGAGGTGTCGCCCCGGCAGGAAGCACGAGGGTGGAGCACCCAAATCCTGATACTGGAGGGAAGACAAGAGCAGGGGAAACGTCCCAGGCTGGGATGGAGGCCACGTGTGGTTTTCATCTTCCAGGCACAGGGCACGAAGCGGTTAAAGAGAAACTGAAGACAGCTGTAGCCTGGGGGCTCTGTAATAGGAAGTATCATGGAGTTAATTTTTCTATGTCACCCAGGGAGACTTTTTTCAGCTGGGACACAATCTAGAAGCTGTTCTACCCACTAGAAAGCCAGGAGCTATAAAACCTGCCCAATGCCACAGTCTGACTCAGGGGCAGTTGAACAAACCCCAGAACGGAGCGGGGACAGCTGCAGTATTCTCTCGCTGACACATCCTCAATGGGAGGAAAGCAAAACCTTCAAAATGTAGAATGATGTAGCCGTCAGTCACCAATATAAATTCCAGACACATCAAACACTTACGTGTAAAAACACGAAAAAGTAGAGAAAACTGAAAGTGAGTAGTTAGCTGATCTCAAGCAAAGAAAGAAGTCCTCAGGAATAGTACAAGCAACGAGAAACTTGTTCCAGGTCTTTCTAGGTGCAGGCAGGACTCAAACGTGGGTCTGTGCCAGGCCAGAGCCCTAACCCTTCACCCTCAACAGACATGCTTCTTTAAAGAAAAAATAAAAACCGGTAGTTCAAGAAAGGAAGATTTCTGAAGAATGCCCCCAAACGTCACCAAAAAATGGAAAGACCAAGCCACAAATTGGGAAGTGTGGCAATTCTGGTAGAAGTAGAATTATAGTTCTAAAGAAGTTTTATAAATCAAAAAGAGAAAAGACAGAAAGAGACCAATAGACACGTTTTTTAATTGAGGTCCAATAGAAATTTTGACAAAAGTGAGAAACAGGGCAGTTCCCAAAGGAAAAAATGTAAATAATGAACTTGTGAAAACTGTTCAGTCTCCTTCATATTAAAGAAACGCACATTTGACAAAGACATGACATTTTTCTTTCTAACAAATTGGCAAGCTTCTAACAAAAAGTTAATGCCTAGTTTTTGGTGACATAAAGCTGATAAAGTGACCATCTTTTTAGAAGGCCAACACAGGACACAATCATACCAGAAAAAAATTAATAATAGTAGAATATATAATAAATAACACGACATATGTGTTGTTATTTTAACATAAAAATATGAAAAATAGGTGTTAATCTAAACTATATATCATTCTGTATTGTTTACTTATCTGTTACATAAGTGCTATTTAAATAAAACCGCCATGGGACTAGTGAGCAAGGGCAACTTGTATAATTAATAACAAGACTAAATAAAAAATGGTGTGCAAAAAAAATATGATTTTTTAAAGATTTTTTAAAGGTTATTTATTTTAGAGAGAGAGAGCGTGTATCGTGTGCGTGAGTGGGGGGAGGGGCACAAGGAGAGAGAAAGAGAAGGAGAGAAGCAGACTCCCTGCTGAGCGTGAGGCAGGACCCAAGGACCCTAAGATCACCAGAGTGAAATCAAGAGTCAGGCGCTCAAACGACTGAGCCACCCAGGCTCCCCTAAAGGTTTTTTATTTTTGAGTAAGCTCTACACCCAACGTGGGGCTTGAACCCACAACCCTGTTACCAAGAGTCGCATGCTCCAATGACTGAGCCAGACGAAGGCCCCCCAAAATATGGTATTTGTATCATGTTTCTTTTGATTCTCTGATACAGCAACTTACTTTAGCTTTTTCTAACTCTTTATTGGCTATTTACATTTCGTAGGCTATATTATTGTGTATGCTTAAGATACACAAACGTAATACTTTTCAAAAGGGGAGTGTAAATACAATAGGACTAATTAAACAAATCTTTTTTTTTTTAAGATTTTATTTGTTTATTCGACAGAGATAGAGACAGCCAGTGAGAGAGGGAACACAAGCAGGGGGAGTGGGAGAGGAAGAAGCAGGCTCATAGCAGAGGAGCCTGATGTGGGGCTCGATCCCAGAATGCCGGGATCACGCCCTGAGCCGAAGGCAGACGCTTAACCACTGCGCCACCCAGGCGCCCCTAATTAAACAAATCTTAACCCATATTTAATAAAAAAAGAACAAAGATGTTTCTTTCTCTCCCATAATACCATTGGATATTTTTACCCTTTCTGTTTCCTTTTACAATAACTTAGAGGCTCCTTTACTTTTATGCAGTGATAGAATGAATACACTCAAAATAAAACCAGTTTGAGTTACAGAGCTGCTATTATCAAGCCCACATTACACTAATTCCTGGTGTCAGCCCAATGTGATGGAGAAAAGCTACTACCCTCTCAACAAAGCATTTTAGCATGGAATACTTAGGATTTTACTTACTAGTAATAGCAGAATTTTAGACATGTAGGAATTTGTATTCAGCTCTCCAAAAATGTTCATCCACTTTGCATCCACAGGCTTGTTTTGGCAGAACAGCTGTTTTTCAATAATGTAATTCGCAGCTATACATTCATCTTATTTACCGTTCATGTCTAAAATGCTCATCATTCCTGGGGCGCCTGGATGGCTCAGTTGGTTAAGTGTCTGCCTTCGGCTCAGGTCATGATCCCGGGGTCCTGGGATCGAGCCCCAGTTTGGCTCCCTGGTCAGCGGGGAGCCTGCCTCTCTCTCTCTCCCTCTTCTCTGCTTGTGCTCTCTTTCGGGCTCTCTCACTCTCTCAAATAAATAAATAAAACCTTAGAAAAAAAATAATAAAATGCTCATCATTTGTGAACACTCCAAAGCAAGCCATCCTACAGGCCCATGTCTCAGAAGGCTAACTCCTTCCCTTTTTATAAAGTCAAATATCTCATTAAGTTATTCTGCAGTTTTCAGGAGACTGAAAAATGACCTAAGCTTTTCTAATGAAAATCTCAGTTTCTTAGGTGAGCAAATCACATTCCTCTTTAGCAATGTGGTGCAGCCAGTATGCAAAACATTTAGCAGGAAATATCTTTTCTCATTGTCTGGTAAGAAATGTATAGACTGAATGGAATTTGCCCAAATTTACATTTTGGACTGTCTGACAAATATGCAGATAGACAAACATGATCCAGTTTGTGGTTGGATAATACATTAATAGTCTTTTGTTTTATGTTTTCTATAGTTTCATTAAAGTCTTCACAAAAATCGATAAGATGACTTGGAATTCCATTTTTTCTTATCAACATACTTAAGAAGTAGAACATTTTTTGTTCAGGGAGGAAAAAGTTTTCCTATATCCTCTTAGTTCAGCAGCTAGGGCCTATGAATTAAACTGACAAGACCAATTAACAGGATAAAAGGTACAATTTTTATTTAATATTTATGTGCACAGGGGTTCACAGAAAAGAAGTGAGACTCAAAGAAGCAGTTAGACTTGGGGGCTTATATACCATTTTAACAAAGGAAAGGAGGATTAGGTTTCAAGGGATGATAAATCACAGGGAAGTGGCTAGGAAATATATGGGGAAACTAATGGAAGATAATGGCTATTTTAGTAAGGTCTGTTTATGCAAACCCATCTCAGTGTCAACTCCCTATTTTTGATTGTACAAGTGCTCTTCTCTTCCTTGGGCAAGGGGGGAGCTGGGGGGGGGGCACCTTTCTCCAGCGAAAATTTATACAGTGCTTTGAGGCAGATGGGAAGGCAGAGAGCATTTTTTCCCTCCACTGTTTCTCAAATGACTTCAGCTCAAAATGATATGCCAAGATAACATATGTTGGGGGGCATATCCTGATCCCCTTTATTATCACTGTTGTTGCCGTGATTTAACTCATCACTTGATATACTATAGAAAACATAATGGTTGGTCAGCTCTGCCAGGATCAGCTCTACATTGCAAGAGCCCAATACATCTGTTATCAAAATTTCCTCTTTCATTCTCCTGTTCTCCCACAGGACACTTTATTTTTTAAATTAAATAACTAATTAATTTAATTTAATTTAAGGTAAGCTCTACACCCAACGTGGGGCTCGAACTCACAACCAACCCCAAGATCAAGAGTCACATGCTCCCCCGACTGAGCCAGCCAGGTGCCTCAGGACACTTTAGTTTTATTTTAACCCCCGAATTAGGGACTGTGACTTCCCTGAGACACAGACACAATCAAAGGAACGATATGAAAATGTGTGCTCCTTAGTGTGGTATGTTCACACGAATTCAATGGCCACTCCTTTCCACTAAGCAATGGTGCCTTTTGGAGAAACAAACAAGCAAACGAGCAAACTTTTGATTGATTTACAAGAACGTGCCCGTCTTATCCCAGGCTTTTGAGATTCATACTTTTACATTGTCTCCCCCATGCCTGACCCCAAATTGTTTTCTGCCCCGGCATAGTGTGCTCTGTTCTGGTTACTTACCTCCCCAATCACGTCCCCGTGTCCTTTTGTCTGTCAGTAAAATGACACAGTTGTTTAGCCTTCATTTTCAGTGACGTCTGGGTCATGCTGGTGTTGGTATTACCATCTGAATTCTTAGAAAACATGATCACAATATTCACGATGTTAAACATTAAACTAGCACTCCATACAAATTCTCAATGCAAACAAAGCACAGCAGTGAATCCACAGAGACAAAGACAGACTGTTAAGCCTCCTGGTTACAAGGCGCTCTGAGTTACACACTTAAATTGAATCATGCTGGTGATCACAAGGAACTGGAAGTCATGGCAGCCAACATCCGCAGTTGGTGACCCTGGAGGATGGCTCATCTATGCCATAGCCATTTGATACTAAAAGCAGTGTTTTCAGCCCCTATGTGTTAGCAACTGTATGCATTTTGTAACCTGCCCCCAGGCTTCCACACCCATCTGAAAACCTGCACCTCTAGAGGGGTTTCCTGGAATGTGGAACTTTCAGTGCTAAATTTCAGTGCTAAAACCACGAGACTGGGGTGAGGGGGCACGAAAGGTCCTGTGAAAACAGCGCTTTCAGATATTTCTGGTGGGAACTATACCTTGGTGCAAGTTTTCTGGAGAGCAACTTGGAGTGAATTTTAAGAGTCTTAAGCATGTTTATACCTCCTAGTTCTAGGAAGTTAATCTTAAGGAAGTAATTAGAGGAGGTCATAAATAGACATTTATGATTACGGATAATCAGTTGAGTTTTATTCATAATATTGAAAACTGATAATAGTTTAAACTTTCAACAATAGAGAAATAGATAAACTGTGATATGTTTTTTACAATGGGATGCAGTCATTACATGTAATCATTAAAATTCATGTTTTTGGAGAATACTGAATGGCATGGAAAGATATATTCTAACAATAATTTTTAAAAGCAGTTTACAGTCTGATCCCATTTTTACCTAAAATATGCATTTATACCCACATACATACCCTATACATTAAAAGGAAAAGAAAAACAAGAAATACTCCAGAATGTTAGTTTTTAGTTCTCAAGAGGATTATGGCTAATTTTAATTATTTATTATGCTTTTCATATTTTTCCAATTTTCTGTAATCAATAATTTTTTTCTGACTTTTTTGCTTTTGTAACATTTAAGTATTTCATATTTTTGAATTACATATTTTAATGACCAAAAAGTGCTATAAAAATAAGAAAACAGGGGCGTCTGTGTGCTCAGTCAGTTAAGCGTCCAACTCTTGAATTCAGGTCAGGTCGTGATCTCAGGGTTGTGAGATCAAGCCCGTGTTGGACTCCACGCTGGGCATGGAGCCTGCTTAGGATTCTCTCTCCCTCTCCCTCTGCCCCTCCCCCCATTCATGCTCTCTTTCTATCTCTAAAAGAAAAAAATAAGAAGGCAAACTTCACTGTACTATAACGAAATTGGAACCGTTTTAAGGTATGACCAGATTTCTTGATTAGCCACTGTCAAGATGAGAAGGTTAAAACAGAATTTTGATAGATGTCATCCAAGGTGCAAGCGAACGATACCAATGGATCCTGCCCATCAGGTCACTTCATGCAGCTGCTTGGGATACATTTTGCATAAAATTCAAGTTGGTCTTCATTCACATGCTCCTGTCCTCAGACTTGGAGCCATTGTTTCTTTCACAGAAGAGGCAAACAATTGATGCAATTATCCTTCAGACCCTCTCTTGTAGATTTGCCTGATGATGTAAAAAAATAATCAGATAAAATGTTTTAATACTGTCTGAAGGCTGAGCAATTGCCAACCATGAATGTGGGTTTTCTGGAATAATGGAAGGAAACGACATTTTTCATTACAGGCTAGCATGGGATGCCGATAATGAAGTAAACCATAGAAAAATAAGAGACTGCGAAGAAATTTGTCTGAGCTTTAACCAAAATGTAGAGAAGGAATTAATATCAAAACATTACTCCATATTCTTTATAGTTATAATTTAAATAGTTATATTTCAGCTAGCTATAGGGTAAATCATACACAGTTCTCATTCCCAGGGTGGATTCCCTTATTCTTACTAAATCTTTCAGTTGCCTGTCGAGTTTTAAGTTAAAGAACCCCTTGTGATGTCATCCCCAATAGGTTTGTGAGCTAGGTTGCCCTAAGCTGACAACTCCAGAAGGAATGTGGGTGCCAGAATTGGCAGATGTGAGATGCAGCACCCCTTCTCCTAAAATGGGATTTGTGGCTTGGGCCTGCATGACCCAAGGCAAGGGGGGAGGAGATGACAATCTCGAGTCTACTGCAGGTGCTTTAAATAAGGAGCTGTGCCCTTCTATGTTAACGATACACACACTCCATGAAGTACCTGTATAAATGTTGAATCCTGGTCACCTGTCACTTTCTCTACCACTCTGCAGTGGGTCGACTGGATTCTGAAATCTCATTTTGCTCTCCACTGTAAAAGAAATTTGGAGTTCCTACTTAGCCCCCATGTGTTTTGTGTGCTAAAAGGGAGGAAAGCGAAACTGGAGGAGGGGATATATAAGGAGTGGAAAGCATGCTGCTTAGATGGAAAGGATTATGACTTTTGTTTGTTGTTTTGTTTTTTCAAAGATTTTATTTATTTATTTGAGGAAGTGAGAGAGAGAGCGAGAGAGAGAGAGAGAGAGCACAAGCCAGGGGCAGAGGGAGAAGCAGACTCCCCACTGAGAAGGGAGCCCAATGCAGGGCTTGATCCCAGGACCCTGGGATCATGACCTGAGCCAAAGGCAGACACTTAACAGACTGAGCCACGCAGGTGCCCCAAGGATTGTGATTTTTGCACAGTCCCCTGGAATATCCTATGTGTTACCCTCAGGTTCCTAACACACAGAGAAATGTAAATTGTGCTGGGCCACCCCCAAAACTACTCCCCTCCCTTTCTCGGGATTAACTTATTCCTCTCCCTTCCTGGTTGTTCAAAGTTCAGCTCACCACCCAGTTCTCTATCAGGAAAGCAAGTGGAATCTGGTCACCCCAAATGCACCGATGGCTGGGACTGGGGGCTGGGCTGGGTTTAGAACTGCAACATGGGAGCTAAAGATTATAAAAGCTCAGAAGGCGAGGGGCTATCAAGGTGAAAATCAGGAGACCAAGTCCTACGAGCCAAAGAAGTAATCAAGTCCTGCTAGTTTGAGACCAGGGAGGAGCCCAGAGAACATGAGATTCCAGCCCCAGCCGAGTAGGGGGGGTAGGTCACTGCAGGTCAGAAACTGGCTCTCCGGCCAGGATGTTATCAGGAAAGGGCAAACTGGATCAAGCGTCCAGGAAGTTATGAGGGTGAGTCAAGATGTGTTTGTGGCCTGATTTGAAGACAAGGCTTGTTTGCCTCAGACGGTACATCTTTATGAGTCCTTCAGGGCAGGAACTGGTGAGCCTGGGACCTATACCAGGCAAACCGGGAACAGGAAGAGCAGGCTGAAAAGCAAGAACCACAGAACCGTGTGGTTGCAGGTGAGTTGGCACGAAGGTTCTCCCAGGTATGACAAAGCACACGTGACAAGGGTGCCACTCAACACTGGCCACATATTAGACTCAGTTGGGAGCTTGAAAGAAAATCCCAGTGTCCAGCCACACCCCAGACCAATTAGACTGGAATTTCTGGGGGTTGGATATGCTTTGGTATGCTTTAAAAACCTCCCCAGGCAATTTTAATATGCACCCGGGGGTGGGAATCACTGAGTTACAGGTAGGTTCTCAGAATGCTGCCCTGAAAGTTTAATTCTGATGGGGTGATTTTCTTGTGATCAACTCCTAATTATGAAACAAGCTTTGTAAAAACAGTGCTTAAAAAAAACATTTAAACAGGGGTGCCTGGGTGGCTCAGTTGGTTAAGTGTCTGCCTTCAGTTCAGGTCATAATCCCGGGGTCTTGGGATCGAGCCCCGTGTAAGGCTTCCTGCCCAGCGGGTAGTCTGCTTCTCCCTCTGCCTCCCCCCTCTCCACTCCTGCCCTCTCTCTCTCTCTCTCTCTCTCTTAAATAAATAAACTCTTTTTAAAAAATTTTAAAACAATAATAAACATGTTTATTTAAACCATAAATCAATATGTCCTGAAGCTAAGGAGTTGGGGCTTCATCCAAATTGAGCAAGCCCCTGGAGGATTTTGATCAGGGGAGCGATATGACAAAAGTGACAAGGTCGAGAGGGTAACTGGACACTGATGTACAGGATAGAGCCAGTTTAGTTCGGCAGGAATTTATTAATGTTGGTAGCTAGCATTTATTCCTCAATCCTGCCAACAGCCCCACGAGGTGGGGACTTTGGTTGCCTTGTTTTACAGATGGAGAATTGAAGGATTAAAAAGGTGAGGTGACTTGCCTAAAGTCACAGATGAATAAAAAGCAGAGTCGGGATTTGAATCCAGTCAGTCAGACTCCGAAACTCCCTTCATAACCACCTTGCCGCACAACTTCCAGTTTCATGAATGACTGTGCCCGTGTATTCTTTAGGGACACAAAGATGGATGTCACCGGTCTTGCCTTCAAGAGAGGGGCAGATGTGTCATAAATAACCACAGTGCTGGGTGATAAGTGCCTAAAGGTGTTTTGGGAACAGAAATGAGGCACAATTAAGTCTGCCTAGGGGAATGATGCTGGAAGAAAGCAACAGTGGACACGTCTTTGATCTTAAAGAAGAGAAAGAGTGGAAATGGGAAAGTCTTTACAATAATCAGGTCAGGAGCCGGGATTGTGGCTTTGGGGTTGGAAAGGAGGGGTCAACAGGGTGGGACTAAGGTGAGTGTCCTAGGGCTTTCAGGCTGCTATAATAAAAATACCATAGACTGGGTGATATTTAAACAACAAAAATTTATTTCTCATAGTTCTGGAGGCTGGAAGTCCAAGATCAAGGTGCCGGCAGATGGGGTGTCTGGTGAGAGACCACTTCCTGATTCATAGCTGGCCATCTTCTGGTTTTATCCTCACATGGCGGATGGGGAGAGGGAGCTCTCCGGGGTCTCTTTCTAAGGGAACCAATCCCATTCACAAGGGCTCCACCCTCATGACCTAGGTCCTAAAGCACAAGGATTGGTTAGAGGAAGTCCAGCTTTTCCAGGGTTGACCTGACCGTCATTCTCTGAATCTTTTCTATATTTGGCTGAGGGGAGAGCCAGCACTCTCCAGGTATATTTGGGCTAAATTAGGGGTTGGGGTGAAGGTCGGTCCATGGCAGTGATGGACTGGGCAGGGGGTGGGAGGACGCCAGCTCACCACCATACCTTCTGAGTCTGTGAGTCAGCCACTCTCTGGGCCAGTGCAGAAGAGAATGTAAGCCATGACTTGGACCAATAACAGGGTCTGTAACACGCCCATGGATCTGTAGCATTCATTGGTGGGTTTGCCCCCATTCTCACATCACATATAACCACTTAAATTATGTAGTTTTCATTTGGTCCTTAATTACTAGTCAATGATTATATTTCCTGTGATATGTCTTTATTTGTTTATTTATTTATTTATTTATTTATTTATTTATTTATTATTTTTTAGAGACAGAGAGCACTGGGGTGGGGGGTGGGCAGGGGCAGAGGGAGAATGAGAGAAAATCTCAAGCAGGCTCTGCTGTCAGCACAGAGCTCAACGTGGGGCTTGACCTCATGACCTTGAGATCATGACCTGAGCTGAAACCAGGAGTCAGACGCTTAACCTATTGAGCCACTCAGATGCCTTCTTATGATTTTTAAAGACTAATATACCTACCATTTACTACTCTTTCTTTAATGAAATTAGCCATTCTGATATTTTCCGATCATTCTTCAAGATTCCTTTTGGAAAGTGGCCTCTTCCTGATTTCTGAAAATTTTATTTCTACCAAGGCAGGAATTTTAGAAGAATGCCCTATGTCTGTTTTCTTTTGTTTTATTGTGACCAAAATAGAATGCTGAGTTATAAAATAGTTCCTCTTTCATCATTTCTATCCACCTTCCGTGGCAATTTTGTGGCTGTTTTAGGCTATACCAGCCAGTGGCTATTGTTAAAATCAAATAGGATGATATATATGAAAGCTCTTTGAAAAGCATGAAGACACCACTCAGAGTGACTCTTGTTGGTGCTGTTGTGCCAAATGGACTTAAAAAAGTTGTGTCTTTTTATTTTCAGGACCACATATATTATTGCTTGAAACTATACATAACCTAACAGAAAGCAACTACCAGAAACAACCATCAGTTTTACTGTCTTTCCAATGATGATTCTTACATTTGTCATGGGATAATTTTTCTTTCTTTCATTCTTTTTTTTTTTTTTGCTGTTTTTTAATGATTTTTTTTTTTTTTTTTTTTTTTGTAGAGCACTTTTAGGTTTACCACAAAATTGAGAGGAAGGGACAGAGATTTCCCATATACTCTCTGCCCCTACATGTGCACAGCTTCCCCCACTATCAACATCCCCCACCAGAATGGTACATTTTCCACTAAGGATAAACCTACACGAACACACTGTAATCACCCAGAGTCCATAATTTACCTTAGGGTTCACTTCTGATGTTGTGCGTCCTATGGGTTTGGACAACAGTAGAATGACATGTATCCATCATCATAATACCATACAGAGTATATTTCACCGACCTGAAAATCCTCTGGGCTCTGTAGACTCATTCTTTCCTCTCCCTAACCCTGGCAACCATTGACTTCTTTACTGTCTCCATGGTTTGCCTTTTCCAGAATGTGCTATAGCTGGAATTGTATAGTACGTAGTCTTTCAGATTAGCTTCTTTCACGCAGTAATATGCATTAAAGTTTCCTCCATGTCTTTTTGGCCTTGATAGCTCTTTTCTTTTTACAACTGAATAGTATTCCATCGTATTGCAGTTGATTTATCCATTCACCTCTGAAGGACATCTTGGTAGCTTCCAAGTTTTGGCAATGATGAATAAAGCTATAAACATCTCTGTGCAGGTTTTTGAATGGACATAAGCTTTAAACTCATTAGGATAAACACCAAGGAATAGGATTGCTGCATCTTATGGTATGCTTAGTTTTGTAAGAAACTGCCAAACTGTTTTCCAAACTGATGTAACTGTTTTCCATTCCCACCAGCAATGAATGAGCATTTCTGTTTCTCCATATCTTTGTCAGCATTTGGTGTTGTCAGTGTTTGGATTTTGGCCATTCTAAGAGGGGTGTAATAGTATCTCATTATAGTTTTCATTTATATTCCCCTGATGATGTGATGCAGAGTATTTTGACTTAAAAAAACAGCCCATTCCCCTTTAAAACACACAACTGTAACATATATCAATCTAGTGTGGGATTGTGAGCAACAAGATTGCATTTCTTTGTCCATTGACTGATAATGGATAAAGAAAACATGGAGATATATATATATAATGGAATATTACTCAGCCACCAAAAAGAATGAAATCTTGTCATTTGCAACGATACAGGTAGAGCCAGAGAGTATTATGCTAAATGAAATAAGTCAGTCAGAGAAAGACAAATACCATGTGATTTCACTCAAAGGTGGAATTTAAAAAACAAGAACATATGGGAGGGGGGAAAAGAGAGAGAGGGAAACAAACCATAAGAGACTCTTAACAACAGAGAACAAACTAAGGGTTGCTGGAGGGAAGGGGATGGGAGATGGGCTAGATGGGGGATGGGGATTAAGGCGGGCACCTGTTAGGATGAGCACTGGGTGTTGTATGTAATTGTTGAACCACCAAATTCTCCTCCTGAAACCAATATTGCACTGTATGTTAACTAACAAGAAATTAAATAAAATCTGGAAGAAGAAAAAAAAAAGATTACATTCGTTTTCTTCCTGACACTCTTTTTCTAAAATGGGCCTTGATCTCTTATGAATGGGTGCTTAGTTGGTTGCACGTATGCGTCCATGCCTCAGACTCCTTGTAATTTTAATGTTTTCTTCATACTCCATAAATGAGGGTACGTCATTTAGGGGTCTTAATTTTAAGAAGTAGACACTTTCAATTCAGAGAAAATGAATTTATTGCAAACATGTTGAACAGCTTCATGGGGAGTGGTGCTGGAGGACCCAGCTGGGCTCAGCTTCCAGAAGCAATGTCAAACTGCACTACAGAACTGGGGCCAACATGACCCAGTCGGCACCACTGCCATTTCTGGGCCCCAAACACTATATCGTATCGACTGCCTTTTCAACATCCTTGCTGCCCCCCACCCTCAAGACAAAGCAAGTTCCCTTCCCTCCCTTCTTGGTTCAGTACCCTCTGAGCCCCTGTCTGGGAGAGGGACATCTGATGGGCAGAGCTGGTCACATGTCTGTGCCCTAGTAGCAAGGGACAATGGGAAAGGGAGGCATTTCACAACATGAGAAACTCCCAGGATATCGGAAAGGTGTTAAAAAGATGTTGGGTGGCCACGAATGTGAAAACATCTGGTACGATGGGGATGTTCATCACATTTACATATGTGCTGTCCTTGCGGAACTTCTCGATGTATCTGGCATCCCATTTCTCATTTGTCATTTGCATAGTCTAAACCTGTTTCTTGAAAAAGAGTTTTTGTCCCCCCCATTCCTCTCGCTGTTACAAGAGTTCGTGGACCTCCTAAAACAAAGTCAAAGTCTTTTGAGGGGGCAGAGACACTTAAAGAACTGAACAAAAGCTATGGATCTTCTCTTCAGAGAAATGCACATGCAAAGTAGTTTGGGGAGGTTCACGGGTCCCCAGAAGACACTGCTGTTCTCAAAGAGGTCGATGGCTCAGAATGAGGCTGAGAACGAGAAACGCAAGGAGTTTCGCAATTTGCTTTCCATCTGCCAGAGGTGGACTGTTCCTTGGGAATTAGTCAGTGCTGGGTCTTACTTGCTCCACTGGCCAGCTGCACAGCCCTGGGCAAGTTACACAAGCTGAACATTAGTTTCCTCATCTGCCGAGAGGAAATAATAATACCTAACTATGAGGTTGGTACTAGGGTTAAATAAGATGTATCTGCATAACACCTTGGAAGGTGTCTGGCCCACAATAAAGGTTCAAGAAAAAAACCCTGTTCTCCACCCCTTTCCTTGTCATCACTTACCTGTACTTCTTATCCCACCTCCCTTCTTGAAGATTCTTAGCTGGAAAGCACCTCCAAGGTCATCTACTGAGGCTTATCTACTCTCCTTGGTCTCTCTTTTTCTCTTTAAATGAACAAGTAATGCGTCTGTCCTTCTGCCCTGTCCTTGCTGTAAGCACAGATGCCTCAAGCTGTCCCCCGACTCTTTGCAGAGCTCGGAGGAATGAGCCTCCTGGGTGTTGTTCCCTGGCTCTTCCTTACATTTTCAGCTGTGATGTTGACTTCCAAAGCACCCTTCGTTCCCTCCGATCAAAGCTTCGCATTAGCCTCTCCCTTAGCCTCAGTCTACACATCCCCACCAGTTGCAGAAACACTTCCTTATGGAGCGCCTTTGTTAGCAGTCACTTGACTGCCGGTTCCAGATGAACTGG
This sequence comes from Ursus arctos, assembly GCF_023065955.2. Lineage (NCBI taxonomy): Eukaryota > Metazoa > Chordata > Mammalia > Carnivora > Ursidae > Ursus > Ursus arctos. The sequence goes on along the minus strand of NW_026622775.1, from coordinate 63,484,738 downwards.
CTCATTTTTACCCTCTAAAAGTCACTCATCCACAACTCCCTTTCTACTCTGAAATATTAAGTTGGAATTGTCTTCAACGCTCCTCAAAGGAAGCAAGCTACTTTCTCTCCAGAACCTCTTATCTCTTCCGGCCTTTTAGAGCTGGAGAGGCAGATGGTCTCATTTTGTAGGGGATGAGAATGAGGGAAAACCTAGATCCATAATCGTAGCACTTGTGGTAATCGGAATTTTGTAAATAGGAATTTGGGGAGAAAAAGCAGGATGTCATTTGACAGTGCTAGAGAGGGTATGGGTCTCCTTTAAAATTGTGATTTTTCTCTTTGAGGGAGAATTCTGCAAGGACTTGACCAGAGCCACTGTCCATTCACCTCTTGTTTAGGCCCAGAATGTGCCTCACTTGGACTCACGGTGGACTTTGTCAGACAAAGCCTCCAGCGGCCTTCCGTGGCTTACACAAATGTGATATGGGCTACTCATTTCAAGCCAAGACCTTATAGCTGGAAAATAAGGAAGTCAGTCTCATCCACTCATCCAAATAGCCATCATCTATTGAATGTGCCTACCATGTGCCAGGCTCTATCTAAATGCTGGGAATATGGCAGCATGGTCTCTTCTGGAGCTGATCTTATGGACAAGAACTTATGGCCATGGACAAGTCAATTTACAATGTAATGTCTGTGTGAAGATAAATAAAGCAAGGTACAAGGTACCTGGCAACCACCATTCTACTTTCCATCCCTATGAATCTGACTACCCTAGATACCTCGTGTAAGAGGAATCATACAGGATTTGTCCTTCTGGGACTGGCTTATTTCACTTAGCATCACGTCTTCATGGTTTACCCATGTCCTAGCTCTCCTGGGTTTTGGGAGTGGCAACTTGGAGATACTTTCAACTCGGCTGGTGGTGAGCGCCCCCTCGAGGGCAGAGACTGATACCTCATCCCAATATTTCTGAGCGCCCAGTATGTAGTAGGTGCTCCATAAAACGATTGAATGAAGGGTAGTCAGTCGTTCATTAGATTTTAAGCTTTTATAGTTGAGTGGACAAACATGATCCTGCATGTGTGGCTCTAAAGAGTAGGAATAAAAATAGAATTATGAACTTTTGACAAGAATAGAGACGAGAGATAAGGATAGAAAGTTACGAAGCATCAAAAAAAAAAAAAAGTCACGAAGAATCACGAAAAACGAGCACAGTATCTTTCGTACATCCACCTGCAGCGGCCATTTCAAAAATATAGACCCAGAGAGGTACTTCAAGCAAAGGCCTGGGAACTTGAACTGTACATTTTCTATAGGATTTTCTTCTAGAAGCGTCTCCATTCCAGCTGCAAGGGAACGTGCATGTCGGCAAAGCTACTCCGTGAAAAGATGGGACGCCCTGATGAAGGCCTTCTTGAAATATCTGCTGCTTCTTGCAGGGAGATTCAAAGGAGAGAAAAGTCAAAGCATGGTGACTATTTTCTTCCAAAACCATCAGCAATGCAGATGTGATTAAAATACTTTGTTCTCTCATTTACAGTCAGGAGAGAGTGAGAACCATGACAAGTGGCCCATTTCAGCACATTAAACAAGTAGTTTCTCTTTTCTCATCCTGAGTCGTGGATGAAAGATGCGATATTTCTGATATTGCTGTGAGGTCGAATGTGCTAATGAGAAAGTTGAAACCACTGGCGATCTTAATCTTTGCCATTTCAGCTCCAACTACAGGTGCTGACATTTTTAATTGCTCAAAGGATGTTTTGGAACAAATTGGATTAAAAAAAAGCTTAGTGGATTCATACAAAAAGTATTTGTAGGGTTGGACCCCTCTGCCCTTTTCTGCCATTAATTTTTGTGGTTTTTGATGGCAATTTTCTTTCCTCTTTTGGGTTTAAAACAAAACAAAACAAAAACAGAGTGTAGAGTATAATTTCTATACAGGTATAAAAAATAATACAAGTACATAAACTGGCACACATAAATGCTATTTTCTAGAAAGGTGTGCCAGAAGGAGGTTGGCAAAGAAAAAACTTTTGCTTTTATTTCATACTTTTTTTGTAGGTTTTTTTTTAAAGATTATATTTATTTATTTGACTCAGAGAGAGAGTACAAGCCGGGGGAGCAGCAGGGATGGGGAGAAGCAGGCTCCCACTAAGCAGAGAGCCCGATGTGGGGCTCAATCCCAGGACCCTGGGATCATGACCTCAGCCAAAGGCAGACACTTAACCGACTGAACCACCCAGGTACCCTGTAGGGTTGTTTTTTTTTTTTTAAGGATTGTATTTATTTATTTGAGAGAGAGTGAGCATGGGGGCGGGGAGAGGGAGAGGGAGAGAATCTTAAGCAGACTTGCCCTGAGGCTGGGCTCAATCTCACAACCCTGAGATCATGACCTCAGCCAAAATCAAGAGTCAGACACTAAACTGAGTCACCCAGGTGCCCTTGTAGGATTTTTTTCCTCTTAATAACATACATATATTTTATTTTATTTTTGGTTAATATTTTGGGTGATTGTGAGCCTTTTTATATGCTTTTCTGTGTTCAAAAGTTTATTTACACCCTCCCCCACCCCTTCTGTTGCGACAGGTTCAGGGCTTCCCTGTGCTCTCTCTCCTTTGCTTCCTTCTCATTTGTTCCTCCTCTTGCCGGAAGTGATCTCGAAAGTCTTTGACTCCACACCCACCTGGCTCAGAGGTGCCCAGCACACACACTCTGGGACTGTCTTTCTCTCACTGTACTAACCATTCAGATGAGTGTTTCATTTGTCACCCCTCTTTTTTCACTATAGGTCCTGCCCCTTCCTCTGTAGCCACACCAATTCTGCCTGCTGATGGGAAGAGCACTCTTAATGTTTCCCCTTATCCTAGAGCTCAGGAATGGATGTTATAAAATACTCTGATGTTTTGGTTTTGGTTTGGGGATTTTTGGGGCAGGGATAGGGAAGGTCTGTTAATGAGCACATGATCTCTCTCTATGTCCCTCCTCACAGAGGTCACACTGGGGCTTCTCTGATACATGCAGCAGTCCTTCCAGCGGCCTCCGGAGCTGAGACTTATTTCCCTGTTGACCTCTCACCTTCTCCTGCTGGTCCCTTGGGCTGTATTGACTAGTTTTTTTGGTGGTTGTCCCTACCAGGGGCAGCACTAAGTGAAAATTGTTAGAAATGGCTCCGTGAATGGTCTGCTTTCTGTGATTCATTTTTTTACATATTCTCACCGGTCCACACCCCACACAGGCCAGAAAGAGTCGTAATGAGAAGTCGTAGGGGGGTTCTCGGATGAAGCCACTAGCCCCGGCCTTGCAGGCTCTCCCAGTCCTTTGAGAATGACAGCCAAGTTCCTTCGTAAAATGGAACACAGAATTACCCCACGATCCGGCAATTCCACTTCTGGGCATGTAACCCAAAGGAAGTGAAAGCAAGGTCTCAAACAGATACTTGTACACCTATGTTCATAGCAGCATAATTCACAATAGCCAGAAGGAAGAACCAGCCTGTGTCCATGGATAGATGAATGAATGGATAAACAAAATCCTGTACATGTTCAATGGAATATTATTTAGCCTTAGGAAGGACGTTCTGTCACCGGCTATAACATGGATGAACGTCGAGGGCCGTCATGCTACAGGGACCAAGCCAGTCTCAAAAGGGCAAACACTGAATGATTCTACTTACAGTAGTCAGGTTCGCAGAGACAGAAAGTAGAATGGTGGTTGCCGGGGACCAGGGTGAGGGAACAGGGGAATGCGGAATTGTTGTTTAATGGGTACCGAGTTTTCGGTACCTCAGTTAGTAGAGCATGTGATTTTTTTTTTTTTAAGATTTATTTATTTGAGAGAGAGAGTGTGTGAGCAGGGGAGGGGCAGAGGGAGAAGGAGAGACAGAGAGAGAAGTAGACTGTTTGTTGAACACGGAGCCCTACCTGGGGCTCGACCCCACAACCCCGAGATCATGACCTGAGCCAAAATCAAGAGTTGGATGCATGGGGTGCCTGGGTGGCTCAGTCAGTTAAGCGTCTGCCTTCGGCTTGGGTCATGATCTCAGGGTCCTGGGATCAAGTCCTGCATCGGGCTCCCTGCTTCTCCCTCTCCCTCTGCCTGCTGCTCCCCTTGCTTGTGCTCTCTCTGTCTCTGACAAATAAATACATAACCTTGAAAAACAAATAAATGAAAGAGTTGGACACTTAACTGACTAAGCCACCCAGGCACCCCAAGCATGTGACTCTTGATCTCAGGGCTGTGAGTTCGAGCCCCAGGTTGGGTGTAGAGTCTCCTTAAAAAAAAAAATGGGTAGACAGTTTCCATTTGGGAAGGTGAAAAATTTCTGTAGTGCTGATGGTGGCACAGCAAGGTGCTTATGCTTAATGCCACTGAACCGTATGCTTAAAAATGGCTAAAAGAGTAAATCTTGTGTTATTATCTCTTACCACAGTTTTAAAAAGTGTGAGAGGGAGAGAGGCAAGTTACAAACAACATCAATGTGTTCCTGTGGAACAGGCACGTGATCCAGGCCCTCTGTGGTGGTGGTGGGGGGGAGTGGGGGAGTGGGGGCGGTGGGGGAGTGGGGGCGGTGGGGGAGTGGGGGCGGTGGGGGAGTGGGGAGGGGAGAAGGCACTTAATTCTGCCCAAGGCTGCCAGGAAAGGCTTTTCAAAAGAGAGCCCATTCTTCGTGAGGTGGTGAATTCTTTCCTCAATCTACCTTCTTCTCATCTATTCCGTGTCACAGGGCTGTGCACTGCTTAAAATTCCTCATCTGTGCGTCCTTGCCCCCTTCCGACCGCCTCTTCTGTGGATGATCAGCTGCGCCCCGGGATCTCTGGGGAACTTCGAGAGGCGCCGATGTCCGAGTCTCATCCCAGAGATTCCGATTTAATTGGCTCGGGCTGTGCTCCGGGCATTAAGGGAGTGCTGAAATCCCTCCGGTGACTACAACACGCGGCCCGAGCTGAGGACCGTTGTAGGAGGCACGAGACCGGCAGCGTGGGAAGCCCCCGGGAGCTCGCTTGAAAGGCTGAAGCTCGGCCCTCCTCGGCCCTGCATTTTAACGCAGCCCCAGGGGATTTGTTTGCAAATTAAAGTTTGAGGAGCTCCATTCTTAGAGGAGGCTCTTCTCAAACAGGGTGAAATCCATACTCTGGTGCTTGGGTCTCAAGTCCCCCTGAGGGCGTCTGTTGGCTTCCCACTTTGGGTCCTGCCATTTCCCCACACGTACCCACTGTTAGCGTGCCCACCTGCTCCTGAGTTCCCTCTGGTTTAAATTAGCTTTGCTTTCCTGTTGACCTGGGAACTCAGTGAAATGTCCCCTCCTCTGGGAAGCCTTCCCTGACAGCTGTGGGCAGAATTAAGTGCTTTCTCCTTCCTTTGCCTTTGAAGGGCCTTGTTCCAGTGTCTGTCACTCACCAACACATTGTTCTCCTTGTTTATAAGTCCCTTTCTCTCCTGCAGGGCTGGCAGACCCTGCATGGCCGCAGCCCATGGCTTCATCTGTGAGTCCCCCTACGGCTAGCGAGAGCCTCGCACACAGTGGGCACTCAAGATATGCACTGTCTCATTTATGGAAGTGAACAATCTTCATTAAAGCCACATCAAAGCCTAGGCCCACTGGTTTATAGGATAGAGCAGTTTTGATTCGTTCAGAGAAAACCAAAGAGACCAGATTTTTTAAATAAAGATTTTATTTATTTATTTGAGAGAGAGAGACCACGATTGGGGTGAGGGGCAGAGAGAGAAGCAGACTCCCCGCTGAGCGGGGCTCCATCCTGGTGCTCCGAGATCATGACCTGAGTGGAAGGTAGACGCTTAACCAATTGAGCCACCCAGGCACCCCCCAGAGAGACCAAATTAAAAAAAAAAAATGTTTGGCTGATTTAAAGCTTTCTAGGACTTCCGTTTTTTGCTTGGGAATTTGATTAGTGTGACTCATCTAATTACAATAATAACAAACAATGCAGATTCCCCCCCAAACAAAAGCAGAAACACAGTTTTTACAACGTGCAAAGTGCAACATAAGGTGCCTTACCTGTATTTAATTCCCTTAGTTTTCATAGCAACTCTATGATGGGCACTCTTAATCTTCCTTTTTTTTTTTTTTTTTAAGATTTGTTTGTTTTTTTGAGAGAGAGAGAGAGTGCGCGAGAGCAGGAGCAGAGGGAGAGAGAAACTCAAGTGGACTCCACGCTGAGCTCAGAGCCAGATGCAGGACTCGATCCGACAACCCTGAGATTGTGACCTGAACCAAAACCAAGAGTCTCCAGGACTCTAATTCTCCCTAATGTACAGATGAGGACACTGAGGCACAGGGAGGTTAAGGGATTGTTCCAGTATGTATGGCTGAGTGACAGAGCTGAGCCTCCGACCAGGCAGCCCGGGCCAGAGGGGTTTCTCTAACTGCTTCAGCGCCACAGTAACTCAGAGTAAAACATCCCAGCAGGAGTCCATGACCGTGGAGACCCTTCACTGATCCTCATAAAGAGCCCCCTTCCAGGGACGGGCCCTTCCGCCCCACCTCCTTCCCCGAAATGTGTGCGAGAGGCGCACGGGCAAAGCAGAAAAACTGTTCTGAGACGAAGGTGGATTCAAATTCCAGAGCCTTCATGGGCTGTGCGCCTTCAGCCAAGATCGTTAACCTCAGTTTTCCCTCCATAAAATGGGGCTAATCAGAGCTTCATCCAGGGCTGTTGTGAGAATTAAAGAAAGGATGAATGAATTCGGTGTGTTTGGAGGGCAGTGGGCAGGTGGGGGCATTCAGCTAAATTGGGGCCATTCATTTATTTGTTTCTAGATTTGAGACTTTACATAGATTGCAGATTCAACTTCACCTAATTGGATCTGGCTAATTGTTACTGCCTATGTTGGTTGTTCTGAATCGTGATCAAAAGTATTTGGAGGCGCCTGGGGTGCTCAGTGGGTTAAGTGTCTGCCTTCGGCTCCTGATTCCAGACCGGGCGTTGGGCTCCCTGCTCAGTGGGGAGCCTGCTTCTCCTTCTCCCTCTGCCCTGCCTCCTGCTCATGCTCACTCTCTCTCAAATAAATAAATAAATAAACAAACAAATAAAATCTTTAAAAAAAAAAATACTTGATAACTTTCCCTCCTTGGTGTTATTGAAAACAGGATCAGGGTCAGGTGAAAGATAGACCTTTTAACTCACCTCTGGAAACCTCCCTCCGCCCCCTGTACACATATTCAACCCTCATTTCTCCCTTCCACAAGGAATAAGATGTTGGCCATGTCTTCCTGAATGACCCCCTAGAATAGAGACACAGAGAGAATGGAGCCCAGGCCTAGTATACCTGGCCTTCCAGCTGAATAATCCTGTCAGAAATAGGAAATGAGCTTCTATAAAATTTGTTTCCCTCTTTTCTCCTCTGATAAAACCAAGCCGAGTCTCAGACAGACTTAAAGGTGAAAAGTCTGGTTGTGATTTTATCATTCTGCCCATCGTTTCCCCCCACCTTCCCAGATTCAGTAATTAAAACTAATGTGGGGGTCATTTAGCCTGATCCATTGAGACACTGAGGGTCCCAGCTAAAGCAAGGACGGAAACAAAGGTTGACGCTAAGGCAACAGCGTCACCTAGTGACCAACATATTTACTGCAGCCAACGTGCCCCAGCCGCGGACCTTCATTCGCACATGAGGACTATACACTCTTCCTTTTCAAATCCTCTGAGTTTTGTCAACGTTGAAGTTCCTAACTTGAGCATTAAACATGATCATACATCTAAGCCATGGGTGTACAGTATATTACCCATTTCCACACGTACCTTGAGAGTCGTAGACCCTGGAAGGATTGATGCTTTTTATTCATTAGGTGGCTTATTAGCACTTCTTGGTATTTAATTCATTTTCATCGACCCATTCATACTGTATGCCAAGCTCTGTAGTGACAGTGGAGAAAACACGACATATAGCATAGAGTCTCTGACTTCAAGCAGATTACAACCTGGTCAAGGTGATTAAATTCATCTTGGTCAAACTGGCCAGTATAGTGTATAGCTATACCACTGCGAGCTTGTGGCACCAAAATTTCTGGATAGACACTGAAATTCAGCTGATGTCAAATAGCACCACTCAACTCCAAAACATTTGTCATTGGCCAAGAACATGTGATTAGGAGCTTGCCTGAGCTAGAAGCGTTCCTCAACGCATATTTAATTCTTCCCTAACACAAGGAAGTTCTAAGGACACGTGCCTGTCCTACCTTGAAAAGGAAAATATATAACTATCCTACCTTGAGGCGAGAGTTGGACTTCTCTACCTAACACTGGTGTTTCCCAAAACTAAGGCCTCTGGATCCCAAGGGAATTGGGAAGTCTTATGAGTCTCAGATTTCCTCTCTCCCTTTTTCCCTCCCTCTCCTCCTTCCTCCCTCTTTCTTACTTTCTTTTTTTTAATTTTAAGCATTGCAAAACTCCACTGGATATTGACATTTCCCGCTTGAGAAAGCTAACTAAAAAATATATTTTGGAGGTAGTGGAATTTTATAACACCAGTTATCTCAGAGTGATCTGAAATGTATGATTGCTATTATTTGCATCTTTGATAAATAAAAATTCAAAACACAAGTCGATTATTTCTTTACAAACTCTGTTTAGCAGACAAAATATCTCAAGGCAGTTAGTCTTCAGAGGAGTAGGGTAGAAATTCTGCTTTAGAGAGGGATAAATGCTGACCTCTAGTGGACCTATGTAACATTACAGCCTATGAAGGAGGCTTGGGGCGGGGAGACGTTACTTGTCAGTGGCTATTGAATGCATTTTGCAAAGAGTGCTGTTTTCTTCTTTTGAGGATTCCCTGGGACCCTGAAAAATTCTTCTTTATCTTCTGAACCATCTTCCACATCCCAGGAGCCAAAAAATATCTGCAATTCTCCGGCCGATAAGCTACCTAATCATCTAACTCTTATGACTAGTAACTTTCTTCTTGCCTGTGTGTGTGCCTGTTCACCATTTCTTATTCATAAAGCATTGCGATAACCCATTATTGGGGGCTCCTCCAAATTCCATTCAGTGTCCATTTCTTTTTTTTTAATTCTTTATTTAAATTCAGTTTAGTTAGCACATACTGTATTATCAGTTACCCGGGTAGAATTTAGTGATTCATCAGTTGCATATAACACCCAGTGCTCATTCCATCAAATGTCCTCCTTAATGCCCATCACTAAATCTCCCATTCCCACACCTGCCTCCCTTCCAGCAACCCTGTTTGTTTCCTAGAGTTCAGCGTCTCTTATGGTTTGCCTCCTTCTCTATTTTCATCTTATTTTATTTTTCCCTCCCTTCCCCTATGTTCCTGTTTTGTTTCTTAAATTCCACATGAGTGAAATCGTATGGCATTTGTCTTTCTCTGACTGACTTATTTCACTTAGCGTAATAACACCCTCTAGTTCCATCCACGTCGTTGCAAATGGCAAGATTTCATTCTTTTTGGTGGCTGAGTAATATTCCATTGTATAGCTATACCACAACTTCTTTATCCATTCATCTGTTGATGGACATCTGGGCTCTTTCCATAGTTCGGCTATTGTGGACATTGCTGCTATAAACATTGGGGTGCAGGTGCCCTTCAAATCACTATGCTTGTATCCATTGGATAAATACCTCATGGTGCAATTGCTGGGTCACGGGGTAGCTCTATTTCCAAATTTTTGAGGAACCCCCATACTATTTTCCAGAGTGGCTGCACCAGCTTGCATTCCAACCAACAGTGTGAGAGGGGTTCCCTTTCTCTGTATCCTCGCTAACATCTGTTGTTTCCTGACTTGTTAATTTTAGTCATTCTGACCAGTGTGAAGTGATATCTCATTGTGGTTTGATTTGTATTTCCCTGATGATGACTGATTTTGAGCATTTTTTCATGTGTCTGTTGGCTATTTTTATGTCTTCTTTGGAGAAATGTCTGTTCATGTCTTCTGTCCATTTCTTGACTGGATTTTTTGTTTATTGGGTTTTGAGTTTGATAAGTTCTTTATAGATTTTGGATACTAGCCTTTTATCTGATATGTCATTTGCAAATACTTTCTCTCATTCTGTAGGTTGCCTTTTAGTTTTGCTGTTTCCTTTGCTGTGCAAAAGCTTTTTATCTCGATCAAGTCCTAATAGTTCATTTTTGCTGTTGTTTCTCTTGGCTTTAGAGATGTGTCTAGCAAGAAGTCGCTGTGGCTGAGGTCAAAGAGGTTGCTGCCTGTGTTCTCCTCAAGGTTTTTGATGGATTCCTGTCTCACATTTAGGTCTTTCATCCATTTTGAGTCTATTTTTGTGTATGGTGTAAGAAAGTGGTCCAGTTTCATTCTTCTGCATGTGGCTCTCCAGTTTTCCCAGCACTATTTGTTGAAGAGTCAGTGTCTACTCCTTGCTGCTGGGGCAAAAGGTGGAAAACAAAGGGACTAGGGGACATCAAGCAATTTCTCTTCATCGAGACCATCCAATTGTTGTTGGTCTTCTACTCTTGCAGCAGGTATCCATTACTTCATAATAGATACAGGAGATTTGTACAAAACACATTAGTGAGCAAAATCCAAAAAGGCATTTTTCCTACCTTAAATAGCAAGCGAAGTGAGGATGAAGCAGTGTAGACTTTTGGATGGGGGAATGAACTAGGTTCTAGCCCCAGCCCTACCTAAATGGCCATGGGGCACTGGGAAAGTCCCAGTCCCTCAGTTTCCTCAACTGTAAATGAGAGCATTGAATTCAGTGAGCTTTAAGAAGGAGTTCAGTTCTACTTTTGTAGTTTCAGTTGTACTTTTGTCTGGACTCCTCCTGAAATTTCTCTTCAAAGGTACTTCCTCTGAGGATTTAATTATCTGTTAGTGTATGAACAAGCCCAGGAAGACAGTGTGGTCTCAGATCGACCTGTCAAGTATCAGACTGCCTCATATTAGCAGTACGTATTTGTTGTCTACTGTGTAACACGTTACTCCAAGGCTTAGTGGCTCCAAACAACAGTACTTATTATCTCACAGTTTTCATGAGTCAGGATTGTGGCCACAACGTAGCTGGGCTTTCTGGCTCAGGGTCTCTCATGACGCTGCAATCAAGGTGACAGCTGGGGCTGCAGTCTCATCTGAGGGTGTCACTGGGGAGAGGACCTCCTCCCATGCTCATGTTCGTGTTTGTTGGCAGACCTCAGTTCCTCCTGGGCTGTTTCTCCTGTGGGCCTCTGTTTCTCTACATGGACCTCTCCATAGGATAGCTCATGACATGGTAGCTTGCTTCATCAGAATGAAAAGTGAGAAGAGCCAGAGGGAAATACAGACGGTGAGATGAAATTTAGTCTTTTAGAATCTAATCTCAGAAGGGACATCCCGCCACTTTTGCTTTATTCTGTTGATTAAAGTGAGTCACTGTTTTTAGCCTGCTTTCAAGGGGAGGGGATAATACATAGTATGGTGGGGATACCAGGAAGCAGGGATCTTTGGGAGCCATTTTAGAAGTTTCCTATCATACAGCGTGACTTCAGGAAAGTGAATGTCTTTCTACCTCAGTTTCTTCAGTTGTAAAAATGGGGATAATAATGCCTGTCTCATAATTTTGAGGCAAGAAATAAATGGAGAGTACTGGGCACCTAGTAATTAAGAACTCAATGACCATTAGTTCCTATGTATTCTTGTAGAAGACCTTCCATATAAATAGCTGTAGAATTGAATTACTCAGGGAGCGCCTGGCTGGCTCAGTTGGAAGAGCATCCAACTCTTGATCTTGGGGTCATGAGTTTGAGCTCCCTGTTGGGTATAGAGATGACTGAAATAAATAAAACTAAAAAAAAAAAAAAGAATTGAATCACCCAGGCTGTTTCATGTTTTCTCCCCAAATAGGCTTTGAGCTCTCTGAGGAATAGTAGCAAATGGAAAATAATGGAAACACAATGATTTATTTTACCTTAAAATTATCAGTCAAAATAATAAGATAATCTTTAAGCTGCCAGTTATATCCAGGAAACAAATTAAGTAGTCATTAGAAGGCTGGTTTCTGTATTTCTCAGGATTGTATTCCTAGCACCACAACATCTGATTCATGGCAGACAATTAATAAATATCCCTTGAATTATATGCTCTTTTGTTTTAGAAACTGTTTCCCAAGGAAACTGACATAACATGTTGCTTTGACTTCAAGGGACAAGCTTCTTTTTTTCTTTTTTTAAAAGCTTTTTTTTAAAATTTATTTGAGAGAGAGAGAGAGAGAGAGAGAGAGAGAGAATGAGTGGGGGGAGGGAGCAGAGGAAGAGGGAGAAGCAGACTCCACGCTGAGCCTACATCCCAATGCAGGGCTCCATCCCAGGACCCTGAGATCATGACCTGAGCCAAAGGCAGATGCTTACCCAACTGAGCCACCCAGGCGCCCCCTAGGGACAAGCCTCTTAATATCACAGGAGTGTTATTAAAAAGAAAGAACCCTGACATTACTGTCTTATCTTTGTTTAAAACCAGACATTTCTCCACATGGAACATTGAAATTTCTGGTACTATAAGAAGAGAAGTTCCTAGGGAAGATATTCTGAACAATGATCATAATCTGAAACTCAAAAAGCCATATTTTTAGGGTAAGGGTGACCTGGCCCTCAAAGGGATTTGTCCTTCATGTTAGTACCATCTGGATGGTTTAGGAAACTTTGGACAGTGTTGGGACTGGTAGTGTCTCTACACCAGGGAAGAGCAAATGCAAATCTTCTCTGGGAAAAGAAGCTTCGTTTCTGGCCTCAAATACTTCTTCTTCTTCTTCTTCTTTTTTTTTTTTTTTTAAGATTTTATTTATTTCTGTGACAGAGAGACAGCCAGCGAGAGAGGGAACACAGCAGGGGGAGTGGGAGAGGAAGAAGCAGGCTCCCAGCAGAGGAGCCCGATGTGGGACTCGATCCTGGAATGCCCGGATCACGCCCTGAGCCAAAGGCAGCTGCTTAACGACTGTGCCACCCAGGCACCCCTCAAATACTTCTTATAAGTAACTCTTTCTAGTACAGTAGCAGCACACATAGATAATAAATGCAATAGGAGAACAAAACTGTGAGTGAGAACCAGAAGAAACAATAGGACAAAGCTCACAAAGGCACAAGCTATTGCACTTGTCAAGCACAATTAAACAACTGTGCTTACTATATTTAAATAGATAAAAGATATAGGGAAATGGAAATAAACAGCAACAACAAAGTTATTTTAATAGAAAAAGAACAGAATAGAACATGTAGAAGTAAAACATACAATGACTGAAATTAAAAGCTCAGGGATGGGTTTACCACCAGATTAGACATAGCTGTCTTGAGAATAAATGTCTCTGAAGAACAAGTAATAAATAAATAAGAAATAAATGAGAAATAAATCACCTTGAAGAAAGGTCTGAAAGTTTTTCCAGAAGGTAGCACAGAGAAGAAAAAAGCTAAAAAACACAGAAAAAAAGCTAAAAGAGTGAAAAGGTCTAACATATACTTAATCAAAATTCCATAAGAAGAGAAGAGAAGGAGGGAAATAGCAATATTTGATGATAGAAAGTCTAAGAATTTTCTAGAAATTTCTAGAAATGACTAGAGACACCAACCCAGAGATGTAAAAACTTAAGAATCACAAGCTGGTTCAATTTTTTTTTTTAAAGTCCATGTTTAGGGGCCCCTAGGTGGCTCAGGTGGTTAAATGGCTGACTTCTGGTTTTGGCTCAGGTCTTGGTCTCAGGGCAGTGGGACTGAGCCTCACATTGGGCTCTGTACATGGTAGGGAGTCTGCTTGGGATTCTCTTTCTTCTTCCTCTCCCTCTAACCCTTCCCACACTCGCACACATGCACACACACACTCAGAGAAAGAGAAAATAAATAAATAAATAAATCTTTTAAAAAGTCTATATTGAGATTAGAAGACCAAAAACTAAGAAAGGTCTGAAAAGCAACCAGAGAAAAAAGATCTTCAAAGGCCTGACAGCAAGACTATCCACTGACTTCTCAATAGCAACAATGGAATCCAGAAGACAATGGAATGATACTGCTAATTCATTAAAATAAATTAGCTGCCACTTTATATACAGTAAAGATATATTTAAAGAATGAGGGTGAAATAGAGATTTTTCATAGAAAGAAGCACAAAGAGAATTTGATGTATCAGAGGCTCAATAAAGCAACTTCCAAAGGATACATTTCCAACAGAATTAATGTAATACCAGATTAAGAAATATATAAAGAGGGGCGCCTGGGTGGCACAGCGGTTAAGCGTCTGCCTTCGGCTCAGGGCGTGATCCTGGCGATCTGGGATCGAGCCCCACATCAGGCTCTTCTGATATGAGCCTGCTTCTTCCTCTCCCACTCCCCCTGCTTGTGTTCCCTCTCTCGCTGGCTGTCTCTATCTCTGTCGAATGAATAAATAAAATCTTTAAAAAAAAAAAAAAAAAGAAATACATAAAGAGAAAAAGTGGTAAATATCTAGGTAAAACCTTAATTAACATAAACTAGATAAAACAATAATAATGTCTTGTGAAATTTGAAATAAAATTAAAATACATGACAATAATAGCAAATATGTTGGACAGGGATAAATGGAGTTAAAGTGTTCTAAAGATTTTTGATTGTCCAGAGAAAGAATACATATTGACTAATTTTAGCATTTGGTAAGTTAATTATGTATGTTTTAATTTTTAGGTATCCATTAAAATAATAGAATCAGAATATATAACATATAAATCCGCAGGGGGAAAAACAAAATGATAAAACATAAGTGAAAAGAGGCAAGGAAAGGGAACAGAAAATAGATGGGGGGAAAAAAGAAAGAAAGAAAGAAAGAAAGAGAGAATAGGGGCGCCTGGGTGGCACAGCGGTTAATCGTCTGCCTTCGGCTCAGGGCGTGATCCCGGCGTTACGGGATCGAGTCCCACATCAGGCTCTTCCGTTATGAGCCTGCTTCTTCCTCTCCCACTCCCCCTGCTTGTGTTCCCTCTCTCGCTGGCTGTCTCTATCTCTGTCGAATAAATAAATAAAATCTTTAAAAAAAAAAAAGAAAGAGAGAATAGGTGGTATAATTAGCATAATATAAATTATTAGATTTAAACTCAAACACATATAAGGAATTACATTAAGTGGACTCTATGCTCCAGTTACAAAATAAAGATTGTCAAACTAAGAAAAATAAGAGCAAAAGCAAATCATATGCTGTTTACAAAAGACTTTCAAAGCATAAAATAATAAAAGTATGAGTAAAGGGATAGTGTATTACTTTTCTATATCTGCTGCAACACATTACCACAAACTTACTGGTTTAAATAATACAATGAGGTCTCACTCTGCTGAAATCAAGGTGTTCGAACTCTGTTCCTTCTGGAGGCTCTAGGTGAGAATCCATTTATTTGCCTTTTCCAGTTTCTAAAGTCTGCCTGTGTTCCTTGGCTCATGGCCCTCTTTCTCTGTTTTCAAAGCCAGCAATACTGGGCTGAGTCCTCCTTCCACTGCACCACTCCGACTTACTCTCCTCCTCTGCCTCTCTCTGCTACTTTTTTTTTAAAAAAAGATTTTATTTATTTATATGCCACAGAGAAAGAAAGAGAGAGAGAGAGCACAAGCAGGGGGAGCAGCAGGCAGATGGAGAAGCAGGCTCCCTGCTTCTGCAGGCTCTCTGCAGGGAGCCTGATGCAGGACTCGATCCCAGGATCCTGGGATCATGACCTGAGCTGAAGGCAGATGCTTAGCCAACTGAGCCACCCAGGCACCCCTCTCTCTGTACTTTTAACAACCCTCCTGATTACATCAGGCCCATCCAGATAATCCAGGATAATTTCTCTATTTTAAGGTCAGCTGATTCGCCTGGTCAGTCTTACTTCCATTTACAACTTTAATTCCCTTTGCCATGTAACCTAGCAGATGCACAGGGTATGGGGATTAGGATGTGAACATCTCTGAGGGGCTGCAGTTAGGAAAAGACACACCGTGCAAATACCAACCAAAAGGAAAGCTGGTGTAGCTATATTACTCTCAGGCAAAATAAACTTTAAGAAAGATATCAAAGAAAATCTAAATAAATGGAGATATATGTTCTGTTCATCATTTGGAGGAGTTAAATTCATTAAGATGCCAATTTCCCCCAGTTTGATTTGTACATTCAATGCAATCCCAATCAAAATCCTAGCTGGAGTTTTTGTAGATAGACGAGTTAAATCTAAAATTTACATAGAAAAGCGTGGGAAACAGAATAGTCAAAACAATTCTGAAAAAGAAGAAAAAGTTAAAGGATTTACATTACCTGACTTCAAAAATTACTATAAAGCTGTAGAAATGAAGACAATATGGTATAAGTGAAAGAGTAGACTATATATCTATACATGTGTGAAACAGACTCACACAAATACAGTCAATTGATTTTTAACAAAGTATAAGGCAGTTCAAGGGAGAAAGGCTAGTCTTTTCAACAAATGATACTGGAACAATTGAACAGTTATATAGAATCCCTGGCCCCAAACAAACAAACCTCCCGAAACCCTTGACCCATACCTTTGATACAATATAAAAATTGACTCAACATATATTATAGACTTAAACGTAAGATGTAAAAAATCTTCTCAAAGAAAACATATGAGAAAAAAATTTTTGGCCTTGAGTTTGAGAAAGTTTTTGGACATGGCACCAAAAGCATGATCTATAAAAGAAAAAAGAGAGAGAGAGAGAGAGAGAGAGAGACGTCAATAAAATTAAAAACTATTGATCTGTGAAAGACATTGCTAAGGAAATGAAAAGATAAGCCACAAACTGAAAGAAGATATTCACAAATAACCTTATATGACAAAGGTCTTGTACATGAAACTCTCAAACCCTAACAACAAAAACCAACCAAAATTTTTAAATGAGCAAAAGTTTGAACAGACACTTTCACTAATGACATAGTCGATGCACATCAAAGCTGTTCAGCATCATTAATCATTAGAGAAATGTGAATTAAAAGCCCAATGAGATACTACTACGTATCTAATAAAATCGCTAAAACAAAACAAAACAAAAAAAAACAAAGGCCTGATAATACCAAGAGCTGGCAACAATACAGAGCAATCAGAACTCTCATCCATCGCTGGTGGGAATGCAAAATGGTGCAGGCACTTTGAAAATAGTTGGACAGTTTCTAACGAAGTTCGATGTGTATGTACCGTATCACCTAGCAAGGCCACCCCCTAGAGGAAGCAAAAGGTTTGTTGTCCTGAAAACCTGCATGTGAACGTTTATAGCTGCTTTGTTTCTAACCACCAAAATAAATGTAACGAACCCAGGTGTTTATGAACGTGTGAATGGATAAGCAAACTTCACTACAATCATACAATGGAATACCACTTAGCAACAAAATGAACAAAGGATTGATATATATAGCAATAATATGGATGAATCCTGAATGCATTATGCTATTTGAAAGAAGCCATACTCAAAAGGCTGTTCACAGTTCTCTTTATGTGATGGTTTGGAAAAGGCAAAACTATAGTGATAGAAAACAGAGCAGGCTACCAGGGATCGGTGCTGGGGGGTGTGTACAAAGGAGCACAAAATCATTTTGGGGATTGAAGGAATTGTTCCATACCTTGATTGTGGTGGTGGTTACACAGCTCCATGCATTTGTCAAAACTCATAGAACTGCACCAAGAAACACTTAATTTCAGTATCTGCAAAGTAAAAATAAGTTATAAAAGGACTTTAAGGCAAAAAGCAATATTAGACATAAAGAGGGTCACATCAAAATGAGAAAGGTTGATTAATCTCTAAATTTGTATTTACCTAATAACCATTCACAAAACATAATAAAAGATCATTTGACAGAATCATAGGAGAAATAGCCAATCTACAATTATCTTGAAAGATAAAAAAAAAGAACCCTGTCTCTCAAAAATGTGTAGAGGGAGTAGCAAAAGAATCACTGATAATGAAGAAGATTAGAACATCATGATTAGCCAAAAATGTCAATAGCGAAAGTAGCGAAAAGTGTAAATATTTGGAACACTGTTTCTGATAACTTCAGAATAAAAAAATTTTTAAAGATTTTATTTATTTATTTGACAGAGAGAGAGGGAACACAAGCAGGGGGACTGGGAGAGGGAGAAGCAGGCTTCCCGCTGAGCAGGGAGCCGGATGTGGGGCTTGATCCCAGGACCCTGGAATCACAACCTGAGCAGAAGGCAGATGCTTAATAACTGAGCCACCCAGGAGCCCCTAAAAAATTTTTTTTGAGTGCACATATTATGTTTTTAAAAGTTGACAATGGTCTGGGCCACAAGTGAAAAAAATTTTGAAGTATTGACTCATGCAATGCTTATTCTTTGAATAAAATATGAGTAGGCTAGAAATCAGTAATAAAAATATAACAAAATAATCTCCATAAACTTGGAAATTAAGAAATGTACCATTAAATTACCATGAATCCCAAAAGGAATAATAACAGAAAATTTGAAATCTTGAATTGAACAATAATAAAAATACTACATTTCAAAACTCATCATTACAGCTAACATAGTTCTTGGTGGGACATTTACAATTCTTTTTTTTTTTTAAGATTTTATTTTTAAGTAATCTCTACACCCAAGATAGGGCTTGAACTCCTAACCCCGAGATCAAGAGTCACATGCTCCACCAACTGAGCCAGCCAGGCGCCCCTACCACACTTAATAGTTACACTACAAAAGAAAAAAGACTGAAAATAAATGAGCTAAGCATCCATCTCCACTATTAGAAAAGAATAATGAAATGAACTTTAGAAAGTAAAAAAGAGGATTAGTTATGATGAAAGCAAAGATTAGTTGAATGAACAATGAATCCACAGCAGAGAGGTTTGATGAGGTCAGAAATTGTTCCTCCCAAAAAGTTGACTAAATTCGACAAAACTTTGGTGAGACTGATTGAGGAATAAAAGTGGTACAAAAATAGAAAAGTATAAAGGAGACATAACTTAGATAGTATAAAAATTAACAATGTAATAATAAGGTATTACGAACAACTTTGTGCCAAAACACTTGGGTGAAATGGACAAATTCTTAGGAAAAAAACACCTTACCAAAATTGAGTCTGGGTTCTAAAAGGATTATGGTCATAGTTGCACAACTCCACAAATGTACTGAAGTATTAAACTGTACACTGTAGATGCTTGAATTTGATGCTACAGAAACTATTCCTGAATAATGCTTAAGAGGAAAACTGACTCTGGAAAAGAAAGCAAACCTGAAAATTTTATAAATGATTGGAACAATTGAATTAGTGGTTAAAAATTTTCCTATGAGCAAAATCCCAGGCCCGGATGGCTTCACTGGAAAGTTCAATCCAAGATTCAAAGAAGAAATGATTGAAGTCTTACACAAACTTTTTAGAAAACAGAAAAACAGTTCCCTTCTAATTCATTTCTGAGGCTGTCATAATATCTATATCAAAATCTGATAAGTATGCAAAAAGAAAATTATAGGCCAATCTCAGGTAAAAAAAATTCTCAAAATATTAACAAATAGAATCTCACAGTGTATAAAGAGGATAATATATTAGCACCAAGTTGGTTTATCCTGAGAAACTAGGGTTGGATAAATATTGGAGAAACAATTAATGTAAATTACCACAGTAACAGATTAAAGGAGAAACATTTGTGATCATTTCAAAAGATGGAGAAAAGGCATTTTATTAAATTTAACATCCATTCACGTAAAATTCTTAGCCAAATAGAAATAGAAAGGTATATTTTTTAAACTTTATAAAAGCTATCTACAAAACACAGTAGAACAAAACAAACAAGAAAAAACAAATCCTCAGCAAACTACACACTTACCGAAACTTCACTTTCTCTCTGAGATGGGGAGCAAGAGGAAGATCTGCTATCGCTGCTCTATTCAACATTATACTAGAAGTCTTAGCACAGTAGTGCAAGAAAAACAAAATAAATAAGAAGAAACAAAATTTCCATCATTCACACGACCTGCTTGTGTACATAACAATTCTGTAGGAATTTACAGCTTAAAGATTAACACCCATGAATGTTTAGTCAATTGACTGGATACAAAAATCAGCTATGTTTTTATACTACTAGTCACACAGAAAATGAAAAATATTTCAGTATAATTTTATAATATCAAAAATATGAAGTACATAAAAATATCTACACAATGCTTTTACCAAAATAAAAATCTTTAGCATGAGATATTAAAGCATACCTAAATAAGTGGAGAAATAGACCATGCTCGTAGTTTGGAGGACTCAATATTATAAAATGTCATTTCTACTCAAGTTTACCAGTAAATTCAAGGCAATCCAAACAAATCTGTGGTGGAAGCCAATTCCACAATGTGTATGGAGCCAAGAAGAGTCAAGGTGCTTAGGAAGAGAAATATGGTTGAAGCAGTTATTTTAAAAGTTATCGAGAATAATTGTAAGCTGTAATAATTAAAACAGTGTAGCATTGGAATAAAAATAGGCAGGTAGATCATTGGAACTGGATAGATACAAGAAACATCCAGGGATACTTTCTGTGTTCTAGAGTTGGCTCTGCAGGGTAGTGGAGAAAGAATAGTATTTTCAGGAAACAGTGTTAGGATGAGTAGATACCCATTTGGGGAAAAAAATGAAGGTGGATTTCTATCTAATATCATTACAATAAAATATTCAAGGTGGAAAAAAAATTTTTAAATGAAAGGAAAAAAGTTAAGAGATACTATAGGGGAATGTTATAATAATCTGGGAGTAGAGAAGGATTTTTTCCATAAGACATACAAATTTCCTGACCTTATGATAAGGAAAAGACCATATATTTGACTAGATAAACATTAAGCATTTGTATTTATCAAGACTTTGTAAAGAGTCTTTTAACAAAGACACAGAGAGGCACCTGGGTGGCTCAGTTGGCTAAGTGTCTGCCTTAGGCTCAGGTCATGATCCCAGGGTTCTGGGATTGGGTCCTGCATCGGGCTCCTTGTTCAGCAGAGAGCCTGCTTCTCCCTCTCCCTCTGCTGTTCCCCCTGCTTGTGCTCTCACTCTCTGTCAAATAAATAAATAAAATATTTTTAAAAAAGACACAGAAAAGAAGATATTTATTGCAGCACATACAATTTACAAAGACTAGGTATCTAGGACATAAAAAGAACCTTTGTAAATCATTAAGAAAAAAGACAAACAGCCTTCCCCCAATGGTCAAAACACTTGAATAAAAGGAAATTCAAAAGCCCAATGAATATATAAAAAAGTATTAAACTTTTGGTAGTCAAAGAAATGGAAATTTAAACAACTGTGAGATATCAATATACATTCACCAATTGGGAGAAATAAAAAAAACCCGACAACTAACAACCATTTAAAGAAATATTAATACCAACTCTTCACAAACTCTTTAAAAGTTTGTACTTGTGGATTTTTCGCAGTACAGAACTATAAAGGTATTTTCTTTATGATTTTCCTAACAATGTTTTATTATTTTACTTGATTATAAGACTACAGTATATAATGCATGTACGAATACGTGTTAATTGACTGTTTATGTTATTGGTAAGGATTCCATGGACTGCATGTGGGGTCAGGGCCCTCACATTATTCAAGGGTCAACTGTAGACACAAAAATCCTCAACCAAAAATTAGGAAATTGTGGGGTGCCTGGGTGGCACAGTTCATTGAGTGACCGACTCTTGGTGTGGGCTCAGGTTGGGATGTTGGGTTCATGAGATCTAGCCCCGTGTTGGGCTCTGTGCTTGGTGTGGAGTCTGCTTGAGATTCCCTCTCCCTCTGCCCCTTCTGCTTGTGCTCTCTCTAAAATAAATAAATCTTTTAAAAAATTAGGAAATTGAATCCAACAATATATGAAAAGATTTTACATTGTGACCAAGTGGGATTTATCCTAGGAATGCGAGATTGGCTTAACTTTCAAAAATCAGTGCAACATTCAAAAAATCAGTGCAATACACAGCATCAATAGAATATAGGACAATAACCATGCCATCATGTGAATACATGCGGAAGAAGCATTTGACAAAATCCAGCACTCCATCATGATAAAAACATTCAGCAAACCAGGAACAGAAGGGAACTTCCTCAGTACAATAAAGGCCATCTATAAAAAGCCCACAGCTAACATCATACTTAATGTGCAACTTTTCCTCTAAGATCAGGAACAAAACAAGCATGTCTGCTCTCACCACTTTGCTCAACATTGTATGGGAGGTTCTGACCTAATCCCAGGTGGATTAGGTAAGAAAATGAAGTAAAAGCCATCCAGATTGGAAAAGAAGAAGTGGGGTGCCTGGGTGGCTCAGTAGATTTGGAGTCTGCTGTTGGCTCAGGTCATGATCCTGGAATCCCAGGATTAAGCCCTGCATCAGGCTCCCTGCTCATTGGAAAATATGCTTCTCCCTCTGACCTTCCCCCTCTCATGCTCTCTCTCTCTCAAATAAATATATAAAATCTAAAAAAAAAAAAAAAAAGGGAAGAAGTAAAACTATCGCTATGTGCAGATGACACAATATTATATATAGAAAATTCCAGGGAATCTACTAATCCACTAATAAACGAGTTCTACAATGTTTCAGGATACAGGATCAATGTACAATGGTTATTTATATTTCTATATAGTAGCAATAAACCAAAAATGAAATTAAGAAAATTCTATTCGTAAAAGCACCAAAAAGTATAAATACTTAAGACTAAATTAACAAATGCAGTGCAAGACATATAAACTAAAAATTACAGAACATTGTTGAAAGAAAGTAAAGACCCAAATAAATGAGAAGAATTTCTATGTTCATGATTGGGAAGACTTAATATTGTTAAGATGGCAATACTCCCCAAATTGATACACGTAGTCAATGTAATCACTATCAAAACCCCAGTTGCCTTTGCAGAGATTGGCAAGCTGATCTTAAAATGCATATGAAAATGCAAGGGATCCATGATAGCCAAAGCAATTAAGAAAAAGAAGGGCAAAGTTGGGGGACTCATATGTCCTAGTTCAAAATTTACTACAAAGCTGCAGTTATTAAGACAGTGTGATATTGATATAAGGATAGACATACAGATTAATGGAATAAATTGAGAGCAGTCTACAAATAAGCTTTCATATTTTTAGTTAATTGATTTTTTAAAAAGATTTTATTTATTTATTTGACAGAGAGAGCACAAGTAGGCAGATTGGCAGGAGAGGGAGAAGCAGGCTCCCTGCTGAGCAGGGATCCCGACGTGGGGCTCGATCCCCAGGACCCTGGGATCATGACCTGAGCCGAAGGCAGACGCTTACCTGACTGAGACACCGAGGTGTCCCTCAGTTACTTGATTTTTGACAAAAGTATCAAGACAATTCAATGGGAAAAGAATTGTCATTTCAACCAGTGATATTAGGACAACTGGATATCTACATGCAAATAGATATTCACATGGAATAAAATTGGACTCATACCTCGCACCATATATAAAAATTAATTCAAAATAGATTTAAAAATCTAAATGTAAGAACTGAACTAATAAGCATTTTAGAAGAAAATAAAGATGTAAATCTGCATGGCCTTGGATTAGGCACAGAAGTTTCTTAAACACAACACAAAAAAACATAAGCAATAAAAGAAACTATAGGTAAACTTGACGTTAAATTTAAAACAGTTGTAGGCACCTGGGTGGCTCAGTTAATTAAGCGTCTGCCTGCAGCTCAGGGTTGTGATCCCAGGGTTCTGGGATCAAGTCCCATATCGGGCTCTCTACTTAGTGGGGAGTCTGCTTCTCCCTCTATCCCTACCCCCTGCTCGTGTTCTCTCTCTCTGACAAATAAATAAAACCTTTAAAGAAAAAAAAAAGTGGAAAGACAATCATAGTACGGGAGAAAATTTTTGCAAATCATGTATCTGGTAAGGGAGATGTATCTATCGTACAATTTAGTAATAAAAAGACAAATAGCCCCATTAAAAAATGGCCAATGGATCTGAAAAAACACTTCTGTAAAGAAGATACACGAATGACCAATAAGCACATGAAAGCTCAACATCATCAGCCATTAGGGAAATGCAAATCAGAACTATAAGGAGATCCCAAATCACATCCACTGGAATGGTTATTATTAAAAAAAGACCAAGGGATGCCTGGGTGGCTCAGTTGTTAAGCGTCTACCTTGGGCTCAGGTCATGATCCCAGCATCCTGAGATGGAGCCCCATGTCTGGCTCCCTGCTCAGTGGGGAGACTGCTTCTCTCTCTCCATCTGTCTCTTTCCCTGCACATGCTCTCTCTCACTCTGTCTCTCTTTCTCTCAAATAAAGAAATAAAATCTTAAAAAAAAAAAAGACTGATAATAACAAGTGTTAGAGAGGATGTGGAGAAACTGGAACCACCATGCATTGCTGTAAGATTGTAAAATGGTGTAGCCTCTTTGGAAAACAAATGGGCAGTTCCTCAAATGGTTAAACATAGAGTTACCATGTGATCAGGATCTCCACTTGTAGGTATATAATTAAGGAAGATGAAAACACATGACCACACAAAATCTTGCACATCAAAGTTCCATTGTAGCATGTTCATAATAGCCCCAAAAAAGAAAGAACTCTAATGTTCATCAACCAATTAATGGTTAAATAACATATGGTATATGCATACAAGGAGATACTATTTGGAATAAAAATGAGATACAAATACATGCTACAGTATGGATGAACTTTGAGAAATTAGGCCAAGTGCCACAAAAGTCCACGTATCATATGATTCCACTTAATGAAATGTCTGGAACAGGTGAATCTACAGAGACTGAAAGTGGACTAATGGCCTGGGGCTGGAAGATTGAGCAATGATGTCTAAAGGGTGCAGGGTTTTTATTTTGGTGGTAATTAAAAAGTCCTAAAAAACTTAAAAATATTGATTCTTCATTTTTCAGCTTTATTGAGGTGTAATTGACAAATAAAAGTGTAAGATATTTGAAGTGTACATTTTATTTATTTATTTATTTATTTTATAATGATTTTTTATTATATTATGTTAGTCACCATACAGTACATCCCTGGTTTTCGATGTAAGGCTCGATGATTCATTAGTTGTGTATAACACCCAGTGCACCATGCAATATGTGCCGTCCTTACTACCCATCACTGGCCTATCCCATTACCCACCCCCCTCCCCTCTGTAGTCCTCAGTTTGTTTCTCATAGTCCATAGTCTCTCATGTTTCATTCCCCCTTCTGATTACCCCCCCTTTCTTTATCCCTTTCTTCCCCTACCGATCATTCTAGTTCTTATGTTCCATAGATGAGAGAAATCATATGATAGTTGTCTTTCTCTGCTTGACTTATTTCACTTAGCATTATCTCCTCCAGTGCCGTCCATGTTGTAGCAAATGTTGAGAACTCGTTCTTTCTGATTGCTGAGTAATATTCCATTGTATATATGGACCACAACTTCTTAATCCAGTCATCTGTTGAAGGGCATCTTGGCTCCTTCCACGATTTAGCTATTGTGGACAATGCTGCTATGAACATTGGGGTGCATATGGCCCTTCTCTTCACTACGTCTGTATCTTTGGGGTAAACACCCAGTAGTGCAATGGCTGGATCATAGGGTAGCTCAATTTTTAACTTTTTAAGGGACCTCCACACTGTTTTCCAGAGTGGCTGTACCAACTTGCATTCCCACCAACAATGTGGGAGGGATCCCCTTTCTCCACATCCTCTCCAACAATTGTTGTTTCTTGCCTTGTCTATTTTTGCCATTCTAACTGGCGTAAGGTGGTATCTCAGTGTGGTTTTGATTTGAATTTCCTTGATGGCTAATGATTTTGAACATTTTTTCATGTGTCTGTTAGCCATTTGTATGTCTTCATTGGAAAAGTGTCTGTTCATTTCTTCTGCCCATTTTTTGATTTGTTTATTTGTTTCTTGTGTATTGAGTTTGAGAAGTTCTTTGTAGATCTTGGATACCAGTCCTTTATCTGTAGTGTCATTTGCAAATATCTTCTCCCATTCCATGGGCTGCCTCTTAGTTTTTCTGACTG
Organism: Ursus arctos; assembly: GCF_023065955.2. NCBI lineage: Eukaryota > Metazoa > Chordata > Mammalia > Carnivora > Ursidae > Ursus > Ursus arctos. The sequence continues at coordinate 63,458,851 of NW_026622775.1, read as the reverse complement.
TTTCCTTGGCTGTGCAGAAACTTTTAATCTTGATGAAGTCCCATAAATTCATTTTATCTTTTGTTTCTCTTGCCTTTGGGGATGTATCATGAAAAAGGTTGCTTTGGCCGATGTCGTAGAGGTTGCTGCCCATGTTCTCCTCTAGAATTTTGATGGATTCCTGTCTCACATCGAGGTCTTTCATCCATTTGGAGTTTATTTTTGTGTATGGTGTGAGATAGTGGTCAAGTTTCATTCTTTTGCATGTAGCTGTCCAATTTTCCCAGCACCATTTATTGAAGAGACTGTCTTTTTCCCACCAGATGTTTTTTCCTGCTTTATCAAAGATTAGTTGCCCAAAGAGCTGAGGGTCCATTTCTGGGCTCTCTATTCTGTTCCATTGGTCTATGTGTCTGTTTTTGTGCCAGTACCATGCTGTCTTTGTGATCACAGCTTTGTAGTACAGCTCGAAATCCGGCATTGTGATGCCCCCAGCTTTGTTTTTCCTTTTCAACAGTTCCTTGGAGATTCGGGGTCTTTTCTGGTTCCATACAAATTTAAGGACTATTTGTTCCAGTTCTTTGAAAAACGTTCTCGGTATTTTGATCGGGATAGCATTGAAAGTGTAGATTGCTCTGAGTAGCATGGACATTTTAACTATGTTAATTCTTCCGATCCATGAGCATGGAATATCTTTCCATCTTTTTATGTCTTCCTCAATGTCTTTTAAGAGTGATTTATAGTTTCTAGAATAAAGGTCCTTTACGTCTCTGGTTAAGTTAATTCCAAGGTAACGTATGGTTTTTGGTGCTATTGTAAATGGGATGGATTCCCTAATTTCTCTTTCTTCGTTCTCGTTATTCATGTACAGAAATGCAACTGATTTCTGAGCATTGATTTTGTATCCCGCCACGTTACTGAATTGCTCTATAACTTCTAATAGTTTGGGAGTGGCTTCTTTTGGGTTTTCCATATACAGTATCATGTCATCTGCGAAGAGAGACATTTTGACTTCTTTGCCGATTTGAATACCTTTGATCCCTTTTTGTTGTCTGATTGCTGTTGCAAGGACTTCTAGTACTATGTTGAATAATAGTGGCGAGAGTGGGCATCCTTGTCGTGTTCCTGATCTTAAGGGAAAGGCTTCCAGCTTTTCCCCATTGAGAATAATATTTGCAGTAGGCTTTTCATAGATGGCTTTTATGAGATTGAGAAATGTACCTTCTATTCCTACACTCTGAAGGGTTTTAATCAGGAAAGGATGCTGTATTTTGTCAAATGCTTTTTCGGCATCGATTGAGAGGATCATATGGTTCTTGAGTCTTTTCTTGTTGATATGATGTATCACGCTGATTGATTTGCGAATATTGAACCACGCTTGCATCCCAGGTATGAATCCCACTTGATCGTGGTGGATAATCCTTTTAATGAACTGTTGGATTCTATTAGCAAGTATCTTGTTGAGGATTTTGGCGTCCATATTCATTAGGGAAATCAGTCTGTAATTCTCCTTTTTGAGGGGGTCTTTGCCTGGTTTGGGGATCAAGGTAATATTGGCCTCATAGAATGAGTTTGGTAGCTTTCCTTCTGTTTCTATTTTTTGAAATAGCTTTAGGAGAATAGGTATTATTTCTTCTTTGCATGTTTGGTAGAATTCCCCAGGAAAACCGTCCGGGCCTGGAGTTTTGTTATTTGGAAGGTTGTTTATCACTGACTCAATTTCTTCATAATTAATTGGCCTGTTTAAGAAATCAATTTCTTCCTGTTTCAATCTTGGTAGTTTATAGGTTTCCAGGAAGGATTCCATCTCTTCCAGATTGCTTAGTTTATTGGCATATAGCTGTTGATAAAAATTTCTAATAATCCTTCCAATTTCAATGGTGTTCGTCGTGACCTCTCCTTTTTCATTCATAATTTTAATAATCTGGGTCCTTTCTCTTTTCTTTTGGATAAGTCTTGCCAGTGGTCTGTCAATTTTATTGATTCTCTCCAAGAACCAGCTTCTAGTCCTGTTGATCTGCTCTACTGTACTTCTGGTTTCTGCTTGATTGATTTCAGCTCTAATTTTGGTCAACTGCTTCCTCGTGCGTGGATTAGGCCTGTCCCTCTGTTGCTGTTCCAGCTTCTTGAGGTGAGAATATAAAAACTGCATTTTAGATTTTTCTATTCTTTTGAGTGAGGCTTGGATGGCTATGTATTTCCCCCTTAGGACCGCCTTTGCAGTATCCCATAGGTTTTGGACTGTTGTATTTTCATTCTCATTGGTCTCCATAAATTGTTTAATTTGATTTTTGATTTCCTGGTTTATCGAGTCATTCCTGAGCAGGATGGTTCTTAGTCTCCAAGTGTTTGAGTTTCTTCCAAATTTTTCCTTGTGGTTGAGTTCCAATTTCAGAGCGTTGTGGTCTGAGAATATGCAGGGGATAATTTCAATCTTTTGGTATCGGCTGAGACCTGTTTTGTGTCCCAGAACATGGTCTATTCTTGAAAATGTTCCATGGGCATTAGAATAGAATGAGTATTCTTTGGTTCTGGGGTGTAGTGTTCTATATATATCTAAGAGGTCCAACTCGTCGAGTATGGCATTCAAAGCCTTTGATTCTTTGCTTAGTTTTTGCCAGGGTGTTCTGTCTATTTCTGAGAGTGGAATGTTGAGGTCCCCTACTATTAATGTATTTTTATTTATATGTCTCTTTATTCTGGTTAAGAGTTGGCTTGTGTATCTTGCTGCTCCCCTGTTGGGGGCATATATATTTATAACTGTCATATCCACTTGTTGAATACTTCCTTTAAGAATAATATAGTGCCCTTCTGCGTCGCTAACTATGGTCTGTAGTTTAAAATCCAGTTTATCTGATATGAGAATTGCTACCCCAGCTTTCTTTTGAGGTCCATTTGCGTGAAAGATGGTACTCCATCCCCTTACTCTCAGTCTGAATGCATCTTTGGGTTCGAAATGAGTCTCTTGTAGACAGCAAATGGATGGGTCATTTCTTTTTATCCAATCTGCAACCCTGTGTCGTTTAAAGCAAGAATTTAAACCATTAATATTAAGACTGAGTACTGAGAGATATGCTTTTAATTCTGCCATGTTGTCAGTAAAGTCTTTGTTTGTATTGGCTGTGACTTTCTGTTTTGTATCACTCTTGGGGCCTTTTTACTTTTATAGAACCCCCCGTAATATCTCCTGTAGGGCTGGTTTCGTGGTTACGAAATTGGCTAGTGACTGTCGATTCTGAAATGTCTTTATTTCTCCATCAATTCTGAATGACAGCCTTGCTGGATAAAGGATCCTTGGCTGCATGTTTTTCTCTGAAAGAGCTTTAAAAATGCTCCCCCAACGCTTTCTCTCATTCCAGGTCTGTGTAGACAGGTCTGATGTAATTCTGATGCCTTTGCCTTGGTACGTGAGAAATTTCTTTGCCCTGGCCGCTTTCAATACTGTATCCTTGGATCTAATATTTGCGAATTGCACTATTACGTGACGTGGTGTAGGTTTGTCGTGGTTGAGCTTGGGAGGGGTCCTCTCTGCCTCTTGGACACGAATGTTTGTTTCCCTTGCTAGACTAGGGAAGTTTTCAGCTACAATTTGTTCAAATATCTCTTCTAGACCTCTGTTTTTCTCCACCCCCTCGGGGATGCCGATGATTCTAACATTGGATCGTTTCATTGAGTCAGTAATCTCCCGTAGCCAACATTCGTGGGCGTGGATTTTTTTTAAGACCATCTTCTATTTTTATTTTTTCCTCTATTAACCCATCCTCAAATTCACTAACCCTTTCCTCTGCTTCGGTGACCCTGGCCGTCAGAGCCTCTAGTTTTGCCTGCATTTGGCTCATAGAATTTTTAATTTCTGTCAAATTCGCTCTCATTTCCGCCCTTAGGGATTCTATATTCTCAGTAACATTTTCCTTAATATTTTTTTCAAGTCTACTCATTATCTTGACCATTGTTACTCTGAATTCCATTTCTGATAATTTGGTTACATCCATATCCGTTATTTCTGTGGCAGAGGCCACAGACTCACTGTCTTTTCTTTGCTGGGGGGGGGGGCTTCTCCTTCTTGTCATTCTAATGAGGAGAGGTTGCGGGGTTGTCCAGAGCCCAAATTATTGACTGGGTCCCAGGCCGTGCCCCTTGTTTTATAGGGATCTTAGAGATGTGGGCTTCTTCTTTAAAGATTTTATTTATTTACTTATCTGAGAGAGACAGACAGTCAGCAAGAACGGGAACAGAAGCAGGGGAGTGGGAGAGGAAGAAGCAGGCTCCCAGCGGAGGAGCCCGATGAGGGACTCCTTTCCGGAACGCTGGGATCACGCCCTAAGCCGGAGACAGGCGCTCAATGACTGCGCCACCCAGGCACCCGGGTTGTGGGCTTCTTGATTTTTCAGCCTGCCTTCTGTGTTCTGGGGGAGGGGCCTGCCGCGCCATACTCAGGCAACCCTGTTTGGTTAGAGTCTCCGTGTCCCCTGCGAGGGAGGATGGGGATGGGCACTCTCTGAGCCGGTATTTCCAGGCTTTTGTTCTCTGGCGGCTTTCCCTGGCGGCCGGCTATGCCTCTTCTGAGGGTCAGAGCAGCAGAGGCTGCATTGTCACAGAACAGAGGGATTGCGGCCCGTTCTCCACTGATGTTCTGGCCACTTTAACTCTGTTACTGTTGGTGCTGCTCAACCCTGCAGCGTCCCGGGATGTGCGCACCAACCCGGCGTCCCTGCCCTCACTTCCAGGGCCGGCGCATCTCTGTCCTTTGTGTTTCTAATGCCGCCAGCCACCGGTCGCCCCGCGCGCTCCCGGGTCTCCCGGTCTCAGTCTATGCCCGGTGAGCACACCTCGATTCCGGAGTTCCGTGAGAAGCCTGGTGGCGCGCGCACCCGGTTCAGGGTCTCAGTCTGCTGTTTCGCGGGTGCCGACTGCGAGTCCGCCCGCTCCCCCGTGCAGGTGGCCCGCCAGCCGCCAGCCGCCCCGCGCGCGCTCCGGGAGCTCCCGGTCTCAGTCTGGATCCCGTGAGCACAGCGGGATTCCGGTGTTCCGGGAGATGCCTGGTGGCGCGCGCGTTCACGGCTCACCGGTCTCAGTCCGCTCTCTCGCGGGTGCCCTCTGTGAGTCCGCCCGCTCCCCCGTGCAGGTGGCTGCCGCTTCCCGGAGCCCAAATGCGGCGGCTCCCTCCCCCTTCCGTTTATCTTCCAATATCTGTGCACGGTTTACAGCTCCCCTCTTCGTACCTCAATACTCAGTGCTGGAGATGTTCATTTGTAGAGATCCAGATGCATCATCCTGCGTCTCAGGCTGATTCCGTGGTTATTTAGGCTGGTCTGGTACCTATCCAGCTCGACTCGGGGGACCGGCTGAAAAAGGGGTCCCCTACTCCTCCGCCATCTTAACTCCCTCCCCCTGAAGTGTACATTTTAATGACTTGATATAGGCATTAAAAATGTTCCAAAAATTGATTGTGATGATGGAAGCACAACTCTGTGGATATACTAAAACCCATCAAATTGCATACTTTGAAAGGGTGAATTGTGTGGTATGTGAATTACATCTCAACAAAGTTGTTTTAAGAAAACTCTCTGACAATACCAAGTGTTAAGGAGCATATAGTCAATGGGAACTCTTAGGTGCTGTTGCAGGGGGTGCAAATTAGTATAACTTCTTTGGAAAGATGTTTGGCAATATCTAGTAGTTGAAGATATGCATCCCCATGACTCAGCAGTTTTACTGCCAAGTACACCCCTAGGGAAACTTGTACACACACGTACCAGGATACATTTGCAAGAATACCAGCATTGCTTGTAATAAACAACCCAAATGTCCATCATCAGTAGAATGTGTAACTGTGGTATAGTCATATGATGGAAGACTATCAAGAAAGAAAAGAAAGGATCTAAAACTGTTCTCCACAAGAAAATAAGGAAATAAAAATTAAAAAAAAGAAAACTGTTCTTAGCAAACATGGATAAATCCTAAAAATCCTAATGTTGAGGGAACGAATCAAAACGCAATAAAACACAGACAGTCCCTTTACATAAAGGCCATTAACATAAAGTTCAAAACGAGCCCGAACTAAAGTTTAGCATTTAGGAGTATATCCATAGATGGTAGAACATAAAGAAATGTGAGAAAGCAATTATCTCAAAAGTCTGGGTAGTGTTTACTCTCCCTTTGCGGGGAAGGGACACATAGGGGGTTTGGGGACCGTGGCAATGTTCTCCCTTGACCTGATGTGAGTACATAGCTATTCCCTTTACCACTGTTCATTAAACTGTGTATTTATATATTTTTGTCTTTTTCTGTATGTAATGATACACAATAAAAAAGGGTCGAAGAAAAGTTTGAAGCAAGTTTTGGAATGAATGCAGGGAACACTGTATTAGTATTTTAAATCTATTTTTATTTATTATTTATAAGTGAGGTGGGAGAATTAGATGTGCTTACCTATAATACTGCCCTCCTCACCCAGAAGTTGATATATGGCATTATAAACAAAAGAACTCATTGCCTGGAGTGCCTGGAGTAGGTCTATACCCTGAGGCTCAGGAGGGGTTTAGATGAATTGATGGAAGAGAGATCTCAGATGGTGATACATAGGATAAATTCCTAACCTTTTGAAGTGGATGTCAAAGAGGGTAATTGGATTCCCTTCAACGTGTTTCTTGCAGCTGCTGTCAGATAGAAAGCTAGACTGGATCAATGAAGGGGCTGACCCGGGAAGGCAAATCTCATCTTCTTCTGTAACTACAGAAGATACAATTCTTCCCCAGAGGATCATAGCCCATGTCAGCTGCCCAGAAGGAAGGCTGCAGCTGATCAACTAGAATTTGCCATATAATCTAGGACTAGAGGAGATTCTTGGTCCTTGTTTTCAAAGACTTTACAATCTGACTGGGGAGACAAAACTGACACCTGAACAGAAACTTTACATTTTCAATTATGTGGTTTTAATTATAAATGTATTGAGGGAAAATATTTGTAGATACTATGCCAGAAAAATTTACAAAGCATTAAGAAAAATATAACAACCCAATAGAAAAATATGCAAAAGACCAGAGTAGGCAGTTTGCAGAAAAAGAAATTCAAACAGCAATAAGCATATGAAAAGCCACTCATCTTCCCTCATAATTAAAGAACTGTATACCCAAGCTATTCCTTATCACCTATCAGATTGGCCAATATTTACTGGTTTGAAAATAGCTGGTGTTGGTGAGGATGTAGGGAAATAAATATTGTTTGCTGCTGGCAGAAATGTAAATTAGTATTTACTGAGTCCTAGTTAGTATTTTTTGGCATTTTATTTATGTTTATTATCCTTCAATAGAAGAATACATAAAAATCAATAGTTATTGAACCAGCTATAACCAATACAATGTTTAAAATTTAAATTCAATTAATTAACATATAATGTATTATTTGTTTCAGGGGACAGGTCTGTGATTCATCATAATACCCAGTGCGCATTACAACACATACTCTCTCCAATGTCCATCACCCAGTTACCCCATTCCCACCACCCCCTTCCCCTCCAGCAACCCTCAGTTTGTTTCCTAAGATTAAGAGTCTCTTATGTTTTGTCTCCCTCTCTGGTTTTGTCTTGTTACATTTTTCCTCTCTTCCCCTATGATCCTCTGCCTTGTTTCTTAAATTCCACATATCAGTGAGATCATATGACAATTGTCTTTCTCTGATTAACTTATTTTGCTTAGCATAATACCCTCTAGTTCCATTCACATCTTTGCAAATGGCAAGATTTCATTTTTTTATGGCTGCGTGATATTCCATTGTACATATATACCACATTTTCTTTACCTATTCATCTGCTGATGGACATCTGGGCTCTTTCCATAGTTTGGCTAGTGTGGACATTGCTGCTATAAACATTGGGGTGCAGGTGCCCCTTTGGATCACAACATCTGTATCTTTGGGGTAAATACCCAGTAGTGCAATTGCTGGGTCATAGGGTAGCTCTATTTTCAACTTTTTGAGGCACCTCCATACTGTTTTCCAGAGTGTTGCACCAACTTGCATTCCCACCAACAATGTAAAAGGGTTCCCCTTTCTCCTCATCCTTGCCAACATCTGTTGTTTCCTGACTTGCTAATTTTAGTCATTCTGACTGGTGTGAGGTGGTATCTCATTGTGGTTTTGATTTGTATTTCCCTGATGCTGAGTGATTTTGAGCATTTTTTCATGTGTCTGTTGGCCATTTGGATGTCTTCTTTGGAGAAATGTCTGTTCATGTTTTCTGCCCATTTCTTGATTGGATTTTTAAATTTTTTGTGTGTTGAGTTTGATAAGTTCTTTATAGATTTTGAAAAGTAGCCCTTTATCTGATCTGTCATTTGCAAATACTTTCTCTCATGCAGGTTGCCTTTTAGTTTTGTTGACTGTTTCCTTTGCTGTGCAAAAGCTTCTTATCTTGATGAAGTTCCAATAGTTCATTTTTACTTTTGATTGCCTTGCCTTTGGAGACATGTCTAGCAAGAAGTCACTGTGGCCGAGGTCAAAGGGGTTACTGCCTGTGTTCTCCTCAAGGATTTTGACAGATCCCTGTCTCACATTTAGGTCTTTAACCCATTTTGAGTCTATTTTTGTGTATGGTATAAGGAAATGGCCCAGTTTTATTCTTCTGCATGTGGCTATCCAACTTTCCCAACACCACTTGTTGAAGAGACTGTCTTTTTTCCATTAGATATTCTTTTCTGCTTTGTTGAGGATTAGTTGACCATAGATAGAGTTGAGGGTCCGTTTCTGGGCTCTCTATTCAATTCCATTGATCTATGTGTCTGTTTTTGTGCCAGTACCATGCTGTCTTGATGATCACAGCTTTGTAGTCGAGCTTGAAGTCTGGAATTGTGATGCCACCAGCTTTGGTTTTCTTTTTCAACATTCCTTTGGCTATTCAGGGTCTTTTCTGGTTCCATACAAATGTTAGGGTTCTCTGTTTCACATCTGTGAAAAAAGTTGATGGTATTTTGATAGGGATTGCACTGAATGTGTAGATTGCTCTAGGTAGCATAGACATTTTAACAATATTTGTTTTTTCCAATCCGTGAGCATGGAACATTTTTCCATTTCTTTGTGTCTTCCTCAATCTCTTTCATGAGTATTCTATAGTTTTCTGAGTACAGATCCTCTGCCTCTTGGTTAGCTTTATTCCTAGATATCTTATGATTTTGGGGAGTCCTAATTAGTATTACTAATTATCGATTCTATATTTACTCATCACTAATATTTACAAGTTGGCAGTATCAACTAATAACCTAGCGAGACCACATACTTTTTTACCCAACAATTTGAGTACTTGGAATTTGGGGAGACCTGGCACTGGGGAGGAAGGTTTGTCTTTATTTTGCAATTTCTATATTGTGTGAAAATTTTACATTTTTCTTTTTTAAAGTATGATGTTTAGTTCAAAACACTTTAATCAAGTCCTTCAGGAGATCATTAATTCAGCAAACACTTACTGACATTTGTTGTGTTCCAGACTCTGTGCTAGGCAGAAGAGATGAGACATGAAAAGACACGGCACCTTTGCTGGAAGAACTCAGTCTAACTGGAGACCATAAAAGTATTTATAGATAATTATAATACAGTGGAATGAGCCTTGGTGGGAAGAGTGACTAACACTGTCTATAGAGTCAAGGCAGAGCTGGATGTTGAAGAATCTGTAAGGGTGTCCCAGGCAGTAAAGGGAATATTGCCCTAAGCCAGGCAAGTGATGATCAGGGTCCAGTCTAGAGCAGTAGCAATGAGGATAGAGAAGAGATGAGGGATAGAAAACTGCTTCATAGTGGAATTGACCCCACTTAGGTGATTCATGGGATGTGGGCAGGGTTAGAGAGTGAAGAAGAGGGGTTTTTAACCCATGTGATTGGGTTAGAGACATCAACTGAATTTGGTACTATTTTTCAGAGCAGCAGAAGCTGTTAGGCCTACAGACTATGCTAAGTGTTGGGATGCAAGAAATGTACAATAGAGTCCCTATCCCCAAAGAGGGTTATAATCTTGTTGATAAGAAAAATAATATTGGCTTCTATTGACTGTTGATTTAATGCACTTTTACTGAAAACCAATCTCTGCCATGCAACATTTGTTAATGAACACCACCAAAACACCTTCATCATGCAGCGTTGCGGCTGTGGAGTCACGCTGTCTGACTTTGCCACTATGACTGCATGATCTTGAGTAAGTGACCCACCTGCTCTCAGCTCACTTTCCTTATCTGTGAAATGGGCATGATAATAACACCCATGGCCCAGACTTTTATAACAATTAAATGATCAAAGATGTGCAGAGAGCTTAGCATCGTGCTAGACACATATTTATGCTCAATACATGTTATCCCTTATTGTTATTATGCTATATATATATATTTATATAGATTATTATCATGTCATTTATGCTATAAAAATTGTGGGGGTAGGAATTTAGATCTTCATCAGCAAAACTCGTTCTAGGTATTTTAAATTGTGAATAGGCAGCAAGGCTATTTGAGCTGTGAAGATTAAATACATACAATGCAGAATCTGAGAATGAAATCCACAATAAAGTTGGTCTAACCCTTTTAGGGAACTGTATGTTTGTTGTTGTGATACAAGGTAATTAGATATATACAGAAGCTATTTGCATAAAATATATTAGTGTAAGGGTAAGTAAATTTCATTCCTTTTATAGGCTGAATAATATTCCATTATATGTATATAATACATTTTGTTTATCCATTCACCTGTTGAGAAATGTTTTTGTTGTTTCCAGCTCTTGGCTATTGTGAACAGTGCTGCTGTGAACATGGGTGTGAGAATATCTCTTTGAGACCTTGTTTTCAATTCTTTTGGCTATATAGCGAGGGGTGGAATTGCTGGATCACATGGTAATTCTATTTTTAAATTTTAAGGAAGTACCATACTATTTTCCAGGTGGTTGCACCATTTTATGATTCTACCAAAGTGTGCAAGGGTTCCAATTTCTCCAAATTCTTGCCAATATTTGTTATTTTCTTTCTTTTTTTGGGAGAGGTGGTTAAAGTAGACTCCATGCCCAATGTGGGGCTGGAACTCACAACCCTGAGATCAAGAGCCCTATGCTCTACTGACTGAACCAGCCAGGCGCCCCTCTTTTTTTTTTTTTTTTTTAATAGTAGTTATCCTAATGAGTGTAAGGTGACATCTCATTGTAGTTTGGTTTACATTTCTATGATCATTAGTGACACTGAGCATCTTTTCATGTGCTTGTTGGCCATTTGTATAATTATCTTTGGAGAAATGTCTATTTAAGACTTCCATCTTATTTTTAATTAGTTATTTGAATTTTTTTTTATTATGTTAGTCACCAAACAGTACATCATTAGTTTTTGACGTAGTGTTCCATGATTCATTGTTTGTATATAACAATGCTCCATGCAATACGTGCCCTCCTTAATACCCATCACTGGGCTAATCCATCCCCCCACCCTCCTCCCCTCTAAAATCTTCAGATTGTTTCCTGGAGTCCATAGTCTCTCATGGTTCATCTCCTCCTCTGATTTCCCCCCCTTCATTTTCCCCTTCCTTCTCCTAATGTCCTCCATGCTATTCCTTATGTTCCACAAATAAGTGAAACCATATGATAATTGACTTTCTCTGCTTGACTTACTTTACTTACGGTTATTTGAATTTTTTGTTGTTAGTTGTAGGAGTTCTTTGTATATTTTGGATATTTATCAATTATCAGATATATGATTTGCAAATATTTTCTCCCATTCTGTAGGTTGCTTTTCACTCTGTTGACTGTGTCCTTTGATGCACAAAATTTGTGCAGGTTATAACATATTCCCATGGTTTCAAAGCATCGCCCCTCAAAATCTTATTAGTTGCCAAGGGCAACATGTACCTTTAGAGTGGAGAGAACTGTGGGTCATCACCTGAGCTCAGAGGCTAAATTTAGGATCACTGATAATGGGACCCCCTGACATTTTGTGCTTCCTGATGTGAGGCAACCAGAGGTATGTAACATCATCTAGGATGTACACTTGCCAAGTATATCTAACTTGAAACTAAGTTATGAGGAAGCAATAAGACAAATCCAAATCCAAATTCTATAAGACTACTGGACAGACCTGTAAAAAAATTGGTATTTACAGACCTGTAAAAAAATTAATATAATATAATTAATATAATATAATTAATATAATATAATTAATATAATATATAATTAATATAATATAATATAATATAATCAATATAATATAATATAATTAATATAATATAATAATGTAATATAATAACAATGAGACTTTTAACTTAAAAGAGAGTAGAAAGTCACTATAACAAATGCAATGCATAACATTTGATTGAATCTTGGATCAGAATGAAATAACAATAGCACAACCATAAGAAATATCCTTGAAAACTGGAGAAATTTGAATATGGACTGTATATTGGATGATATAAAATTATTGCTAATTTTTAAAGTGTGATAATGCCATCGTGGTTATGTAGGAGATATTCTTTTCTTAAGCAATGCATTGTTGAAATATTTAGGGAAGAAATATCACAATATGGAGAGAGAAGGAGCAAAATGACAATTATCAACTGGTGAAGAGTTTGTGGAGTTTCTTGTATGAGGTTACCACTTTTTTGAATGTTTGAAAATTTCAAAATAAACAGCTGAGAGAAAATTGAAATGTTATGTGTCTGACATGCAGCAAAGTGTTAAAAAAGTCACTATTATGATGATCACATTTTCATCAGGCTATGCAAATGTTCTTGCGTATGTAGTCCTTAAGCATTTTTTTAAAACTATGCTCTCCCTGACACATTTTAAAGTTGACATTAAAAATGTTTCATTATGGGGCTCCTGGGTGGCTCAGTTGGTTAAGTGTCTGACTCCTGATCTCAGCTCAGGTCTTGAACTTGGGGTTGTGAGTTTAAGGCCCACATTGAGCACCATGCTTGGTGTGGAGCCTACTTAAAAAAAAAAAGTTTCATTATAAGTTTAAATATTTGCAAGGGCCATGAAATCCAGCATGTTGTAAACATTGAAATTTAAAACAAATTGTTATCTAACTTCTTAAGTGTATCCTTTGGAATATGAATGTTATGGTGATTTGATACCCATCATTATCCACTTAAAAACCGAAACATTTCTTTAATAGTTGGAAATTTTACATAATTTCATTTCTCCTTGGAACTTATAATTGCCCTATACTTCCTGCACAGAATTTTGTCCTAATGTGACTTTATGTTTGCTGATCATCTGATCCTACTTCACCACTATAAAAATATGTGTATAATGTGAAATGTTAAATTTGAAATCATAAGGCTCTAATAGTTCAACAAATTTTTTTCAGGGTGGAGTTAGTATTGTCATTAATATGCAATCAAAACAACTTAAGTATTTCAGAAATAATTATTCTCTCCACATTCCTGTTCCAGGCTGGGAAGTTAGGCTGGAGGCTCATTATTTAACCAGAGAGATGGTCAGGGTTTTGCCTGGGCTTTTCCTGAACCACAACCAGTTTGATTCTTTCTTGGAGAAATTCATGGGGTTGTGGAAAAGTGTACTAGGAACTGAGGTTTTCCCAGGACTTTGAGGGATAACACTGGGACAGTCCCAGAAAACCAGGACAGTTGGTCACACTATGTCTGGTGACAAAGTCTTGATTTGGACTCTGGCTTGGCTACTATATAAGTCAGGGACCAACATAAGCAAATTATAACCTTCAAATTAAGATAATTCAGAAAACTAAGGGGTATCTGGCTGTCCTAGTCGATAGAGCATGTGACTCTTGATCTTGGGGTTGTTTGAGTGCCATGTTGGATGCAGAGATGACTTAGATAAAAAAATAAATCTTAAAGGAAAGATCCTTCAAATAATTCAGATAATTTCAAAATGAAGGAATAGTGTAAGAGACACCCATAAACCTATCACCTGTTAACATCTGCCACATTTGAATACGCTTCTCTCTCTCTATCAAATTAAAACAATTTGAGAGGGCTTTATTTCCAGAGGAACTCCTTTAAAAAGTGTGGTTGGGTAAAGAGGAACCACAGAATGTTGCAGGAACATGGGGCTAGGAGCATTGGAGGTGTTAACCACTCTTAAGCTTGAGGGGAAGAAGCTACCAGAACTGGGAAGGAAAGTTTTATAGAACAGGTTGCTTTGAAAAGAGCAATGACCTTTGGTTCAGATTCATAGCCCTTTTAGGTAACTTCTTCAGGAGAGAAACCGGGGGAATAAATACCCAGACCTCAGTCCCTTCTCTTCTTCTGATCCCTTGCCAAGCTCCCCACTGGCCAAAATCAACCAAAGTCACAGGGCCCAGGACTCTGCTGGTCACATCAAAGTCGGCTATGACACTGACAGGATGGGAAGACTGGATGCAAAGGGGCAAACAGCAGAGGTCTGGCACATGGCGATATGGGCTCTGTGGTCCTGAGCCACTTTGCAGAGTTGTCATAAGTAACTGGGGCGATGCCTGTGAAAACATTGGCTAAGCCATAAATAGTTATTACATCAATTCTATTTAATAAAAACCTTATCTGCTCCAATTTAAACTCATTACTTCTTGTCTTATGCAATTCCTAGTGGGGTCCCTGGTACAGAGTAGGAATCTGGTAAATATTTGTTGAATGTATGATTGATGTTGGTAATTAGTGGAGGTGGGTTGAGTGGATGGAGGATCTGGTCATAGCTAAATACCAAGATATCCTGGCTTCATGTTATTACTCTTATAACAAAAATAAAATAAAATAAAATGCAATAAGAAGAAAATGCATTGTTAATAAACTCAGAGAATAATGAGGGAAAGTTTTGGTAGAGAAGACTTAGCTGGGGTGAGGACTTAAGGAAGAAGCCCCAGAGATTCCATGCTGAGAACAAGGAGCTAAAGTCCAAAGAACAAAATGTGAGAGGAAAGGAAAGGCGTTTCTGCAAGAGGGAGGAGTCTTAAGGCACCATGCATGTGTGGGGCAAGGGGTCTGTGGGAAATCTCTGTACCTTCCCCTCAGTTTTGCCATGAACCTAAAACTGCTCTAAAAAAGAAAGTCTATAAAAAAATGGGTGAGAAGGGAAGGAGAGGGGCAGGCAGTGACCTTTCCTGCTGCCTAAAATGTCTCTTCAAAGAAAAAAAGCATCTATCGATGAGCTGTAATTCATTCCTTCACTTGACATTTGGAGATGGTTTGAGAAATCCTGCCTCCATATATCTGGGGGCTGCGTGCTGAAGCCTGTCTAATCCCAGATGGCGGGGTGGGGGTGGGTTTCTTTCCTCTTGTCTTCTGCGCCAAAGATGCCGTTCGAATGATGATTCCTTGGCCTTAGGAGAACACGAAAGGGAAAGTGGGCTTCCTTGGGAGCAGAAAGTCAACACTGCAGGAGTAGAGGATGTGGGGCCCAGTGGTAGGTCTCTTCTGGTGGCCTGTGCCCCCATCACTAGGCCCCATCTTCAGAGCTTTGCTGACACGTGTCTATGCAAATACATTAGCATGTCCATCTCGGCAGATGTCTATTCAGCAACAACAAGTTCATGTGCCAGTGTGTGGGCTGACCCACAGGATCCTTCCACCGAAGGGTGGAAAGCAGGCTGTTGTGGGAAACCAAGCCCTGAGAAGCAAAATGCCTTTCTTTCTCATTTCTCCCAGGGAAACCCATTGACCTGCAGGTGGTCAATGTTATGCTCATGTGCAGAGAGAGGTGGAAGAAGAAGAGGAGGGGAACACAGACACAGTTTACAATTTATCGAGAGTGATAGTGGCCATGCTTTATTTTAAAAAACCTTTCCATATTATTGGCCCCTTTTACAATTTACAATTTGCAATGTCACTTTTTTTCCAAGATTTTATTTTTAAGTAACCTCCACATCCAATGGGGGGCTTGAACTTACAACCCTGAGATCAAGAGTTTCTCGCTCTACCAACTGAGCCAGCCAGGTGCCCCACAATGTCAATTTTATATCAGGATCTACAGTCACACTACCTGATGCCTAGGAGCTTTTAAAGAGCCTACAGAAGGGGCGCCTGGGTGGCTCAGTCGATTAAGGGTCTGCCTTCAGCTCAGGTCATGATCCCAGGGTCCTGGGAGTGAGTCCTGCATGGGGCTCCCTGCTCAGCCTGCTTCTCCCTCTGCCCCTCCTTTTTCCCCTCCCCCTGCTCGCACTTTCTCTCTCTCTCTCAAAGATCCTCAAAAAAAAAAAAGAAAAAAATAAGAGCCTACAAAAAATGATTGAGACATAGAAAAAAAAAAGCATGGCTCCAAAATTAAAAAAAAAGAAAAAATGAAATTAACAGATGTTGAACTAAAGATTCACAAAATATAATTTTATATCGATTTAATGAATTATTAAATTTATTGTTTATGAAATTCATTATATTTAAAAGCTATCTGTAGGTTTGATTTTTCGCAGCTTACAAGAATTCTGGTATATGCTAAATGATTGCTGAGAAGTCATAGCTAAATTAAATGTGTTCTTCAGAGCTAGATTATTTCAAAAGCAACTTATAAACATTCCTTAAACTCTTTACTGCAAAAACAGTGACATTTGACGTGAGCTGGAGGTGCCTTTTACAATGTTTGGTATGATGTGAGATGGTGCTGTAAGAACAGACAGGGCCTATGAAATCTTAAAATGGCAATATATGCAAATACCTACCTGTAAGGATGTTCATCACAGTGATTTGAAACAACCTAAATGCCAACAGCGGGAGACCATTTTAATAAATGATAGGACCACACAATGGATACTAGATGACCATTGAAAATGAAGTCATGGGAGAGTATTTAATGATCTAGAAAGATGGTCACAATATATCAAAATATAAAAAGTTTGCACAATATGATTGCTTTTATTTGTAAAAGAAAAAAATACTCTTAGATAAAAGACTGGCAGAATATATACCCACATGGTAGTGATTAGTGGTTATGTCTGGATGGTAGAATTACAAGTAAGCTAAGTTTTCTTTTCTTCTCTCTTTTATTTTCTTCCAATTCTTTATATTTTCTGCCATGAACATTGTTTCTGGAAAGCAGACAGATAAGATTTATAAAGATGGAAAACCCTTTTGATCTGATGGCTTTTTCTCTGATAGTTAATAAATTCTAACCCAAAAAGCTCATGTATGGATTGTGTGGAAGCTGCTTCCACTTGCCTCTCTCATGTCTGAGGTTGAACACCATGGAAACATCATTTCGATGTAGATTTTTTTACTGAATAATGGCCATAAACAAACAAATAATGTATTTTAATGCAACCAGTAGTCAGAATAAGCCATTTAAAAAATAAATTGAATTTTGCAGTCTTTTAATGTCTTCTTAGGATAAGATCTGAAACCTTTATCACAACCACCCCCTTCTCTGAAATTCTGCCTGCATCTCCAGGGTCTTCTTCAGCTGCTCACATGCTCCAGTGTGAGACTGTGTCGTCATGAAAAGACGCCCCTACTGCATTGGGGAGGGACAAAGCAGGTTGCAGAACAGCATGGAGGGCTTATTCCCATTGATGGAAAATTGACTGCCTATATTTTAATCCATATATATGACAGAACTTTCTGGAAGGATATATTAAAGATGTTAACAATGATTACCCTTGGGTGATGTCATTTTGAGTGACTTAAAAAATATATGGCTTGAAATTCTTACAGAGATAAAGTGTCATTTTCGCAAAATTCATCTGTGACTCTTACATTGTTTGACTCACTGTTGTTTACTTTACTAGCTCTGACGGAAAGAGCAAATTAAATAAGGTCTCAAAAGTTAATTTTTAAAGAGGGAAATGGATGGAAATTGTTCTAGGGCAGTGAGATGAAGTAGGGCTGCTGAAATGTTTGGTTTCCTTCTGCGGGTAGGTGTGTCTGGTCTTGAGGCTGAAGTAACCACTGAGCATGTTATGAGGGGACACAGGTATTTGATGGTTTTTCTCGTGGCTAAAGGCTCAAGAGGTCAACATTGCTGAGGCTACTATTCTCCCACAGAAGCGCATAGGGTCATTCTCCTCTAGGCAAGAACCATAAATGTACCCGAGGGTCTTACCATCTTGGAGGAGCATACCAATTTGCAGGCAAAGCACATAAAAAAAAAAAAAAAGAACACCTTTTGAGAGCTGAAGAATCGACATTCGATTTAAAGGCTTGTGGGAGGTGTCATAGAAAGGTGGTTAATTGGAAGGATCTGGGGTCAGAGCAGCTTCTGTTCTAAGTCTGCCTCTACCACTCACTAGCTGTGGACCTTCTTTTTTTTTTTTTAATTAAAAAAAAAATATTTCATTTATTTATTTGAGAGAGAGAGAGGCCAAGCAGGAGAGGCAGAGAGAGAGGGAAAAGCAGGTTCCCAGCCAATCAGGGAGCACGATGCAGGGCGCAATCCCAGGACCCTGAGGTCATGACCTGAGCCTAAGGCAGACACTTAACCGACTAAGCCACCCCGGTGCCCCATCTGTGGACCTTCTTAACATTCCAGACTCAGTGATGTGCCACTCATGTCCCGTGTCGATGAAGGACTCCTTGCGCCAGCTGCTGGAAGGGTGGTGAGCAGACTTTTTCCAGATGTCAGCCTCTTTGGGGTGCCTCAGCTGCTGAGCCACCTTGCCCAAAGTCCACTTTTCTGAAGGATCCATGTCCAATGACTGAGAGGGAGTATAATCTCAGCCCAATTGGAGACAATGCTGAAGGACCATTGTAGCTCCAGAGCTTCCCTTGAGTTGACTGAGGCTGTCAATGGGCATCACAGCTCAACTTTTCCTTCTGCCCACTCCCATTCCCATCCCCTCTGCTCCACAGTTGTTGATATCAAGGGCACTCCCTAACGAACATCCTGCACAATAGCTCCAGAGTCTGCTTCCCGGGCAGCCCAATCTGGGACAATTAAGTTACTTAATCGCTCTGAGTCTCCACTTCTTCATCTATAAAAATCAGGTTGATAATAACAGTGCCCATTACATATAGTTTAGAATTATATGAGATTATGTATGTAAAATGCTTGCCATATATAACATATATTCATGTATGTTATATATATGACATGTAATAATTATTCAATACATGCTAACCATTATTATTGTAATTGGGAAAGAAAGAGCCTATCCTTAACCATGCACCACCATCATCAACAGTTTATCAGAGAGTTTGCCTCAAAGAGAAGGGTCTTAAAGACCTATTAGATACAGGGTAAAGATATGTTGGTGGAATACAAAAGGTTGGGAGCAAAGGGTATTATCAAATGAAGACAGACAAAATGACCTGCATCTTCCTAGTAAGAGAGTCAGTCAATAGACATCTGGTTTACCTGATTCTCTTACAAGTTTGGTTAGCACAAGGCAGTCCTGCAGGGTCTGGACACTTTCAAGCAAACTGATCAAGGTGAAGTCCTGGCCCATGAGGCTGAGGGGAGGAGCTAGAGCTTCAGTGTCTTCTGGAAGATTGAAGCCTCCCAGCCAGTTCATCTTCTTGATGCATCTTATCTGGGGATGGTGGCCCACAGTATAGGGCTGTGCACATAGTAGGGCCATAGATATGTGTGAAGCCAGGCCCTCACACTTTAACAAGGAATGGACCGTGTTGTTAGAGGAGCATACACCCTCTCACCGGTACTGCTGTGTTCTACTGACCTCCTCTCACCTTGCACATTTCCAGGGCTTTGGTGTCTAGCTTGGGGTCCTCCCCCAGCCCCGCCCCCACGCACATGTGGTGCTCCATTCTGAGCAGCAGAGTGATTGATGACTTTATAGTGACTGGGACTTTTTGTTCCCTGGGTTGTTTTGTATCTGCCTTGGCTGCATTTTCCTCTAGAAATCTGTGTCCTGGGTATAGATTTGGCTTTGAGAGAACTGTCCATCTGGATTTGTTTGATTGTAAAGTGCTGTCTCGTATTTAAAGCTATGGTTGCTCATGATGAAGAGCAGACCTGTGGATGTGGTTTTCTAGTCCAGAGATTGCACAAAGCCTCTGGGGCTTAGATGAATATGGGAGGCGTGTGGTCTGTAAAGTCATCTGGTGTTCTGAGACACCCAATTTGTCCCTGAGCTCTGGCAAGTGAGGCTCAGAGCAGCCTTTGGCTGCCAATCTCTTTACACAGTGCCTATAAATTTTAGAAATCTTACTTGGAGGATATCGTTTTGCTAGCCCATAATTTTTCTGATGGTTTATTGACACTCAAAAATCATGTTTGCAATATTCCAAGTTTGGGCTAGTGTGCATTGATGGTCTACCATCTGGCATCATTAGGAAATAAGGTAATCCTCTCTTGAAGAAAATGATAACCTATTAAACAGAAAAGTCACTTTCCTGGTGAATCTTTCTAATGTATAATATGTACTTCTCCACCTTTTTTCTTTCTTTTTTAAAAAAATCTATCTATTTTTTTATTTGAGAGAGAGAGAAAGAGGCAGAGGGAGGAGGAGGGGGAGGGAGAGTCCCAAGCAGACCTTGCACTGAGTGTGGAGCCCCATGCGGGGATCAATTCCACGACCCTGACATCATGACGTGAGCCAAAACCAAGAGTCGGAAGCTTAACTGACTGTGCCACCTAGGCGCCCCTCCACCCATGTTTTTCAAAAATTCCTAGCAATATTGAATATTCATTCTCTGTAGCCCTATACCTACATTATTGTGTTCAGCCCTTAACGACCCTGCAAAGTAGGGATTATTATCACCTTTTATCCAGTAAGAAACATGGAGGCTCAAAGAACTTCTGTAAGTTGGCCAAAATCACATGTTGGCTGAGGGCCAGAATGGGGATTTGAATCCAACTTTGTCCAACTCCAAAGCCAATGTTATTGCTACCACACTGTGATAACTCTTCTACTTTTTTTTTTTTTACAAATTAGAGATTATCAAGTATATTTTAACCTTTTTTTGATGAATTAGAGACAAAATTATAAATGTGAGTGATAACACAGTGCTGAAGTATTGATTTAGGTGAGACCCATGGTTGAAGTAACAGAAATCCAGGATTCTCATGTAAGCAAAGGAAGAAGGATTTATGAGAAGACCAGGTACGTTGCAAGGTGTGAGAGCAGGGTGCAGCCAGGTCTCAGCAATGAGCGGGACTTGAAAATCAGGGCCGTCAGACCCTGGAGGTCTGACGAATGACCCCATTCGTCATCCTTGCTCTACTTATGGATCTTTGTCCTATTTTCTTGTTTCTCTTCGTGTAGTCTGGTCTGAAGGTAGACAGTCTGGGGTTTAGTGCCTGTGGTTCTAGATCATCTGAAACCTAGAAACCTCGTAGCTGCCTGCCCTGCCTTTCTTTTGCTCTTGTACCATTATTAGAAGATGGCTGCCATTTCTCCAGACATCAAGTTCTAATTTCAGGCTAGAAGACAGGAAAGGTAATGGGCAAGAGGGAATTTGCCTTTTTATTCAAAGGATGTTCCAGTGAACAGAAAAACTTTCTCAGTCTTTTTTTATGGTCGCATAGTATTCCAATATATGGGTTTACTACAATTTATGTGAATGTTGAGGAGTTTGAAAAAATGCTCGTGCTCTGGGTTTTCCCCAAATTTAATACCTGGATATGATGTACAGACAGATGTGAGAACCATTGGTGTAGCTTATTGGTGTCTTTCTTCTCCAGTCTATGACAGGAACGAGGCTGGTTTCTTAGAATTCAGAAAGCTGATTCAGGGCTCTGGAAAGTCAAGTGAATCCCTTCCTTCTGATGAACAGAAAGCAGTCATAAATAAGACTCTCATTAGCAAGAGACACAGTCACAGGAAATTGAGAAAAGCTGGCTTAAAGCCCTGGACCTGTACACAAGAGGAGGGTGGGGGATTGCATGGTGCGGTCTCCAAGTACGCAGACTGCACAGGACTTACCAGGTAGCAAAAACACAAACTGAGGGTCATAAATTGGAAGAAGCTCTTGCCAGACTCTCTGAGATGCAGAAAAATAGCAAATGAGTTTCAGCACGGCTAAATAAAAGATGGAGTGTTAAGAAAAATAATAATCCAAACTATACTCATAGCTTCTTGGGCTAAACATGTCTGTGGACAATGTTAGACTGTTCTCTGAGCTTAATAGCTTCAAGTAGCCAAAGAAGTTAACCAAGTGTAGGGCCCAGTCAAGAAAGGTATTAAAACATACAGGAAAATATTATCATTCTACTATCATCTAAAAGTCTCATGTTTTTGAGTTTGATTCTATGTGGAATTTTGGTCAATAAACCTCAGAAAAATATGCTAGGACTTGAGAATGGTGCTTTATTATTTTTTCTTTTTTTAATTTTTTATTTAAATTCAATTAGCCAGCAGAGTACATCATTAGTTTCAGATGTAGAGTTCAGTAATTCATCAGTTGCGTATAACACCCAGTGCTCATCACATCACGTCCCCTCCCTAATACTCATCACCCAGTTACCTCATTCCCCCACCCACCTCCCCTTCAGCAACCCTCAGTTCGTTCCCTATAGTTAAGAGTCTCTAATGGTTTGTCTCCCTTTCTGATGACTTCCCCTTCACTTTTCCCTCTCTTCCCCTATGATCCTCTGTGCTGTTTCTTATATTCCATGTATGAGGGAAACCATATGATAATTGTTGAGAAGTAAGCTTTAAAAAGTGAAAGGAACAAGCAAAGATGGGGATAAGAAAAGAAACAAAGTATTTGTGCTTTTGAGTATGATAAAACTGATGGCTGAAGGCCTAATTTAAAAAAAAGTTATAAAATCAAATAGATTTCCAAACTGGAAATAACCCAGATATCCTTCAGCAAGCTACTGGTTGGACTCTGCTACATCCATACTACGGAATATTACTCTGCCATAACGAGAAACTACTGATACATGCAGATACTTGGATGGATCTCAAATCTCAAAAGGTTACATCCTGTATGGTTGCATTTGTGTAATATTCTATAAATGAAATTATAGAGATAGACAACAGTCGAGTGGTTGCCAGGGGTTAGGGAGCAAAGGGAGGAGGGAGGTCGTTCTGTAATGGTTGCAGGAGGGATCTCTGTGGCAATGGAAGTATACTGAAGCTTAATTGCAGTAGCGAATACACAGATTCAACACATGTGATAAAATTACATAGAACTAAACACACACACACACACACACGAGTGTATGTAAAACTAGAGTCTAAATAAGGTCAGAGGATTGTGGAAATGCCAATTTCCTAGTTGTGATATTGTACTATAGTTATGCAAAATACTTCCATTGGTAGGAGACTGGGTGAAGGGTGCATGGGATCATTCTGTATTCTTTCTTACCACCGCATGTGAATCTACAATTATCTCAAAATCTAATTTAAAAAATTAAATAAGCTTAGAACGTTAGCACTAGAGAAAATTAGAAGTGGACAAAGCAACATTGGCATTGATTTTTTTATCCAGTTCAAAAACGGGCAGCTCTTGACCTTTAATAGAATACTTTTAAAACCAATAGGACTATGTGTCTTTTCACACATTGAGTAATGAACTTATGCAATTTAGTCACCTAAGAGATGTGAGATAAGTACACTTTTAGAAAGCAATCATGGTCTCTAAGACACATTAAGATGTTTTGGAAGTTTTTGAATCTTGGAGCTTGACATCCCAAAGAAGAACGATAGACATACTTTCACAACAGGGTCACAATGTGAGATGCAGGAATTTTAAAATTAATTCAGCAAACCTTTGCTGAGCTCCTATTTTGTGTCAGGCACTGTCCCAGGAGCTCTGTGTCAGAAAGGCAAAAGACACAGCCCTGTATTCCATAAGCTCATTACCTGGAGCTCTGCTGTAACTCTGTAAATGTTCCACTGTTCAGGAATTCAATGCTGGTGACATTATTTATGGAACAGAAATGAATGTCATCCTGACATATTATTTTTAATGATATCCTGATTAATAGTCACACTTGAGGCTATTTTAAAAATGGAAGCAGTCACCATGAAGTGTGATAGGAGTTACCCCAAAATAGACCATTTTATCCTCGGTGAATAATTTAGACCCTGGCATGCCAAATGCAGTGAAGAGCATGAGGCTGGTGGAAGAGCGGATTGGGAGCTTTCAGGAAGTAGGGCCTGTATCTGCTCTCTGTGTTCCAGGGCTTAACAGTGTGTGCTTGGTATGCAGCAGGAGCTCAGTAGATGCTGAATTGAGAGAATAGAGGATCTTTTTACTCTAATTTTGAGTTGAGGCCAGAAGGAACTTATGGACTTGTCTTTCATGTCTGGAAATTGATTTTGACTAGTGTCAGAAGGATCTAGAATGGGATATAAAATAAAAAAGCTGAGTAGAGGTGTAAAAAAAAACACTGGCACAGGACTGACTTGTAACTGCCCCTGGGGAACCGGACACACTTGGTCCTGCACCAGCTCATCCTAGCACAGTGGCCACTTTGCTATCACAGACTGGAGTTTCTCCCTCCCAGGTAGAGCAGTGGGATCCCATCTGCCCACTCCTTTCCTTTCAGAGGGAGCATGGGGCTGTGCCTTGACTGACCATTTAACTTTCATGCACAGAGATTAGCCTGGCGTTGTGAACATTATACAAATGATACCATGGCAATGGCAAATCATTGCGACTACTTCTGGGTGGTGAGCTTCTCAGAAGGCAATTATCAAAGAGATTATGTGGGACAAAATGTGAAGATGGCCTTTAGCACTCTTGCCTTCATTGACTGTCATCAATGGCAGTGCTGTTTGGGATCTGGAGGAGAAAATAACGAACACCTACCAATATGGTGAAGATTATATAGTGATAGGAAGTTCATCTCTGCGGTTAATTGGCACAAGTGAGTAGATCGGCACTCAAGCATTGGAAAACATTTTGTGTTTATTCTTTTGTTGAATGTAACGATTTTCTTTCTGCACAGTTGGAGTCAGAGAAGGCCTGGAGCACTGTAGAGTAGTGATTGCACCTGGCAGACCTCTCACTCTGGGGATCATAGGGGACCCGGGGCCCACAGCTCTTTGCTCTGAAATCTGCAGGAGTATTTGTCTGAGTCCAGGCTTCCATTGGGTGCTCCCACTCAATGACTAAATGTGCAAGGATACTGACAGTTGACCTTGGCTCCAGTACTCCTTGGTGGCCTTGCTGAAACTTTCTTAGACTTTATGGAAATCCAGGATGCCAGGATGCTTCTATCTACCCTCCCTTCCTCCCTTTATCCTTCATGTGGGGTCAGACCTGCTTCATGATCTGACATGGCTCTCCAGCCCTTGGGGCTTCCTCCCATTTGCTCTCCCACAGGTATTTCCCCTTACAGGCTTGTTCCTTTCATGGCATTTGCTTCTCAGAGGATCTGGACTAACACAAGTGGTATTGAGAATGGTGTGAGAAAACAAGGGGTGAGATGGGGATGCGGGACTGGAACAGCCACCACCTAACATAGGAGGAGAAATCCATCTTGATTAGGAGGTGGGTCATGGATAGTAACCACATTTGGTGACTCATTTGCTAAAGATTTCACTGGTGGTAACTTGGGAAAATGTCATGGTGGAGGGGAATGCTGTGGCAGGGAACGCTGTGGCAGGTGTGATGATGCAGGAATTTGAAGAAAATGGGGAGACAGTGCCTACAAAGACAATGGAGCTGATTACCGCAAAGTTGTACCGATGCCCTGCAAAAGGATAATGAGAGACTAAAGGCTATTAACAAGCATATCATGCCTAAATGCAAGAGCCAGAATGCCTTGGTGGAGTTGACAAAGAGGCTTTTTCCACATAGAGTGAAAAGGCAGACACACTTGAGCAGCAGGCTGAGGACCTCATTGCAAGTTGCAGAGCTCCAAATTGTTTGAATGCTCAGCTAAGACTGGTCTGTTATGCAAAGGACAGGGCCCTGGGAAAATCTGTGTCATGAACTGAATTGTATTCCCCTCAAACTCATATGTTGAAGCTATAATCCCCAATGTGGCTATATTTGGAGACAGGGCTTTTAAGAGGGAATTAAGGTTAAATGAGATAATAAGGGTGAGACTCTAATGTGATAGGACTGTGGTCCTCCAAGAAGAGGAACCGAGATTTCTCTTTCTGCTATGTGAGGACACAGCAAGAAGGCAGCCAATCTGCAAGCCAGGAAAAGAGCTCTTGTGAGAAATCAAATTGGCCTGCACCTTATCTCAGACTTCCCAGCCTCCAGAACTGTGAGAAAATGACATTCTATTGTTTAAGCTGTATAGTCTGTGGAATTTTGTGATGGCATCCTGAGCATGCTAAGATGATCTGGGATCCTAAAACATGGGACAAGGACATCTGGATGGATGTTGAGGATGTTAACTCTACAACTGCCGTGGGGCCTTACGGGCTTGCAGAGGTAGCCAACCCTTCCCTAGTCAGGTCCAGAACTTCTGTTGTACTGGAAGATGCTGCAGAAATCACTCCGCTACAAGGTGTCAGGTGCTCCCCCAAAGGAGTTGATCTCATCTCTTCTCCTGACTGCCAGGCTGATAACTAGTTAAATCTCAGTACAGATTTAAATCTGGCTGGAGGTGTGCTCAGCCAGATGAAGGGGAACAGAGACTCTGCACCTAAAGAATTATACTAACTAGATGACATGTCCTGGCAGGAGCCGGGGGGCATGTCTGGGATTGGAGTTTAGGGGTACATGATCAAAGGGGCTGGAATGTGAGGTTGGATAGGCAAGAATGTATTGACTTGGAGGCACTTTTAAAGAGCATGAGATTTAACACTCTATTGATGACCCCACTGTGTGGGAAAAAACTCAGTTGCTTGCTGGGGTGGCTCTTAGAAGCCTGGAAAAAACAATGGTGCAAAGTGGAAAATGCCTGAGTTATGCTGGAAGATGCTAGTAGAAGGCAGAAAGAGGAAGTGGGTATACTATATATACTATCTATAATATAGGGCCAGAAGAAGATCCACCAGATGATTATGTTCCATGGGAGGGTCCAGAGGATACATCATTGTACCAAGGGCATTAGCAATGAATACGGGAGTTCAGTGGTGTCTCTCTTCTGCAAGCCAAGAGGGATAGAAGAGGTGGTCACCCCTATTGGGATGAAGGGTTCTGAGTAATAGAGGCCAGGTGGCAGCAGTTAACTCCTGGAAGCCAGGAGGCCACAACTGCTATAAAAACCACCGAGGTTGGAAAGATAGCCAAGTGGGCTTGACCCTAAGGGAATTGTGGAAATGGTTAGTAGAGCATGGAATCTCTAGAGGAAGAATAGGCAGGTGTCAAAAAGGATGCTGTTCATGAGAGACTATGGACTCTGAGAAACAAACTGAGGGCTTCAGATGGGAGGGGGATGGGGGAATGGGATAGGCTGGTGATGGGTAGCAAGGAGGACACGTATTGCACGGTGCACTGGGTGTTATATGCAACTAATGAATCATCGAACTTTACATCAGAAACCAGGGATGTACTGTATGGTGCCTAACATAATATAATAAAAAAACATTAAAAAAAAGGATGCTGTTGCAAGAAAGAAAGAAAGAAAAGAAAGAAAAGAAAAGAAAGAAGATAGAAAGAAAGAAAGAAAGAAAGAAAGAAAGAAAGAAAGAAAGAAATCCTGCCATTTGCAAGGATGTGGATGGAACTAGAGGGTATTAGGCTAAGTGAAATAAGTCAATCAGAGAAAGATAATTATCATATGATTTCACTGATATGTGGATATAAGAAACAAGGATCTTAGGGGAACAGAGGAAAAAATGAAATAAGGCAAAACCAGAGAGGGAGACAAACCATAAGAGACTCTTAATCATAGGAAGCAAATTGAGGGTTGCTGAAAGGGGGGGGGGAGGGGGGGAGGGATGGGGTAACTGTGTAATGGACATTGGGGAGGGCATGTGTTGTAATGAACACTGGGTATTATATAAGACTGATGAATCACAGATCTGTTCCCTGAAACAAATAACACATTATATGTTATTAACTGAATTTAAATTAAAAAAAAGAGCAGACACAGATATTCACCACCTCCGCATGAAAAAAAAAAGGATGTTGTTTAATATCTATAATAAAAAATAAGGCAAGAATGGAAGTTAGTAGCGTAAGGACAGCCACTCCGATAAAGATTCAAGATCCTTTGTTCAGTTCCCAGACTTTAGCCAATTTGAATATCAGAAACCCACTGACTGAAGAAATGGTCCCTAGAAGGAGGGAACCTACAATATCCTGGCAGTATACATTGTAATGATACATACAAGTCCTTCCCAAATCCTTCCCCAAGAGACCTAATTTATTTGGGTAATTGAACACTGGGGAAAGGGGAATAACCAGACATTCTGAAAAGCATTAGAGCCAGGATCTGAGATGATATTGATACCTGGAGATCCAAGGTGTCCTTACATTCCCTGGTAAGAGTGAAGGCCTGTGAGGGCCAAGGAATAAATGGGGTCCTGGCTAATGTACAGCTAATGGTGGGTCTACTGGGTCTTTAGATCCACTTGGTGGCAATTTCCTCAGGTTTGAAGTGCACATTTGGAATGGATATACTTGGCAATTGGAATAACTTCCATACCAGGTCCTGATCTATGTTGTACAAAGTTACCATAGTGGGGAAGGCCAAATGGAACCCTGAAACTGACCTCACAGCCAAAGAAATAAATAAGAAACAATATCATATTATAGTGGGGGCTGGAAGGAGGAGATGATTAAAGGATGTAGCAGTAGTGGTCCATTTAATTTGCCTCTCTGGGTCCTGAAAAACCTGGTTCGATCCTGGGCAATGACCGTAGACCTCCACAGACTTATACCAACTAGGAGCCTTGATTGTAGCTACTGTACTGAATATGGTATCACCACTAGAGCGGGTTAATCAAGACACAGGTATATGTTCTGTGGTCTATGATTTGGTGTATGTATTCTTTTCCAATGCAATTAGAAAAGAGGATCGGAAACAGTTTGCATTCTTGTGAGGTGGACAATAATGTTCATTTATGGTTTTGCCTCAGATCTATATTAACTCTTCTCTCCATCATAATATAGTGTAAAGAGATCTGGAGTACACCATTTTGTTGATGACATCTGCTGTTAGGATGAGCAAGAGGTAGCTAGTATGCTGGAGGCATACTCCAGTGGGTGGTAAGAAAGGCCCAGGGAGATTCAGGGATTGGCCACTTCAGTGAAGTTTTTAGGAGTCCAGTGGTCAGGACCCTCTAAAATAAAAAACAAATTGCATATCTTGCATCCTGTACAGCAATGGAGAAAGCTCAGCAACAGTGAGCCTATTCGAGTTCTGGAGGAAACATTCCACACATAAAAATACTGCTCTGGCTCATATAGAATCCAGCTTTGAGGATGACCCAGAGCAGGAAAGGGTGACTCCGCAAGTCCAGTTGTGGTGTAATTGCCATGCCACCTGGGCCATACAGTCTGGCAGGTCCTGTGGTACTGGAGGTGTCAGTAAAGGAAAAAGACACACTATAGCAAGAAACCGTGGTAGCACCACGAGGCAGGTCCTGGGATTTGGGATCAGGGTCGTGTCGTCATACTCAGAGATTGATATGTCCTTTGAGAATCAGCTTTCAGCATATTACTGAGCCCTAATGGAAATGGAACAATTGACCATGGGGTACCCAGTGACCCTGCATTCAGCACGGCTCATTATGGGTTGGGCCTTGTCAAATCTACAAAGTCATAAATTAAATTGCTGCCTTCCATTGTAAAATAGAAATGGTACATCTTGGATTCAGCCTGAGCTGAACTAGAGGGTGTGAGTAAGCTGGGAGAGCAGGTAGCCCAGATCCTCATGTCACCACCCATCGCACGCGGCCCAATGCCCCTCCACCATGGTTGTACCTAGGCCTGTATACAGGATCTTGCATGACCAGCTAAAAAAGGGAGAAAATCCCAGGTCTGGCTTACAAATGGGTTGGCTTGATATGGGGGAACAAGCTAAAAGTGGATAACAGTCACATTGAGGGGTGGCCTGGGAATTCAGTAGAGAGAGAAAATCTTCCCAGGGAACAGAGCTGTAAGTAGTGCACTGGGCCAGCCGCTTTGTGTGGGAGGAAAAGTGGCCACAGGTGAGAACATATGCTGATCCTAGGCAGTGGCTGAGGAGGTCAGAGGTATAGACATGTGCAGTACAAATAGGAGTGGGTACAACATATGAAGAATTCTGTAGCACACTTTAATGTCCACCCACAAACATCTGCCATGGGAGAGGCTCTGAGCAATCACTGAGGCAAAATGACTTGGCCAATGATGTCAGCTGTCACTGTCCACCCCAGAGCTGACACAATAGGCTCATGAACAGAATGGCAAGGTGGCAGAGATGGAGGGAATGTGTGGGTCCAACAGCGTGGACTCCCACCTACCAAGGCCAATCTAACTACTGCTGCCTCTGCCTGTGAGCCCCAGGGCTGCCCTGGATAGAACACTGTTGCTCAAGGACACCAGCCTGAGAGGGCCACCGGCTCATCCTCACGTGGGTAGACACTTATTCTGGGCGTGGATTTGCCTTTCTTGCTTACAGTGCCACCACCAGCCCCACCATCTGGGGGCTTATGTAACACCTGATCCGCTGACATGGGTTCCCATACAGCATCACGGCCAACTGAGGGACACGTCCCAAGCTAAGGAGGTTCAGAAGTGGGCCCGTGATCATGGGACTCCCTAAGTGTATCACATACCACACCATCCTGAGACAGCTGGCCTCACGGAATCCTGGACTGGCCTTCGAAAGGAGCCACTGAAGTGCCAGCTTAGAGGAAATACCCTGAAAAGACAGAGGCCATGCCTTGGTGGCCAAAGACATATATATGGCACTGTGTCCCTCAAAGGGATACGTGAGTCTGGAAACCAAGAGGTAGAGGCAGAAGTGACCCTGCTAACACCATTCTCAGTGACTCACTGGGCAGATTTTGTGTCTCTTGTTTCTGAAACTCTGTGCTCTGCAGGGTCAGAGGTCCTGGTCCTCAAAGAGGGCACACCCTTGCCAGGACACACAGCAAGGGTCCCATTGAACTACAAGTTAAGGTTACCACCACGATACTTTGAAGTCCTTGTACAACAGAGATCAGCAGATGGAAAGAGGAGTCCCCATATGGACAAGAATCATTGACCTTCTTCAGCAGGAGGAGGCAGGAGTGCTTTCACAGTGGGGGCCGGGAGGAACCCAGGCGACCCACTGGGGTGCCTCCTGCTACTCCTGTGCTCCATTGCAACTGTGAATAGACATGTGCAGCCACTCCAAACTGAGAAGGATATGATGAGCAGGATTTAGACTCTTCAGGAAGGAAGCTCAGACCCTCAGGTAAGCCACCAACACCTGCTGAGTTGAGAGCTGAGGGCGAAGGGGATTTAAAAAGAAGAGTAGAGAGAGATGAGGGTGCCAGGTGCAGCCCCAAGGTTAACTGCAGAGATGGGGACTGTGGCTTATCCTTTAGGAAGCAAGGCCCATGAGAACCTTGGAGGAGTTGCTTCCTGACCCTTCCTGTGTGGTGCAGGTGGTGGACTGTGGTGATAGTGAGAACGTGCCACATGGACCACCACCAACGGGGACCACGAATGACTCAGGGTCCCGGCTGCGGGGCTCAGGAATCTATTGCTACATTTACACTGAGGCCACATTTTCCATGGGCTCTTCGCTATAAATGACCAAGCGCTGCAGGGATGCTAGGCCAGGCTGGTTCCTCCACTGATGGCCGACTTTGGCTCAAGACTCCCCAGCAGTCTAGCAGAACATCTCTTCAAATGTCTGTGTAGTTCAGGATGCTTCTGCCAACCTCCTTTTCCCTCTCTTTCCCTGGCTTGGGGTCAGACTTGCTTTGCTGTCTGACACTGCTCTCCCAGCCTTTCTCATTTTTTTTTCTCACACAGGTGCTTTTCCTAATAAAATCCTTCCATGTTTAATCCCATCTTGGCATCTGCTCAGTGGTGGGTGGTAAACTGAATCTCCAAAAAACAAAAGCCCTCATTTGTAGCACTGGCTGACTTCCATGGTACAAATACTCCCACCGTGGCAACCCTCCACCAATGGCTCTTGCAAAATTCCTAAATAGCTCTCATGAGCTGGTATGAGCTACTCCAATGCACCACTTCATCTGCCTCTGGGGGCTGAGGGGATCCGGACCAACATAGGAGGGATGGACCTGGAGGAGATTGTGTTTTGCTTCAGAGTTGGATGAGTCAAAATTTGGGGTTGGAGGCATTTACTGATTGTCAGCGTTTGACTTCAGTAAGAAAGTATGTTTTCAGTGCTTGAAGAGTCTCTGGTATTTATGGCACTTTTTCGAAGTGGGCTTAACCTATGAACTTACAGACATCTGACATGAACCCCATCCTTAACAACGGCTCATCCACCATTCTAGTCATTTGTCTTGACTCCCTTCCATCCATTCACCCACCTGCTGTCTGGTGAGCTTTCCTGAAGTAATCTCCGACCATGAAAATACCCCTGCTCAAAAATCTCTAACAGCTGCCTTCTCCTGGAGAAGTGTTTCTCAATGTATGGAACTCTCTTTAGGAGGATACTAGGTGTTGCGAGAAGCCAAGGGTAGCCTGAGCAAATGAATTCAGGCAACAGTAAGTTAAACAAAATGTCAGGGGTGTCACTGATAAGCTATTGTAAATTGCCCATAGGGCTCCAAAGCATTTCCCAAACTTCCTCAATTACAGCTCCATCCTCCCCTTTACCCACAGCATCTCATGGAGCTAGTATTCTGCGGAACACACTATGGAAACGTTTGAAATCCTGGCATAGAGGATCCTGGATTTCAAGGTCTGGTTGTCTAGGCTTCAACAGCTGTTTGAATTTATTTTTTTCCTGAACCCTTGTTCCAGGAAACAAAACACTCACTGTCCCTATTTATGAATACATCACTGCCTTTGGACTTTCACATTCTTCCCGCTGTTTCTATTATGCCCTTCCAGGGGCAGCTCAATGCTACCTCTTCCGGGAAGTCTCATCTGAAATGACATGATATTGTTAAAAATTGTGGCAACATACACATTTATAAAACTTACCATCTTGGCCATTTTTAAGTGCACCGTTCAGCACTATTAAGTACATTCATATTTTTGTGCAATCATCACCACCAACCGTCCACAAAACTCTTTGTCTTGCAAAACTGAAACGTTGTGCCCATTAAACAACTCCCCAACCCTCCCTCCCCCCAGGCCCTGACAGCACCAGTCTCCTTTCTGTCTCTATGAATTTGACTGCTCTAGATGCCTCGTATATGTGGAATTATACAGATCTGTCCTTTTGTGACAGGCTTATTTCATGTAGCTTAATGTCCTCAAGGTTCATCCCTGTTGTAGCCTGTGTCGGAATTTTATTCCTTTTTAAGACTTAGTAATATTCCATTGTATGGATAGACCACATTCTGTTTATCCACTCATCCGTTGACGGGCACTTGAATGACTTCGACGATTTTGGCTATTGCAAATAATGCTGCTATGAACGTGAGCATACAAATGTATGTGTGAGTCTTCCCTTTCAGTTCTTTTGGATTTATACCTGGAAGTGGGGTTGCTGGATTCTATGGTAATTTTATTTGTAATTTTTGGAGGAACTGTTGAATTGTTTCCCACCGTGGCCATACCATATTCTTCAAATGACATGATTGTTTAACAGCAGTCTATGTTAGTTATGTTTTTTAGCCCTTTCTGTTATGTGTTTTGGCCCTTTATACAAGTCTTCCCTTCCCTGTGTTGTAAGTTTCTAAAAGTTAAGACCCGTGTCCAATTTTTCTTTGCTTCTTCCCAGATGACTGGATTAGTGCCTAAATGTAGAGCCCACTGCTCTTCTGTCCATTACTCTTGTGCCTCCCTGCTTGCTGGACTGAGTTTCTATCTACACTGACATCCTACTGAAGGTATTCACAAATAGTCACACATACGCACTCCCATCAGAACCTTGCTACTCTTCATCGTGGTAAATGAAGCCTGTAGCAAAGAATGGCTAGGAAAATCACGATATTTATTTGCACCAGAATATGGTCCTGATGACCAAAGTACCCTAAAATGTTGAGTGGGGATGGTGCTTTTCCAGGGTTAGTTACCTGTATCAGAACAAACCCACCCCACAGATGGACGAGTATTGCGATGGACTGGATGTTTGTATCCCCCTCACGCCCCACCATCCCTGTGTTGAAACTCTAATCCCCAGTGTGATGCTCTTTGGAGGTGGGGCCTTTGGGAGGTAACTGGGTTTAAAGGAGGTCATGGGAGTGGAACTCCCTTGATGAGATTATAAGGGGATGGAGAGATCAGAGCTCTCTGCCGTGGGAAGACACAGGGAGAAGGCAGAGATCTGTACATCAAGAAGAGAGCCCTCACCAGGAATGGAACTGGCTGGCACTTTGATCCTGTACTTTCCAGCCTCCGTAATGGTGAGAAATAAGTCTGTTGTTTATGCCACCCAGTCTACGGCATTTGTTATAGTAGCCCTAACTGACTGAGATAGGATACAAAACTGGAAGGCCGGGATGCCTGGGTGGCTCTGGTCATGATCCCAGGGTCCTGAGATCGAGCTCCACGTCGGCTCCCTGCTCAGTGGGGAGTCAGCTTCTCCCTCTCCCTCTGCTGCTCCCCCTGCTTGTGTGCTCTCTCACTTGCGCATGCTCTCTCTTTATAAAAATAAATAAATTATAAAAATAATTTAAAAAATTATGAAAATAAATAAAATCTTTAAAAAAACAAACAAACAAAACTGGAAGGCCTCCGGGTAGCTCCGGACCTCCCTCCCGTTCAAGGTGCGGTAGCTGCCTCCCTGCTTCCATTGCCATGCTGGAGCACAGCTTCTCGGTTGAATAAAGATGGTACAAGTCTCCATCTTTCCTTCTTGAGAAGGGAGGTGAACAAGGGTGAATGGCGAGCAATTCCTCAGCATTCTCTATCCCTCCTACTTTGGGCGGAAGCATCCACCCAGCAAGCCTGTCTTTCTGTTTTCTTCTTCACCTTCTTCTCCCACAGCTACTGTCCTTTCCTCAGGTTAACATTTAACTTGGGGGGAAAAAATCAGCTACTTAGAATTTTGAGCAAATGTTAATCACCAACAGCAGTCTTAGTAATCTGCTTTTAACATTTCTCCTGAGGTGGGCAAGGCTAATTTAGCTCGTCAGTGGAGGTTCTGTCTGCTATTAACCTCTTCACCTCTTTGTCTTTCCCGAGTCTAGTTGCTTTTGCAGGGTTTAATTGGATTAGGGTTAGGGTCTCAGATACTCTTAGATCTGGAACCTTTATTAGATGAGACAATGGAAAACAGGAGGTATGGGGGTTGGGGGGCAGTAATTTAGTGCCTGGCTCACAGGAGAGAATTAAATCCAGAATTAGTGAGGCCTGGGAGCAGGGCCTTTCCATGGGGATTTCCTTCAGGTCCCAGATTGCTCTCTGTCCTGGAACCCCTGGGAGATGAGAGCATAGGCATTTCTGGTGCTTTTACCCCCTTTTCTCTTTTTTAGGGAGGAGACAAGACATATTGGTGGCTTGCTAGGGGGAGAGAGAGCACAGTAAGATAGAAGCGGTGTAGTGTTGTGAAAAGCACCAAATGTTATACAGTTGGTTTAAAAAAAAAAGTAACAATGTGTGGTCTTCACAAGTAGCTTCTATCATAAACTGAACTTGACCCTGAAGCATGCTGGGAGCTTGGCATCAGGGTTGGGAGGAGGGGTCAGCATTTCACACCACAGGACTCCAGAGGATGTGATAGATGCTGGCGTTGAGGCCTTCTGAGGAGTTGAGTCCAGAAACAGGATATTCTACAAGGTCATCTGTCACATGGTGTGTGCACCACGCAAGGCCGGGAGGCACCACTCACAGGACATTGGTGGTCCCAGGACACTCGGCCAGTACCTTTTCTTGGGTGGCTGCCCCTCCCTTATATCCACAGTTACCATGGGAGCTCCACGCCTACATCTAATTCACACTTGACCAATGGGGGTTTTCCATCTCTTTGGTCAAGCTGATTGGCCCAGGGGCGGCACCTGATCTCAGCTGGGCTACACACTGTAAAACCTGGGAAATCCCAATGGCCATGTGTCTTGCCGTGTTGACCTGGGAAGCAGAGGCCAGTTTTCAGAAAGAGAAGAATTAACTGCATACAGAAAGATGAAAGAGATGAAGACTGAAGGATGTTTGAGTCCATGTTTCCAGCTGTCCTTTAGTTACAACTGGATTCTTGGACAGGGTGCCATGGATCACTAAATTTCCGTGCATGTTTAAGCTGCTTCAAATTGGGTTTCTTTCATTTGAAATCATCAGAGTTCTGAATAATACGCTAGAGGTCAGGCTCAGGGATGTAAACATACTACTGTTCGAAGTCCTTCATCAGACTTGGAATAGGAGTCCTCCAGAGGTCAAGCCTGCCTCTCAGGAATTGGAGGCAGGCAAGAAGGGTTTCAGAGAACCCAACCAAGGATGAAGGTTTGAGGATTTAAGCACACACTGCCAGGAGACCCATGACAATCAGTGGGCATGCAGGTGACCAGGGCCACTACCTGCTACTAGACTTAGGACGGGAAGATTTCATTCAGCAGGCAAGGGACTGCTGACTCCATTCCATTTGTCAGAACCGTCTCAGATTTGCCAAAGCAATGATTGTCACAACAGCAACAAAAACCAAACAACCCAATTAAAAAATGGGCAAAGGACTTGAGCAGACATGTCTCCAAAGAAGATATATGCATGGCCAATAAAAGAAAAATGGCCCATAAGCACATGAAAAGATGCTCCAACACCAGTAGTCTTTAGGGAAATGCAAATCAAACCACAACAAGATACCACCTCACTGAGTCTATGAAGAATTCTGCTATTAAAAAACCAACAGAAAATAACAAAGGTTGGCAACATTGTGGAGAAATTGGAGCCCTCATGCATCGTTGGTGGGAATGTAAAATGGTGTAGCTACTGTGGAAAACAGTATGGTGGTTCCTCAAAAAATTAAAAATAGGATTTCTATGTGCTGTGGACTGAATTATGTCCACCCCCCCCAACTTCATATGCAGAAGCCCTAACCCCCACATGATGGTATTTGGAGACAGCAAATAGTATCTGCCAAATAGTCTTTGGGAGGTGATTAGGTTTCGAAGAGGGTGGGAGCATCGTGATTGCCCTTATAAGAAAAGATCCGAGTTCTCTCTTTCTCTCTTTTTGCCACATGAGGACACGGCAAGGAGGCAGCCATCTGCAAGCTGGGAAGAGTTCTCACCAGAACCCGACCATGCTGGCACTCTGATCTTGAACTTCCAGCCTCCAGAACTGTGAGAAAATAAATGTCTGCTGTTTAAGCCAGCCAGTCTGTGGTAGTTTGTTATGGCAGCCCGAGCTGACTAAGACATTATATGATCCAGCAATTCCCACAAGCAATCTGGCCACAGACTTTCTTTCTGATATATTGTCATTATACCTGGCCTTAGTCCTGCAGACTCTCTTCGTCCCTAGGCTGCTGCTGGAGCTAATCTTACCATTTAGGATGCTACTCACCATCCCCCACTGTAACACCCCACCTGCCTCTTGAAGTTTCCCTAACCCTCTCATTGGAAAAGGCACCTCTTTCGTTTGAGATCTCCTAGCATTTTGATTGTCTCTTTCGTATGACACCGATCACGTTTGGCTTTGTCATAATTATTTTTGTATTTGTCTTCATTTTTCTGCTGTCTGTAGGATTATTGAGGACAGAGAGGGAGTGAGTCTTCTGTATCTACAAATTCCTCCTAGCTGACATCAATGTTTGACACACTGTAAGATTTTAATAAAAATTGCTTGAAAAATGAATATAGGGAAGCTAGAAAAGATCCGTAATTAACAGTATGAGAAATTAGCACAGAATTAAATTTAGGAGCATGTCCCATACCCGTGTCTATTTTCTCTCACATACGATTTGCTCTGTGAATAGGAACAAATGTCAGTCACCAGCGTGACCACGTTAGTCCTGTCATTTCTGTTGCACAGATGTACCAAGTTATTGTTGCCAAGAATAACCCTCCACAAAAGCCTTGCTAACCCCACTCCTGACACAAGCACATGGCAAAACAATCCTGGAGATTCCAGAAAGCTTCATGGATTCATAGTGGGGAAAGTTAGAAAGGGCTCACATCAGAGGCCATGGGTAGAGCAAAGGACAGGCCCGGTTCAATGTGAAGTCTGGGGGAAGAGAAGGAGTTGTTCCCTGTGTCTGGGAAGGGATGGGCCCTGAGAGTAATGGCTGGGGAGCATTTATTGAGCACTTACTATATGCCAAGTATTATGCTGAAACCTGCACAGTCTGGCGTGGGAGCCACTAGCCACTTGTGGCTATTGAGCACTTGAAATATGACCGAACTGAAGAATGGAATCTTTAATTTAAACTTAAAAACAGATACTCTGTTTGGCTATGAGAAAATATTTAAGAATGGTTAGAACTAACTGGGGCATGCAATTTACCTCTTCAACTACAAATTTTATGACATCTAAAAACGAAGCAAATATTTCTGATGAAAACTTAGCATCTAATTGAGATGCATGGTAAGTGTAAGATACACATCAGAGTTTGAAGATTTACTATGAATAAAAGAATGTTAAATATCTTAGTAACAACTTTTACATTGATTGCGTGTCGGAATTACAATATTTGGGGTTATATGTATTGGGTTAAATGAAACATAGGATTAAAATCCATGTCACATGTTTCTTTTTTACTTAAAATATGGCTACTAGAGAACTTAAAATTCCATCTATGCTTACATATAATTCTATTGAACGGTGCTTTGTGCTCTGCTAACATTTTAACATGCATTGTCAAATTTAATCCTGACAACAACTCTAGGAAATACAGACAGCATTATTATCATTTTTTTTTCTTATGGAAGATGCTCAGAGAGGTTTAGCAACTTACCCTAAGTCACGTAACCTAGTGATGTCAATTGAACAGAGGTAGTCTGATGCCAAAGCTTGCCGTCATATATGCCATGCTATGCTCTCTCTGGGGGCTGAGAGGTAGGCCTGTGCATACAGGACTTTCTGCGTGGGTGCCAGAATCACAAAGGGTCTCATAGGCAGACATTTTGGTACTACTTTTGGAAGATGCTATACATACCGCATAGGCTGAATAACAGAATTGAAAGTAGATATTAATCGTGTAATTTCAAATTCTTAACTATAAGTATATAAAGTACACCACAAGTTGGGCGACCCTGCTTTTGGCATTTCTTAACTTTGTAATATCCTGGAAGTCTCAAAAAAAATGGAAGAAACCAAATCGCTCTAGATTCTGAGAGGCTCTGCTATGACATGAACTGATGTCCCCGGATGCTCCAAATGCTGGCTTGGATAGCTTTTAGTCAGTAGTATGATGAGCGATTCAGGAACGGAGTAAGGCAGGTTTAACGCGGT
The DNA here is from genome assembly GCF_023065955.2 of Ursus arctos. Lineage (NCBI taxonomy): Eukaryota > Metazoa > Chordata > Mammalia > Carnivora > Ursidae > Ursus > Ursus arctos. The sequence goes on along the minus strand of NW_026622775.1, from coordinate 63,419,711 downwards.
AGGGATGCGGTATGGCCTGGCAGCAAGATTCTGCTCCAAACGTCTCATGCTACACTGTTGCTATTGATTAATTGTCCACACGAAGGTGGCAAGATGCTGAGGTGGAAGGGGAAGAGTGGAAAGATGGGAGAAACGTCTGACACTTTCCAAGTCCAGGTTTTCTAAGAGGTTGGCAGAAAGCTGGCAAGGCAGTTACTGGATGTGCTGGAAAAAAGTCACACCCCTTTCTGCTTCTCGCCCCACAAGAATCTGCTCTGGGCCCTGGCTCTGCAATTTTTGGAAAAGCAGATGCACACAGAGTCAGGGTGTCAAGGAGAAGAGGGAGCTCCTTTAGACGAGGGAAGGGCCAGCTAGGGAGGAGAGTGAACAAAATCCAAGGCTGGACCTTGGCAAAGTCAAGCTCTGCCTAATTTCAATTTTGCCTGGAACTCCTTTGAGTCTGCTTTGGACTTCTGGCGGGAAGTGGGCTTACCATGTCACATAGTCCGGCATTTAATTGAATAATTAATGGTCATTTATGGAGTAGTGAAATCGGAATTCACAAGTATGCAAAGTGACATGAGAGGGCTGGCTATAATGTGGTGGCCTTAACCTGAACTAGTAGACATTGATTATGCAAAAATCACAGGTGTTTTTGTTAAGCGTTCCCAGGCTCCTCCCTGCCTTCCGCTGGGACTATTAGAACATCAGAGCTTAAGAAGGGAACAAGCAAGGATTCATCTGGGGCTTGAGATGTGTTTTCTTTTCCTTTTCTTTTGTTTTTTTAAGATTTTATTTTTTGGGGGGGGGGGGGACCTGGGTGGTTAGTCGGTTAAGCGTCTGACTCTTGGTTTTGACTCAGGTCATGGTCTCAGGGTTGTGAGATTGTCCCCACGATGGGCTCTGTGCTGGGCATGAAGCCTGCTTAGGATTCTCTCCCTCTCTCCCCTGCCCACTCATATGCTCTAAGAAAAAAAACAAAACCAAAACCAAAAAAAACCCCGATTTTATTTTTTTAAGTAATCTCCACTACACCCAACATGGGGCCCGAACTTACAACCCTGATATTGAGTCACACACTCCAGCGACCAGGCCAGCCAGGTGTCCTGAAATGTGTTTTCTTACGAACTATGTTATATCCATGTGTTTGGAGCATTGGTCTGTCTGGAATGAAGGGGCGATGATGCTTTCCTCGCACAAAAAGTGGGAAAGTTGATGCTCTTCTGCTTTCCCACTTTTGGATGCCTTTATAAGAAACTCCTACAACTGAATCCCACTTGTTACTTTAAGTGCCTCTTCTAAAATAGAAATATCTCTGGGAAGGTTAAGAGACTGAGCAACTCACGTTTTACTGCGAGATGGCGTAACCTCCTAACACCTGTGCACCATTGCGAATATAGATGTTTCCAAGGGGCTGGGAGGAGGACAGCTGAAGGAAACAGAAATGGGTATTTATTTATTTACTTACAGCACACGCCCCCTGTGAGGCAGACCTTGGGTGAGATGTGAATAGGGGCTGATGAAGGGACAGATTTGAGTAGGAGGGTAATTAGAAAGTAAAAGAAGAGCTCTACCAGGAAGATAGGAGGATTCCAAAGAAGAGATTTTTACTCTTCGAATTTTTGCCTGGGACAAGGCATGTGACCACGAGTGCACCGTTTGAAAATCAAACTCCAGACACCTGGATGAGACAAGCAGGGCTGAGGGCAGGGGACGAACCGGAAACAGTTGTAAGCCCCTTCACTCTCTGTGAGGTCACTCTGTCTGTCCTCTGCCCAAAAGGCCTTAAGGCATAACTGAAGCTTTTCTGCAGGAAAAGCAGGACAGCGGCTACTAATTTGATTACATCCAATTTGGTGGTATTTATGGAGCCTTATGTGTAAGGCACCTTCTTAACGGTGTCCCAGACCTACACAACATTCACCCCCACTTCCTCCCTCTGAAAAACCTGACCTGTTGGATTCCCAGGCCATGATGAGTCTTCAGCCTCCCCAGAAGGGGCTGGGCCTCCAGGTGGCAAAGAGAGGCCTCAGCTAAAGCCAGCTGCTCTGACATTTTGTTTTATCTCCATTGATTCTGATGCTGACACTATGCAGGTTGCTATAGAACTGCTAGAAATAAATACAAGAGCACATTAGAGCATTTGCAGCGTTATTTCAAAATGGGGGAAGAAAGGAAAACAGACAAAGAAGGCTCTTCCTGCTGTCAGTTAGGATTTTTACTTTTATTTTCCTGTTTCCAGAGCACCAGGAACGGGAAGTGCTTGCTTCTGGATGTCAGTGAACTTGGGGCACACAAATAAAACGAGGCAAAAAACCCCCCACTTTTTAAAAAGGCTCTTGCCCCCAGTTGCGTCAGCTCCACGTAAGGAGCTAAAGTAGGAGCGGTTTCCAGGGCATCTGTGGGAGAGACAAAACTCCCTCCACATCTCTGAAAATGGTGCCTTTCCCCCATTGCTTTTTCAAGTTTCCCTCCTTGAAATGTGAAATGACATGGTCGGAGCACTCTGTTAGAGCTGATGGTGTTATATACATGGGGTAGCTTTCAGCCGGGCCCTGGGGGAGGCAGCAGGAGAGCCAGGAGGGAGGGAAACCCTAACGCTGAGGCACTGAGCTTGTTTCTGGCTGAAACAGGCTACTCCAAAAATGGCTCCAGAAAAAGCAAGCCCAGAGGTGGTGAAGAGAGAGCAGAAAAACTTGCATTTTCTTCTTTAAAAAGTGGGAATTATTTACTTTACCTGCAAAGAAGAAATCTCCCTCAGAAGGAGAAAAAAAGCCTGAAAGTACCGCCCTCCCCAACTGTGCTAAGTGCTGGGACCAACAAAACGACTGATGTGCCCTGTAAATCATCTTGGGGTGGGGGAAGGGTCTGAATAGAGGCAGAGGCAAGAAGCAGAAGCCAGGCATAGTGTTAGTTGATTCCAGCAGAGGCAGTAAGCAGCAAGGGGCCTGGGCTATGGGATACATAATTGGCTAACGAATAATAAAGCCAAAATTGGATATTAACAGCAATTAGTTTCTGTAGAGGCACTGGGGAAAAGAGCCGCAGAAAACCCCATTGGGCCTTAAACCGAGGCAATCTGAAATTAAACCAGTGTCTCAATTAAATGGGAATAAATATTGCTACATCAATCTGGGTAAATGTGAGAGGGGGCTGAAGGGAAGCCCCCTGTGAAGGCCAGGTGCACTCTCCTGCGTGTCAGAAGCTTTCGGTGGCATGACCTTGGCCAGGCTCCTTCTGGTCCGGACCGGTAGCCTCTTGAGGCCAACCGGCCTCCTTTCCTTGGGCACATGACCTTGAGACCAGGCTCTGAAGGTTATTTCAGGGCACTGGCCTGTTAATCCAAGGGAGCCTCACATGACTCTGCACCCTGGTGGCCTGGCAGGTGAGGAAAAGGAGGGGATTACGTTCTTTTTAAAAGGCTGCGTCCAGTGGGCCCATGGAAGGGAAGGCTGCGTATGTCGCCCGCCCGCGTCCAGGGCAAGGGTCTGGAGGCTCACGGAGACCGAGCGTGTCTGCTCCTCTGTTTCAGGCCGACTTCTCAGCGGCTCCGTCTCCTCTGGAGGAAGACTAGCGCTAAGGCTGAAGGAGAAACGTGTCGTTTTTCTTCTGGGTTGACGATTCTGTGGTGGCGGTTTTGGCTTCTTTCGAGAGAGAGTGTGAAGGGGGTGGGGGAGGAGGGTATTTGGGGACGGCGAGGACGTGTCTCTGGGGATGGTGGGTTGCTGGGTCCTGGGGACCTCATCGCCGGGTCTCCGTGCGTAGGGGGCATAGGGGAGGCTGAGCGGTGTAAAGGGGAGTCACCGAGGACGTCCTGGGGCGGAAATACCACCCCCCTTCCAAAAATTCAGCCCTAAAGAGCTTTCACCCGGGTGCTCGGCTGGTGGGAACGCGGGGAGGGGTTAAACTGACTTTTCGGTCGGGGGCCTCTCCCAATCTCCTCCCTGCGCTATGCCCGCCTCTCTTTCTCGCCCATCCTGTGGCTTTCTGGGGTGTGGGATGAGGTCGTGGAGGCCGCAGGTCCTGGAGCGGAAGGGAAGTAGGCCTGGAGAAGGATGAGGGGAGAGGGACGGCCCTGGGAGCCCGGTCCCCCGCGCGCCAAGGCCGGGCCGGGTGCGCGGCGGGAAGGCGCAGCGTCTAGGCCGCGGCCTGCGGCTCGGGAAGCGCCGGGGTGCTGGGACACAAGGACATTGCATTCCGCCAGGGCCTTCGGTTTGCCGTGTCCCGTTCTTCCAAGCTAAAGATGTACCCCCGCCTTGGCCCGCCCCCCATTTCCACCCCCCCCCCCCGTAATTATCTCTAACTTGACCGTCGTGTATCCATCTGGCGCTGGAGCGAGATTGGGGAAACGGAGGTGCGCGGCAGAGGGAAAGAGGTGGGCCTCTGGGCCTGTCCCCGCGCGTGCGGGGCTCCGCTCCCAGGACGCCCTGCTGTCTCCGCGTCGACCCGCGGTCAGTGCGAAGCTTTGGAAATGCGGGACGACCCAGGGCTTTGGGGCCCCATTTCTTGATTCAGGTGAGAAATCAAAGCTGGGGAAGCACGAGCAAAGAAGAAAAGAGGAAACCAGCGCCTGTTCATCTTCGCCTTGCTCCATTTAGATGTCTCAGGGGCATTAGGAGAAAGAGAAAAGAGAAAGCCTCGTGCGCGTTGGAACGCAGGTCACTGCAAAGCCCCGGGAGTGGGGCCGCGGCCCTGGGCGGATGGCGAGACCTAGCCCGCATCCCTGCCGCCCAGACTGGGCAGCATGCTCGCTGCTCTCCACGAAGAACGGCCTTGAACAGATCGCACGAAGTAGCAAGTGTTACTTCCGGCGACAATACTGCCTCCTAGGTTCTAGGTCTCATTATTCGTACATGTCTAAGAAATAGACTGGATTTTAATTTCAAATAAATCTGCCCCCACTCTAATTCTGAGAAAGCCCCTAGTCATCCTGGTGGTTTATTTTAGGGGCATATGAAGCCATGACCCAGGTCTTCATTTTGGGGGGAAACATTTCTTTCTTTCTTTCTTTTTTTAAGATTTTATTTGGCAGAGAACACAAGCAGGGGGAGCAGTACAGGGAGGGGGAGAAGCAGGCTCACCGCTGAGCAGGGAGCCAGATGCAGGGCTCCATCCCAGGACCCTAGGTTCACGACCTGTGGTGAAAGCAGACCCTTAACTGACTGAGCCCCCCAGGCGCCCTGAAACCTTTCTATCTTAAGACAAAAGGGAGAAAGGTAAGAAAATGAAATGGTGAACCTATGGAGAGCTGCTGACACTTCATTTCTGACCTGGAACATTTTTTGCTCTCAGTCAGGCCTGCATTTTTTCCAGGCCATCTAAATTTGGTGCAGATCTCTCTAGGCCCCCGGCATCCGGATAGGGTGGTACAGAGCAGCACACATGGACTGGACCAAATCCCATCTGAAGTCCTTTTTCTTGTTCTAGGTCTACATTGGAGATGCAGTTAACTATTAAATGGTTTTGTTGTCATTGTTTTTAACTGGAGTCAAACGTGGTAAGACTTGGCAAATGAAGAATTATAGATGGGACGTGGAAGAAAAAAAAATCTTTATTAGGTATCATAATTCTCATAATTGTTGTTATTGACATACTCATCACTGTGAATCAGTCAGGGAAGCCTCAAATACACATACCACCAGCGCAGCCCTGGGTCCCAGTTGACTCATGGGGCTCTAAAACCACCCACAGAGTAGATGAGGAAGGGAGGCTCCGTCTGTCCTAGGGAGAGTGCTTTGCAGCTGCCCCCAAAGGACTCTATTCCAGGGTTGGAACAAGGGGTGGGGGTATTATGTAAGTTCAGGAGCAAGAGAAAATTATCTCCCTGTGCACACAGTATATGGATAGATGTGTGTGTGTGTGTGTGTTTAAATGCTGTTCTATAAATGTAAGCCATGGACATGGTTATGAGGGATGTATGTATATATGTGCGTGTATGAGCATATGCCTGCTGGGAAAACATCCCTCTATCCAGTTATTCATTTCCCTGGCTAAGTCACAAAAAATGTCCCTGTTCCCCACCCATTTGGTGATAGAAATGACAGAGGAATTTACCTTAGCTTTTGTTAAAAGATCAGTTTCTTTTCTGCTTAAACAGAGGCCTGGGCCATCTCTGGCAGGAGAAAGAATAATATTACTGATTTTTCCTTCGATAACAGTTTTAAATCCATCTTGATGTATCTGGTACAGTCACCTTGAGCAACATATGAGCTCCCATAGTCATGAGGACCATGATGGTGATGTGTATGGACTCATGGGGGCCTTCTTGGCATATTCAGTCAGCAAATTGCCTCAATATGTCCTATGTTTTAAAAATCATAGAGTTTTTCCCTTCGTTTAAGGCAGAGGATGTAACTAGAGGGGCTCAAGCAGACAGGCGAGCAGATGATGTTGAGTTAAAGAAATGCTTTGGAAGAGCATAAATCTTCAGTTTTCTTATGTAAGTATCACTAGGTATAAATAGGCCCTGAATACAGCAGAAGGGAGGAAGCTAGGACTGACCTTCACTCGGATGCCTCTATTTGGTGACCGCAAAAGGGGCCTTGAAATTACACCAGGGGCAGAATGGTGTATTCATCTCTGCCATTTTCAGCCATTAAAGCCCCACAGAAAAATACATTTCGTAATGAGACCTGGTGAACACAGGAAAACCCCCACACCCAGGCACACAGACCCGGCAAACCTAGAACGCTCCCACACCCATTAAAGCTTTCTGGAACAAGAGTTTACATAAGTAATAAAAAATATGCCCCTCCCTTCCTAGTTTATCAGCAGAAGGAACCTAGCGGGTCTTGTCCATGGTGCCTGTGGTTTAAGCTCTCAGGGAGAAGCGTGTTAGGTTTCCACCTAAAAGGGCCATTACTTGGGGGAGGCATCTGGAGCTTGTACTGACGGGCAGGCACATCAGTGAAAGGGTACAGCGGGTCGTCTTATGGGGAAACAATTACAGAGACAAATCTCACTATCGCGGACAACCGTGGGGCAAAGGGTTGGTCATCGGAGGCTGAAACCGTACCCCGCCCCCCCAACAGGAGCAGCCTTCTTAGGGAAGAGGGAGGGGAGAGGCAAGGGGATTTACACCCCAAGGAGGCGCCATTTGGAAGCTGGTCTGTTTTGAAGGCAGTGGTTGCAGCTGCCTCTTAGGACAACGCTGGCTAAGGCTCAGGGGCCAGAGAAACTACTCTCTTTTCTGTCCTTTGGCCAAACTTGCCTTCTGGGACTTGAGAGATAGCACCATGCCCGCAGTTTGCATGATGAAAACTGACGCCTTCTCTCTGCAAGGGGTGAGCAGGCTGTGGCCATCCCACAGAGAAGGTTCTGGGAGTATCTAGATGGGTTACAGCACACTTCACCTCGCCTGACTCCAGAAACTCCTTTAGGAGGGCAAAGGAAACACCTTAGATATAATAATTACACAACAATTGGCACACAGTAGGTACTCAATAAGTATTTGGGAGGAAATGAGGCCAAGGCTCCACGGTATCCTTGAATACTAATTTGCTAAGTGGGTTAGACCGAGGCTTTGCAGAGGAAAGTAAGCAAGCTTCACCTGAGACTCCGTTAGGCCTCAATTAATGTGTCAAGAATCAAACTAAAATCCCAAGCATCCCTTATGGCCTTGGCCTTGCAAAGATAGGCCCCTGCCAAGGGTGGGGAAAGGGATGCAGCAGGCTTCCCAGTGGGAAGATCCAGCTCTCGGCCTCCTTTCTCTGCAGGGACCTGCACTCTACCATTTTCTCCACCTGGAAATGGATGGGTTTAGGTCTTGCTACCATCCTCGGCGGCTAGGGGTTCTCCCTGGGACCAGCTGCTGCTCTCCATCTAGTGCTGGGGAGGAAGGCCTGACCTGAGAAGTGGGTTCTTCAGGAGGAGGGAGGACTAGCCCTTTCCATTCCCTGACAGCCTCTTTCAAAACAGTCTTTCCTCAGAAACACTTGTGCACATTCTGTTTTTCCTCCGGTTCAGATTTAAGAAGGAATTTGTTCCCTCCCCCCTTTGGTACATGTAGGTTACTGCGCCTCTCCCTTCCTCTGCATTTCCTGGATCTCTGCCTGAAACTACAATTACAGCCGCAAGGAGGAAGTGAGATGCTCTTAAGGGCCCTGGCCATGCTTTCAGCCCGGATTGGGTTTGCGAAGCTTCCACGAGTTTGTTCCTTCTTCCTCATAGATCCCAATGACTTCCTTAAGCTTGTCAGGTGCCCCCAGCTTTACAGCAAAGAATGACAAACACCTCCCTCCTCCCTTCCAACTGGCTACCCCCCCCCAACCTCAAGGAGAACACAATATATCTGCAGTCCAAGCCCTGGCACAGACTGCCAGTCTTCTGGAGGCCAGATTATTTTTTTAAAGGGCAAACCAAAAGCTAAGCCCAGAACAAAAACACAGCCACGGAAGGTGTCGACCCACATACAATGCGCCCCCAGCCCAGAGAAAAACAGGCACACAGAAGCACTCCGTAATGCGCTCACAGGCAACCCCCCCGCCCCCATCGCATCTGTGCTTGCACAGATCTGTGTTTCTGTCCCAGAATCAGCCTCTCTCCCTGAGTCTGTCTGCGTCTCTAAGCCCCCTGTCTGTCACAAACTACACACCTCCCCACCCCAAGGGCTCCGGTGCGGGGCAGCCCAGCCAGCGGAAGCCCGAGACCCCTCCCGCCCGAAGCCGCGGCGCTGAGCTCTGCGGAGGGCGCCTCGGCTCTGTGGCTCCTTCCCGGCGGGCCCTCGCGGACCGACGGTGCTCAGCCAGCCCCATTCTTGGCATTCACCGCGTGCCTTAATTGTATGGACATTTAAATCAAGGTCCGCTGTGAACACGGAGAGAGAGGCCTTTCTCCTGAGGAAGGAAAGGAGGAAGGAAGGACAGGTGGAAGAAAGGAAGGGGGGTGGGGAGAAGATGGAATGAGAAAACAAGGAAAAATAAGTAAAAAGAAGCGCGCGTGCGTGCGCGCTGACAGCGGGGAGAGGGATGGGGGTGGGGAGGCAGGGAGAACAGGACCACAGCATCCTCCCTACCGCAGCTCCCCCAATCACACAGACAATGAGATAACAGCGACGTCTTCCAAAGGCTCTTTGTTCTCCCCCATCCTTTCGGATCCAGGCTTTTTCCTGTAAAGCGGAGGGGGTGGAGGGTTGGGGGTGTGGGTGGAAGTGGGAGGCGGAGGGGTGCCGCCCCCGTGTTAATTACCCCGACTCCCTTAGCCCCTACCTCGCGCCTCGCCTCCCCTGCAGCTCCAGACAATGGAAAAAACCACCACCACCAACCCCACCTCGCCCCAGCACAGGAAACCCTACCCACCCATCTCTCACCCTCAGTTTAGCCCAGTAAACTGAGGGGGGCCAGAAGGAGGAAGTCGAAGGCACTGAACGCGGAGGGCAGCGGGGGCTTGGCAGCGGCTGCCAGGGCAGGGCGCGCCACCGCCGCCTTTACCTCGCTGGCTGAGTGCGGGCGCAGGCTGGCCGGGCGTGCCGCAGGGGCTAGCTGCCGCGCTCCGGGCCGGGATCTGGGGAGGCAGCCTTCCGAAACACGCCTGCTGCAGTCCTCTTGCTCAGGTCCCAAGTGGTGGAGGGGAAAAAGGAAAAGAGGGGGGAAAAAAGGGAAAAAAAAAAAAAAAAACCATAAGAGCGAGGCCCATCTGGCCCCTCATCAGCTTTGTCAAGTCTTGCATACGCTAAAATGCTAATGACCTAGATAGCTCATGCAAAATGCAGCAGGGAGGGAGGGAGTGAGGGAGGTGGGAGGGAGGAAGAGAAAGAGTGATGGGGGAGAGCAAGGGAGGAGGAGACGGAGGGGAGGGGAGGAGAGGAGAGGGGAGGAGGGAAGAGGGAGGAGAGAGGGGAGGAGGGGAGAGAGGGGGAGAGGGGGAGAGAGAGAGAATATATATGTCTTTGAAACACCCCTACCACTCTCCTCACCCCACCCCACCCCACCCCAAACTGTCAACGGGCTTTACCAGGTAAAGGGTGGGTGTAGATTTAAAAGGTCACTCGTGTCTAATGCAGCTGGATCCCTGGGTCAAAAAAAGGGGGAGGGACAGAGGATGAGAGTCCCCAAAGCCAAAGGGATAATAAGGCATTATTTTAAACCCCCTCCCTCCATGCCCTCCTCCACCTCTCCACTCTGTTTACACACAAATCCAGACGCCTCCTTATGTGTGTACACGGACATAACAATTTTTTCATCAATTTCTCAGAGCTTCTATGGACAGACAACCATATTCTCCTCCCCAGCAAAACTCATCCTGTGAACCCGAAGAGGGGTTTAAAGAAACCTCCGATTTTCGAAATCCTCCTCCAGCAGGCCCGTCCTCACTCACCTACCCCTCGCCTCACCCTCCCCTTAGCCCTCCGACAACATCTCCGGTGTCTACTCCTTTCTAAGCCTTCTGCTTCCCAGTCTCTCTTCTCCAACACCCGGATCTCGAGAAGGCGAGTCAGGGGAGCAGGAAAGCCAACTCAAGTCTACCTGATCTCCCACCGTTCAGCTCGCTTTCCCAGAAAAACTAAACAAAACCAAACCCTACCCCTCTCCAATAATGTCACTGTTCAAGCATGCCAAAAGGATAAATAAAATTCAACCCGAATACCCTCAGTCGTCCGCACGCTGGATGGACGCTCTTTGGCACCGGAGATCACTCCCGTTCCGAGCCAGCGCTCCCGCGCGTCCCTTCTTGCCGAGCCCAAAGTGCTTTGTCCTGGGGTCCACTCAAGGTCTTCCTCTTTTTGTTCTTCTTTTTAAGAGACTGGTCGCGGTCCGCAGCGTTTCAGCCAGCCCATGGAAAGGCAATAGATCTACTGGAATAAAGGGATCGAGATAGATACATGCAGATGAATGAGGGAGGGATGCGGAGTGGCAAAGGAAGCCCGCATCTAGGGAGCGGCCGCCGGGGCCGGGCCCGAATTGCTTCCTTCGCTGGGGAAGGGGCGGGTGGCGAGAAGGCGCTGGTGGTCGCTCCACCTGGCAGGAGGAGAGGATAACCATGATAACGGGCATCACGATGATGATCACGAGCGTGATGAAAAATTCAGAATCTCCCTTCGGTGAACCAGAGCATGCGTGCAGAAGGGACTGCACTGCTGGCGGCAGCGGCCGGGGGAAGGAGAGGAGCGCAGGAGGCAAAGGTTGTGGCGGCAGCACCCTCAGATGAATAATAATAACGCGCAGCCCAAGTTGCGGTTCAGCCTGAAAATCCAGCCCTCCGCGTGAACTCGCGTCGAGTGCGGATTGCAGGGGATGAGGAAGAAGGGGGGAGGGGAGGGTGGTGAAGGGAGGGGGAGGTGGGTAGAGAGGAAGGCAGAGAGGGACAGACAGAATTTGGAGCCTTTTAATTTATCCTTACCAAGCCCTAATCTCGTTCGCCATCCTCTTCGGGTGAGGTCGATCTCCTTTTTAAAAATTATTATTCCTTTAACGGATTATTCAGCTAAAAGAAGCCACATCTGCTGACTGTACCGAAAACAAGAGGATTAGGAGCCGGTCCACAGAGCGGGGCCCGCAGCCCCCCACCCGCTCTCTGCACCAGCACACGTCATTCTCACTGCCCCCGGGTACCTCCCTCTCCTTCTTGCTCCGGGAGAGCTGTGCCAAGGAAAATGCGGATTTGGGGAAAGTGAGAAGTGGGAGCGCTCGGAAGAGCGGGAAAGCCAAGGTTGGAGGTGGCAATTCGCACCCCCACACTCACACGCGCTTCCGTTTATCCGTTTCTATCCTGGGCGAAGGGGGCGCTTTCGCCGTGCCCACAAGCGCGGCACCTGCAGTGATGCGTGCCCTCCGCCCCCTAAACGTAACCCCGGCTGCACCAGTCCCGGGCAGACTCCCTTCAGCAGTCCTGGACGTCAAACCTACACCTAGATCCACCCCCCGCCCCCGTCCTCCGCCCCAGTAGCCGCGGCACCACGGTTAGTCCACTCCCTGTCCCTCCCGCTTTTGCAAATGGAGTGGGGGGCTCCGGACACCGGCACGCCCCCTGCTTCTCGTCCCCAGGCTGGAGGCGCCAGACTGGGGTTTCCGCGGACCACGGCGCGGCGAGACCCGAGGTGGAGGTGGATGTGGGGGTGCTGCGGCGGATGCGGTTGACATCACTGCGGAGAGCACGCGGCTATCCGGCCGCTGCGGTGACCCGAGCGCCTTTGCACCTCCCCTCCATCCCTCCCCACCCAGCCCCTAGCAGTGTCTGGGCAGGACAGCGGCGGGGGTGGGGTGGGGAGAAGGGTTGATGGTGATGGGGGAAGGTAGTCCCATCTTCCGCCCCCCTGCAGTCAAGGTGAATGTGAAGGAGAGCGGGCGCGCGTGCCCGCGCCTCCGGGTACGTGCGCGCGCCCCTCCCGGCTCCCCTCCTCCCGGCCCTCGCCCCCCCCCCCCCCCCCGCCCCGCGCCCGCCGGGGCCAGATGGACTCCCGAGATTAGAGAGGCACAAAAGTGCATCTCCACGTCCGGCCGCCACCCGTCCCGCGTACATTTAGACTCACTTCGGGGAGGCGCCTTTTGTTGTGATGGTTGTGGCCGTGTTGTGTGTTTTTCCGGGAGCACGGGGTTAGCTTGGTCTTAAGGAAGGACCCAGAAAGAATCTGCCCATAAAAACAAAACCCAAAGACACCCCCCGCCTAAACCCCCGACAAAAACCCAGCGCCAGCAATGAGAAATCTTCCGTCTTCCCCGAAGAGTCGGTTCGGCAGCCTCGGGAGTCAACCCCAGCCCCGGCGATTTCCGCACTCGCAGGGCCCATCTGCTTCTTCTACTCCGGCTTTTCTTCTTGAGGACTTAAAACAACAACAACAACAACAACAACAACAACAACAACAACAGCAACAACCAAAACTGTTTCTTGGGCAGCGCTGGATTCAGAGCACCGAGAGATGGATAGGTGTAGCACAGCCCCTGACAGCTAACAGCAGCTCCTCAAATCCGATGGCCCGTGCGGGGCGGCCGAGAGCGGTCCTGCGGGGGTCGCTGCAGAGGAGCGCCCGCCGAGCGCGAAGGGTCCAGATGAATGGTGACCCTGGGCGCTGTCCCGCTAGCTTCAAGGCCATTTGGGTTGTTGTCAATTACTGGGTGTTTGTCCCAATAAAAGAATAGCAATCTCAAAAACCCGTAGCACTGGCTTTCTGCCTCCAGCAATGTACCAAGAGAAAGCTTAAAAATAAGCAGTTTTTGTAAATTCTAAGAAAAGGGAAGCTTTGGTTTAAATTGAGAGCGAGAGCGAGATAGAGAGAAACAGAGGAGAAGAAAAGACTATAAAACATTCCTGCAATAGGGTCTTAATTTCTGAAGACTGGTAGTTAGTTGGAAAGAGCCGTCGTGTGGGGGTATCCTTCTGGGGGGAAACTTACCATTCTGCTAACGTTCCCCTCCAACTAAAACACTTTTCGGGTGGCAAAACTATATTGGCAGTAGTTTGGTTCGGGACTTCCACCATTTTGATGAGGGTTTGAGTTTCAGGACTGTTTGTCTTCTAGTCCCTAAGAATTCCTTAGGCGGTTTCTGAACCCCTTCTACGTGGAGGGCTGGGGCTGCGACTTGGAGTGCGTTTTGCCCGCGAGGCAGCAGGACACACCGCCTCTGCCCTTCCCTGGGTTTTTCTTCAAGGCCTGGTTTTGTTTCGCTGGAGGACGGTTTCAATGCGGTCCTCCAGCGCGGGTGCTGCAATGCAGGATGTTTGCTCTCTCATCTTGCGGCATGGGGGGAGGGGAGCAGAGAGATGGTTTTGTAACAGGCTCTGCAGGCCTGAGTGGGAACGCCTTAAATGATGAGCCCCGGGTTAAAAAAGAAAAGGAAAGGAAAGGAAAGGAAAAAAGCAGCTGAGGGCGAATTAATAGTTACAGCATACCCCTGGGGCTCTCTCCAAGGAGGGGGTCAGGAGTCCTTTCCCCTCCCCCAGTCACAGCTTTCTTATCTGTTTTTAACCAGTCTGATCAGATGCTAGGACATTTGTGATGGCTTCTTAAGACCTAAACCCTTGGGCTTAAGAGCTGTCTCTACCCCTGATCAAACTCACCCCAAATACTAGCACGTTAAGAAATTACACTGTAAAACCTCCCCAAATCCGATTGACTGGGCTGTTTGGGGCCCATATGGCTGGACAGCTGTGCTGCTCCACGTGAAAAGACACCATTGCCCCTCGGATGGTTTAAAGCGGGGTTCCCCAGAGAGCTCAGACATGACCTAAGTATTAGCTTAGCCTGGGGTGAAGACTGAGTTAAATCTCTCTCTTCTTGGAGGTTAAAATAAAGATGACAACAAAAATCAAAAGAGGTGCACTTTTGAATTCATTGCAGATTGCATGCCTCCGGCTGGTTCCACCAAAGGAAGGAAAGAAGACCCCAGAAAGAAACTCTCTGCAGCGTACCACGAGCATGACGCTAGGCAAACTGAAGACACAGGAGACCGAAAAGAAATATAGTATTTGCTAAGCGTACCATGTGTCTGTGACATTTGTGGTTCCCTGTTCAGAGAGGCAGGGTTCTGACCTCGGCCAATGCCTCAGTGTTAACCATAAAGAATAGCTACCAGAATGCAATTTCCATGGTGAGAAGATGAAACTGGGCTTTAAAAAGGAAAGCCCATTATGAAGTGCAGCTGGATTTAATTTTTAATATGATGGCGGATCCTCTAACGCATTCTTTGCTGGTGTTTGCTTGCGGGAGGAGTGATTCAGTGGCAGAAATCAAAATAACCCTGCAGTACTTTTAAAAGGGCTCCTCCGTCCTAAAGGGGTCCTGAAATAGAATAGTCTATAACCTTCAAGTCGTGGTGGCCGAAGAAACTGAAGACAGAGCTCTGTTCCTGCTGAGGCGTTCGGGCTAGAGAAGAACCCGGCTTGTTCTGGCTTACTGATGTGTTCCTACACACACTGCGTACCCCATAGTCCTAGCTCTCTTCAGGCCTTAACAAATATTTTAAAAGCAGGAAGAGGAAAAAAAAAATAATAAAAGCCCTCACAAGTCAATCTGGAAGGTGAAATGGGGAAAAAAAATACTGGTTAGAGGGTCAGATTCATAAGCTCTTAGTGCGGAGGCAGTCACCATTGTTTGGGAGAATTATTTCAATAGTGAAACTACCTCCTTTGAAAGCTTTACATAAATTTAGCAGACACTAACGTGTCAGTTCACATCGTGGAAATAGCTGCAGGTAGTTCTACAGTGACGTGGCTTCCAAAAAATATGTCCGTTTTGGAGATGTCATTGGAGTGGCATACCCCTAATGCTGGAAGCCTGGAGATCATTTGGTTTTCTTCTGCTTCGTACAAAAGAGGAAGAGCAAGAGGAAAGCGAGGCCTAGTGAGAAGGCAACATTGCTTCTGGATATCACGTGGATGGTGTGAAGCAAATCCAGTGTTAAAGCCGAAACCGGTTCTCTTCGTTTCTTGCCTGTATATTTTCCTCGTATCCCATTTGACCTTTAAGTTTTCTTCTGATTTTGGCAAATCAAAGAAATAGCCAACCGACCTTAGCAACTACATTTAGCGCGTAGCTTGGATTTAATTTTGAAATTCAAGTCTTCCTATTTAAATGTCTCCAGTGTTAGGGATATTTCAGAATGTATTTAGAAAAACACACCCTGCCACCTGCCAGCCTCTTGTGGCCCCAGAGGGATAGGGCAGGAGTCACACAAAAGTTTCAGAGCCTTTGGCCAAGTGGATTGAGTGCCCAGAAAATGATCACATTAAAGCCAGGGCCTGAGATTTTCGGGAAGGACCCCCAAGACAGCGGTCCGGCAAATAGCCTTCCATCATCATTTTGAGGGAAGGATGAGGCCCCTGGCAAGAGTATCTGACACAGATCTAGTTTAGCAGGTGGCAGTTACCAAGTCCATTTGTTTTGCTTCTGCCTTATTTAATAAATTATTCCTATTGCACAACACAGAATTTTAAGAAACAAAAGAAAATTGAACAGTTGTATGATGAAGGTGACTCATCTGACCTTGGGCAAGTAAGTCCCTCTCTCCTCGTTTCATATCCTCTTATTCAGCGCGAGATGCCTGGAGTAGATGACTTATAAAGTCCTTTTTGACCTAAATAGCATACGATTGTATTGTTTAAAACACAACCCACATGTTCCTGAGTCTGAAAAATATTCTCTCCCTTTTAACATCTATGTGGCAGACACTCTTCAGGGCCTGAAAAGTTGAACACAGAAGGCTTAGAGAAACGTTGTGTGTGTGTGTGTGTGTGTGTGTGTGTGTGTGTGTGTGTGTGTGTGTTTAAATGGCATTCATCTGAAAGTACAACCCTCTTTATCCTTGATTACTCTCTGGGTCAGGAAAAGGTCCCTGTCTCAGGTGAAAGCATTTTTCTATCCCCCTTAGAATGCCTCACCACAACGTGTCTGCCCTTGTGCCTTCACACAAGCAGATCCAACCTGAGCCCTGTAGCCGATTTAAAAGCCCTTCCCTTCGGCTCCATCCTGACCTAGATTGCAGGATGACGACTAATGATTCATTTGCAATGCTTATGACGGGCCTCTACTGCATGCCTCTCCCTCCCCCTTGCTCAGAAAGAAACCCTGCTCCCCTTATCATCTGATATTACCACAAGTAAATATTTTTGTTCAATTGCTACATAGGGCATGAGGCTATTTCCTAATGAATTATCTGCCCCAGGGAGAAGATCTATAACTCGCCAGTGCTTCAGGCAATTTTTAGCATGTGTCAGATTGTGTTTGCATTGGAGAACTTGGACTGTGTTTTTTTTTTTATTGTGTGGGTTTTTTTTGGGGGGGGTGCACACAAACTGTTTTTCTTTGCGTCTTTATGCAGAGATATACAATTCAACATACCTTTACAAAGAGAAAAGCCTTATTTGGGTTTAAGAGCCCGACTGGGGCATGCAAACAGTGTTCATATGCATAAAGGATGAGAGCCTAGAGAGGATATTCTGTTTGTACTCACATGCCAGATACTGTTTTCATGCAAACTGGACAAGGCTTTCTTCGAGTTTCATTTAGAGGCAGCTACCTTGTACTGTAAATTATGAAGTCAGGGCATTACACTAGAAAAAAATGGTCCTGACTAATAATGAGGTGCCGATTGGTGTGTTCATTAGATATACAGATTTGAAGCAAAATTAGTAGAAATTACTGAAATGGAAATCTTGTCAATCATAAATGAGACAGCTGACAAGTCAGAGGGGGAAAAAAAAAAGAAAAACTCTGAATGTGATTCATATCTTGTAGGATTGTGTCTGAGGATGATTTAAATAAATTTGGACATTAGGTGGTGACAAGATGAAAATGAAAAATAGCATCCAGTTGGGCAAAAGACCGTAGTAGGCCTGGGGGAGTGTAAAAAAAAAAGTAAAGGGGAGAAAGGAAGAACTAGGGGGTCGTTTGGAGGATAGCTTGTTTGTAATGAATGAATGAATAAATGAAATCTACAATATTTATTTCCCAGTAGCCGACACTCAGGAGACATTCAACTATTGTTCATAAAATAAAATCAGTGTCCCTTCTGTGCTGAGCAACATCAAACAGATTATCTGCATATATGACTCTGCTGGAAGGCCAAAGTATGGTGCGGAGAATGTTCAGCTTACTTCCCAGCTTTAATTTCAACATGCGGTCAACGGGCATTTAAAAACACTGTGTGGGGAACAAAGGGGGTTGCTGCAGGCCAGGCTGCTGCCTACCAGGCCCGGTGCTGTCTAGGTGTTTTTCATACGTTATCTACAATCTCACAGCCTTGCTAACTCCATTTTACAGAAGAAGTGGCTGCTTCCCTGAGTAGTTAAATGACTTTCTCAAGTGCATAAGCTGGAATTGGAATTCAGTTACGACCGGCCCCCAAGACTCTGCTTTTTCCATTACAACTCCATGCTACAGGCTTCCCAGAAGGCACTAGAATAACATTCTATAATGTAAAGCTGATATTAAAAAAAAAAAAATGTAAGCGTTTGTCCTGCCTCATGTACCAAGTCGAAGCAAGCAGTGTGAGACTGACAGAGCAGATGAGAAACACCACTTAAGATAATTTTTCCTGCTAAACTCTGTTGTACACTATGCAAATATGATTGCAAAAGTGGAACATTATCAACACTTTAATGCTAGTTATCTTTCAAAGATGATACTTAGAGTAATCAACATAAACTTAGTATACTGTAGCCTAAATAATAAAAATGTTGGCTTGCATCATTCTGACATCTAGGACGACCTAGAAAACTGATCTGGGTGATATATGGTGATAATAACATTCTGCATTTAAACAGCATCTTAACCAGTCGCATGCAGTGTTTCATCACCTGGGATGGGGTGGGGGGAGGGGAGTTGGAGAATAGAGACTGACAGAGGGGCTCATATGAGGGCAGAGTTCCCCAGGGGAAATTCTCAGGATGGAAGACCGTAAACCAAGGTGAATACACTTCCATTTTGTTCTGGGTGATCTCCTGCTTCCTGTCTCCCCCAAGGCAGGGCTGATAAACTGGGCTCTTGCTTGGCAGAGAGGTTCCCAGTTTCTGGTGCATAATCAGAGTCTCTGAGCTGAGACACTACAAAGGGAAATAGTGGACCGAAGCAAGTGATGGACAAGGTAGGAGGGAATAAAAGAAACAATGGGAAGTTAGTTTTTATGGGAACCGTTTCTCTGTTTAATACATGTTTTTAAATTATCGGGCCACCCTAGGACAGGAAATGATGGCATTTCATTCCGCATTCCTTACTCATTACATGTCAACAACCACACTATTACCAAGAGAGCTCCCTGTCTAATCAAGGAGCCAGCGTGCGGCAAGACACGCGTGTTATAGGCTACTGGCCGGGGAGTCTGGAGGCCTGTTCTGGTTCTTCCTTTGCCACAGTGACCTTGGACAAATCGTTTTCCTTTTCTGAGCCTAATTCCTCTCCTACTGGGAAGTGGAGGGTGTAGGGGTTCTTTCCACTCACCCAGAGCTCCAAGCTTTCTTTGTTCTATTCTCTTCTCCCCTTTCATGAGGCTCTCTCCCGATGCTTCTGGAACAAGATCCCAACTCAGTAACCTGCACCTACCTATGTTTCTTCTCTGAAGAGGATTTTAAAAAGGTCATAACAGCAATTAATAGCATTTTGGGAACCCGTAAGCCAGCGAATGATGGCTATTTGGGGAAAACAGGATGCTTTCCTGGCACTTTTGAAATTGTGCTGGTTTTGCATAGGTCTTTGGCTTCTACCAGAGAGGGTGGGTTCTCTAGAACAAGTGTGGGACCACATACTCGCCCCACTACCTGTCTACTTTGGGCTAGTTTTCCACGTGCAATACAGGGATGATGATAATGCTGGCATCCTGGGACTATTATTTACTGAGAGAACACCTGTCTCCTCTGTCTTTCCGCCTTCTCTCTGAAGGTGCGCCCAGAGACGACGCCTGCTCCTTTCCCTCCCTCCCCTCCTCCACCCCAGAAAAAGAGGGAGCAGAGAAGCCGGCAGGCAAAATGCATGGCCACATGCTGTGTGGTCCATGACGCCCTCCCCCCCTCTCCCCAGCAGAATGGGAGTCTGGGAAAGGATTATTTCATGACGTATCCCATAGTTGACCCACAATCTGACTGGACAAGCATTGTAAAGATAGCACATGATGAAACAGGGAGAAATACAGTTATGAGCTCCTCCTGAATTCTGGGGGACAGTTTGCACATCCTGAAGACACCAGAAGCTCCTACAGAAAAGCAGCTCCACCTCCCCAGGCTGACTGGCAGTCGTGGCCCCATTGTGTGTGTGAAGTGGTCAGACAGGAGAACCTGAGAGCTAAAACATAAGGACATCGAGGCCCAGAGGAGTGAAGCACCTCGCCCAAGCCTACACAGTTACTAACTGGATGGAAGTCACCAAAGGGCTGCACATCTGTGTAGGAAACCAGATGAGAAGAGGTAGCATTCTTTGTGGGGAAGCTGTAGAGTCTGTTGACTTGCTCTCTCACTGGGCCTGAGCACAACTCTGACAGAACCCCAAGCTTTGGAAGTTCCCTTTTACAGGGATAATAATTACATCTACTTCAGAGAGTTATTGTCAGGATAAAATGACATAATGCAAAAACAAACAAAAAAAAACCAAAAAAAAAAAAAAAAAAAAACCAACCCCAAAATCAAAAATAAAGGACCACGGTGGTTTGTCGTAGTGCCTTGTTGTAGTAAGTGCTCAACAAATATTAAAGACATTGATTTTTACCTTTAAAAAAGGGTAGCTTTGTTGCTATTGGCAAAGAAAGACTATTAGTATAATTTGTTCTTGATGAAAGCCAGAGAAGTTCCCCAATGCCTTGTGGTAATGGCATTACCATTAATTTCAGAGAAGGCCGACTGTAACCACATTTTCCAAGGGTCTAAGTAACTCCATTTCTTTTGAAGAACTGAGCCTTGAAATTAAGGTCTGTTTTCAAGGAAGTGCCAATCCATAAAGTCTCCTTCATCATCATTTCACTTCTGGTACAATCTATTAGCAGGAATAAAGAGGAGACACTGAAGACTTCAGCTCTAGATGTGACGTTCTTTGGGGATGTCTGGGAAGGACAAGACGAAATGTAGGACTTGTTTGATGTGATGGAACGGTACGGACTGAGGGAGAGAATGGGCCAATTTTTAACACCCTAAAGGAAGAAATGGTAAGAAGCCCCCTTAGAAATCTCCTTAAATAACGGGGTCCTAGACCTTTCATTTCTGGCAATAAGAAACCTGAAGACCTCCCAGAAGTTAGCATCTACAATTTTAATGTAAGATATATGACTCTTCTTTGAATGACACAGTAAAGCTTGAGGGAAATAAATATAGCTGGACCAGAAATAAAAAGCTAGCTATGGGCTATTTGCAAGAGATGCATAAAAAACATGTTAACAAAGGCTGAAAGGAAAAGGATGGGAAAAGAAATAGCAGGTAAATACCAGCCCCCCCCCCCAAAAAACACAAAAAACAACCGGTGTAGTTTATTAATGTCAGATAAAATACACTCGAAGACAAAAGACATTGCTGGTGGTTAAGATGCTCTCCACATAAAAACCACTGTAAGAAGAACAATTAAGTAGAACAATTCTAAACTTGTATGCCCTTAGAAACATAGCTTCAAAATATAACAGCAAAAAAATGACATAATTTTGGGAAGAAAAAGTTAAATTAGAAATGATAGGAAGAGATTTCAATGTACCTCTCTTAGTCATTGATAAAAACAGTTGGAGAAGATATAGAACATTTGAACACCACACTATGAAGCTTGCTACAATGGGCAAGCTTGGAAATCCCTGATCAGTAATTAGAAAAATTACATTTTTCTTTGAGCATACATGGGACATTTACAAAACTTGATCCTGTAGTAGCCCACAAATGAGGTCTCAACAAATACTATGATATGATGTCATACAGAATGTATTATTTGACTACAATAGAATTTAGTGAGAAATCATTAGCAAAAAAAAAAAAAATCCACTTGCTTCTCCCCATGCATTTGGGGAAAGAAAACCATTTTCCCCCGAATAGCTCCCTGGTCTAAGAAGAACTCACATTGTAAAATATTAATTAATTAAAATACTACATATCAAGACTTTGTGTCTTGCAGTCATTAGAAACGCTTAAAGGAGAACTTAGTCTTAAAATGCTTACATTAGTACAGAAGAAAGGCCAAAGATTAATGATCTAAGTGTCCAATAGAAAAAATTAGAAAGAAGGAAAACAGAGCGAGCCTAAAGAAAGGAGGATAAAAAAAATAATGAGAGGAGGAAAAAAAAAAAAGGAAGGACAGGTGGCGAGATTTAGACTCTAATACCATCTGGAATAGGTCCATGGCTATATAATGGATGAGGAGAAAAATCCCCCATGCAAATACCTTTCTCTCTCAACAGAATATAGTCTCTCCCTTCTGAAGTCCCTTCACTCTGAATCTGTGCCATCTTTGCTGTAGACTAAAATTGTTGTGCTCGTTTCTATAGCCTTCACATCTAGCATAGATACTCAGCAATTCTATTCAATGACTTTGTTTCTTCCTATTTCTGCATTTGCCCCTTTAGCTGGACTGCAAGCTCTTGGAGGTGGAAACGATATCTTTCTCATCTCTGCTCCCCCGCAACACCTATACCAGCACTTGGTGCAAAGGAGCTACCTAATATTTAAACGTGTTTGAAGTTGAATTGAGTTTGTAGACAGAGCTTTAGCTTATAGGCTGGGAGAAGAATGGGAGAAGAAACATGGAAGTGATTTCTGATTCTTCCAGACTTGGGAATCTGATTGCAATTCAGAATAGGCTACTGTTGACCTTCAACACAGAAAGGAACTTTCCCAATGTGTGGGCACTACTTTGTGGCTTCCTAAGAAACTACAAAAACAAACCAACAAAAGAAAAGTCTAAACCCTCCATTAGAGAGGAGACTCCTTTCTGAGTCTTGTCTGTGGTAAGGATGAATGAGGAATGGTTGGGGTTGAAGGTTTTGCAGTCAGTGCTACCTAGGTTAAATTTCTCCACTGCTATATTTATTGTCATGGTAAAATAAACATAACATAATACTTACCATTTTAACCATTTTATTTTATTTTATTTTTAAGTAGGCTCCATGCCCACCATAGAGCCCAACATGGGGCTTGAACTCACAACCCTGAGATCAAGACCTGAGCTGAGATCAAGAGTCAGACACTTAACTGGCTGAGACATCCAGGTGCCCATTAACCATTTTAAACTGTACAATTCAGTGGCATTAAGTATACTCATGATGTGGCAAAATCACTATCACTATCTATGTCCAAAATTTCCTCATTATCCCAAATGGAAACTCTGTCCCCACTACTTTTTAACTACAATCTTGGTCAAGTTGCCAGTTTCTTCATCTGTGAATCGAGGCTAATCATATGATCTACTGAATAGGATTATTGTCTGGATTCAATGACGTAATGTATGAAAACTATTCAGCATAGTGCCTGGCACTGTGTTTTACTGAGTACTCAATACATGTTATTATAGGAAAGAGCAGGGGGAAAGGAAATTCCAGTCCTTTCGATCTGGGAGGGGACTTGAGGTAGGGCGTCCTTAGTTCACAGAAAGTATGCTGGACAGAGTCTTGATGGAGGTTGACCAGCACTACACCTGTGCAAATAACTCCTGCAGGCTTGGAAGGTGTGGGGCTGCAGGCAGTTCTCTCTAACATTCCTTCCACCACCAGTGCTACATCTGGCGCGTCATGGGAACTCAGGCAACACTTGAGTAAGTGAATGAATGAACAAATACACGAGCATTTCAATGGTCAAAGGAAGGATAGAGATAACTTAGTCTTTGTTGTCAGGTTATCAATGAGGAGCCTCAGAGAAGAAAACTTAGTCCCGCTCGCATAATGAGGACTAGAGCTGTATTAAAAAGCCAGGGTTCTTATGCATGTGGTGCAATCTTCCCTTGAACCAGAATCCAGACAAATAGGAGAAAAACCTGAGAGAACCCCAAAGGCCCATACGATGCCTAATTTAGAATCAGAGTCTGCAAATGTTCAATGTCATTCTCCCTGATCTGACTACACATTTGATCCAGAATGTTGCAGATAATGGCTTTTCGTTAAGGAGAGAACATTTCCTTCCATTTAAGGGGCAGTGGTCATTCTGGTAAGGAGGATCACAGAAAATAGCTGTTTTTAAAACCGTGGTTCTTGGAAGACCTAGGAACTTTCGACAGAGCCAAAATAGCCTGCATACGTGAATCACCCCCAGCCTCAGTTTTACTTGTCAGAGGTGGGTAATGATGCTTCACAACACTGTGATGAGAACGGACTGAGATAAAGAATAGGATGATGCCTAGTATATGGGTGGCTCTCAGCAAATAGGGATATTGTTGATGAAACATACTCTCCAACCCGATCAACAGCCCACTTGACCTGGCGGGGAAGATTTGCTGGTGCTGTATACACTTTGTTTGCAGTGTGACCAGAGGAATAACCTCGGGGGAGGAGGTGGCCATTACGACTGGAGCAATTTATGGCAAACACATGCTGCTGTTTTGCTGCTGTGCCCCAGGCTGCAGTGAGTTAGAAATGACTTCCCATGTTTACTGGAAACATCGAGAAGGGTCTTGGTGACACTGATACTGTGGCTGCAGGTTTCAGTCTATTCCCAGGGATACAGGTCTCTTGGCATAGAGACAGTCATCTTATACCCATGTAGAGCGATGGGAAGAATCCTGCACTGGGCATCAGGACACTAGGTTCTAGACCTGGCCACTTATTAACTCTCTAATCTCTGGCAAAGGGCTTCACTTCTCTGAACCTCAGGATCCTCTTCTATGACATAAGGTGCTTGGAATTCACGATTTCTATGACCCCCTCCAGGTTGACCACACTACATTCTATTTATTTATTCTACTTATAGCTTCCAAGTATCACTGATCAGTGACAATATGAGTGCCCATACATGTGTACAATTACACATGCTCTCTCTCTCTCTCTCTCTCTCTCTCTCTCTCTCTCACACACACACACACACACACACACACACACACACACACACCCTCTTACACCCAGAATCTTCACTTAGGAAAATAGCACAAAAACGTAATGCCCCAGTGAATAGCCATTTTACTCACCACCTTTAGAGTGATATAGCCCAGCTGCTTCTGGACTAGAACCTCATCTTCCTTGTGACTTGGTGCTTCTGCTGCCAAATGAGGTAGAAATGGTGCAAGCTGATTTCCACCCCTAGAGCAACTGCTGCTGCGGCTGCTGCAGCCGCCCGCCTTTTTGACCATGGATGCTGCATCAGCACAGGAATGCTGAGCACAGCACATTTCTGAGCTTTGGGAGGCAGACTGGATTGCTGCAGAGGGAAATGGGTTTCCATTCTTCCAAGGGCTATTTCCACCCAGTGAGTTTTAGTGGTGGGAGCAAATTTTCTTTTAAACATTGCAACCCCCAAAGGAATGACTTTGAGAAACCTTGGCTCTTGCCAAGATCAGCCCACCCCCCAACCCCCCGCCCCTTGTGAAGTCAGATTCAATCATCTGGGACTGTGATCTTGCTTCCTGCACCATCCAGACTTATATACTAAGGCAACATTTGTGTTTGTTGATGGGGGATGCTGACAGTTTCTTTAAAGCATCCTAGGACAAATGCCTGGCTTTTTTTTCTTAAAGGATGATGTGTCTGCAGGCTTCCAGGATTCAGGGCGACATCTTTCAGCCTGATAGAATGAGATATTCTTTGTGGAGCCGGCTTTCCTGGCATAATCTGTTGGGAATAGAACGGGGCAGAGCCTGGGGCTCAGTGGATAGAGGGGTGGGGTATGCTTTTTCATTTCCACAGATATTTGCCTGAATCACTCACTCAGCTTTTGGGGTGTCAGTTTTGTTGGTGGCTGGTCTTCACTTCCACATAAGTTTTATAGCTCATGGTCTCTGGGTTTCCATTTTCTTAGCTGCAGAATAATACCACTCACAGGGTGATCATGAATTGTTGAAATGATTTATGGCAACTGTCTCCCAATCTTTTCGAGAATGTTTTCCATTGATAAAAATGTATTTGCAGGTGTACCCCCAATATATGTATAATTATATATTTGTAAATTACATCACATATCATTAGCTAGTAGCTCAAGTCATAATATACATTAAGAATAAGATTCATTATTAATGGTAGTGGATGCTAAATGGTATTTCAAATAGTTAAGATAATTGCAAAAATTTTTGGTCAACTTCTTAGATATGAGTAAGTCATTATTATTTTGATCTTGTAATACGGCTGTTACATGGTTACATTCTTACTAGGAGTGAAAGTGTCAGCCCTGCCTTTTCTTGTTGCTTGTGTTATAAGTACTCACTTCCATTTGGGATTTATTTCTGAGCCAAGCATCCCTTTGTTGGGGGAGGGAGGGGTTAGTTTAATTAAAACTAGATCATATAATCTGCAACCCCACTTGAGCCTTCCACGTTGGGGGCTCTCACTCTTCCCTCAGGTAACATGTTTACTATCAGTTACACCTGGGCTTTTGGCACAGGGACAAAAAGTCATCAATGTCAATCCATGTATTAGATATTAATAAAGATCCATTTCTGCTATTGAATATAACCCGGGGGCTCTGATATTTTTTTTTCATACACTTCCATGGATGTTTCTGCATATTTCCTGGCACAGGTACATGCTTGCACCCTTTTTTGGAAATCCCTAAGTTAATGGATGTAAATGTGCTTTGTAAGCTGCAAAGTACTGACTACAGAAAGCAATGGTGAGGATGTGTATTCAAGAGGAATGACTTCATGGGCAGAGTTATACTTACTGAAAGCGCCACAGATCTCTGAACATTCTTTAAAGAAGAATTTGTGCTCACAGTAAGAATATAGGCCTTATCATTCCTCCTTGGTGATTGGAGTCCCTGGCAAGTTGGGGGGGGGGTCACACCTGGACCTTTTTTACTCCAGCTATGCTCCCTGCATGACTATTAGAAACACCTTGAATGTAGATCCCAGTTTCTCCTTCTCTGGATTGGCGGCCTAAGAGAATGCTCTATAAGAAAGATGATTTCTGTGGGTTTATTGTGACCATAGAATCAAAAACGGAAAGAAAGAAAAAAATGGTTTTGCATTGCAACTTTGGAAGGCTTTGTTGGGTTTCAGAGAATCAGAATTATTAGTTCAGTTCTAGGATTTTGGACAGAATACTCAGAAAGCCTTCCCTGGATCCTGACAAATCCAGCTCTTTCTTCAAAAGCAGCTAGGTTACAAGGTTCTGATATAAAATATGTGAGGTCAGGCCATGTTGGGCATTGAGCCAGAAGAGATGCAGCTATGACCAGCCAGACTTTGGGAGGGAGAGATGGCATATTAACAAATGATGACATAAGCAAAACTTCAACCTGACAGGTCTCCGTAGCTACTCCGGCATCACGGACATGGGGAGGGGCAAAACCTCGAAGCCATTGTGCCCTCCAGGTTTTACTGGGCACAGAGAAACCCTAGAACCTAGGTTTTCTCTAGAACAGACTGATAGTCCCTGAAAGTCTCTTTGATAGTTTTCTGGTCACTTCAAGGGCAGGTGAGAAAGACCCCTATCTGGAGAGCATTCTGGCTTTGACCACTGCCTTGGAGGGAGTGATTCTCTCTGGAGAAAATTTGGCTTCAGGAAGAATGATAGGGCAGAAGAGTCTCAAGGAACATGTGTTTTCCAGCCCCAAAGGGAGGAACAAAACAAGAGATAATTTTAAACATACATTACATCAAAAAATAAATGGCAGTCTAGGGCCCTTGTAGTATGCTCTCTCAGATAGCGGAAGTGTAGCTGGGCACATGCTTCATGGCAAGATTACCATTCTCAGCTTCCCTTGTGATTAGGTATGGCCATACGATTGAGTTCTTGTCACCAGAACCTCAGCCACTGCCAGTTCTGTTACTTAAGATATTGGTGTGTCTCTACCACGCTCTCTACCTCCTTCCCATGTTGTGAACCCAGACAATATGGTGACCCAGTTTTGGAAATAGGGATGGTGACAGTTTTCTGAGGGATGGCTAAGCAATGTTTGGATCCTTGAATGGCCATGTAGAGTAAGACTGTTGCCTGCCCCTCTTCCAAAACCTGAACTACTGTGATGGATCCGGTGATGGGCTGCCTACATTTCCCCCTTCAGGCCTGAAACACTCATTCCCCCAGATTTTGGGAACATTGGCTGCTGAGGATTTTTCAGGAATTGCTCTTGGCCAAAGAGAGCTGCCCCTCCTTAGGTTCCATTCCCTCCTCCAGCGGCAACCCACATCCAGTGATTGGTCAATGCGAGGTCAAAAGGCCTGGCCCCCATGCCTCAATTTCGGACAACAGAAAAGGGCATCCCAGCTATAGAGCTGAAGCTTCTGTTGCAATTGCAGCAGCTCCTCTGCTGGCTGCTATTCCAGAAAGCACTCCCTAATAACGCTCTGGCATGAAAGTCTCCTTATCAGTATATATCCTGGGAATCCAACCCCATAGACCACTCACACTGTGACTGTTATGTGAATGGAGTAAAATCCTTATTCATTCTTCAATCCTCTGTAGTATTGGGTTTATTTGTTCCAACCCCTCAAACTTCACCTTAATTCAATTACTGAGTAGTGAGAAACAAATTGACCTGGGAATTAGAAGACCCGAATCCTAGTTCTGTTTTCTCGGGAACTTGTGTTTTGACTTTGAATTTCACCTCTCTTAACCCTCATCTTATCTGTGAAATGAAAGCGTAGATTAGATCATTTTAAAAGGTCTCTTCCAACTTTCATAATCTGTGGTTATCCTCTTTCTAAAAAGTATCTCTTCATGAGGCTATAGCGATATCCAGTGGCAGTTGTATTAGTTGAGAATTTCCACCCAAGCAAAGGATTTAGACTGTAACCCTGTATCATGACCTCTCTTTTGCTTCTGCTCATCCCATCTCCTTTCCCTTCTGCTTGCACCACCTGTCCTCTATTCCTTTCTGATTCATCTCACCCGCCAGCCGGAGAGTAGGTCCAGAAAACCTCAGTCATCTCTCTGAGCTCAGCTGCTGCTGTGTGCCTCCAGCTGAAATTCCATCTGGAGATACTGTTTGAGGCCAACTCCTCCTGCGAGAGCCGTCTTTCTTCCATTGCACCTCTCGGCTCTGCCCCCCAGGGATGGCTTGAGCAGCACTGGCCACTAAGGACAAACATTGGCCTTTTTCTTTCCCCAAGTCAGAGCTCTTTTGGAAGCAGACTGTTCTTGATCTCTCTCTCTGGGAACATGATGCTTTGCTGGGCACTGTAACCAGTGAGAAGAACCCAGCCCTGCCTTCATGGCACTTACACAGAAGCTTCTGCATGGTCACTCGCACCGTCTGAACACGGTTAGCCTTTTGTTTAAGAGTGCTTTGCAGTTTAGGAAGTATGTTTCCATATTATCTCAGTTCATCTCTGAAATAACTCAGTGAGGCTAATATTATTATTTTTCTCACTTTGCATACAAAGAAAGAGAAGCTAAACGACTTTCCCGAGACCACACTGTAATGGCAGAATTAGGACTGGAGCCCATAACTTCTAACCACAAAACCTGTACTTTTTTTTTTCCTTTTCCCTTTTATTAACCTAATAAACTTCTTTTCTAGATCATCACCTAGATCCTCCAGGCACATCTCTGGGCTTCCACGAAACTTGGCTCATGTCCTGGTATATAAATTATTAGTTTGCAAGATGCCATCCATCCCCTCAACTGGATTGGGAAAGCTTTGAAGATAGAGCCTGCGTCTTGATCATCCTTATATTTCACTTGAATGACTAAATATTTTTGGTTTATAACAAGTGTAATGTGTTTTTTCCCTATAATAGTAAAACCTTTCACATGTGTAGTGGCAATAGTAACGAGGACTGGTTATATGTAGAGACAACAGGAGGCTGCTTATGGGTGTAACACTGAAAGTCTGGAGAATCTCTTCCTTCCTTATTGCCTCCCAAATACCTTTCTTAAATGGTGATATAACCTTTCACTTCATGGCATATAAGTTGTCAAATGACTTAAATTCACTCTGCTTTAGAACAGATTTCTCCCAGACTCTCTTCCAAGAAGAAGACAAATGGGTTGTGGAAGAGGTGTAATTACGACAGGGGGAGGAGGAACCACCGAAAGAGAAAAGGGGACACAAAAAGTGGATTCCTGGGAGATTAGTGGCAAATGATCTGAACTGCCAGTTTGGCTGGTACATGTCTCAGAGTTTCAAAAATCCCTTTTCTGTTTCTTCAGGAAGCTGGTGAGAGTGGTGGGAGTAAAGGTAAAGGTGGGTATTTGAGGCACTTTGTTCCAGTTCTGAAACAAGCAATTCCAGGGTTGAGGGCAGCATGACTCAAGCTAAATCCGAAGTGGAGCATGGTGCAGCCTAAAATCAGCCTTGCTGCCTCTTCGTGTTTGGGCACCAGGCTGTGCTACTTCAGCACCGGAGACAGCGCCTCGAGGCCACCGCCTCCCCCCCCCCCCCCCCCCCCCCGCCCCGGAAACCGAGCTGGGGCTCT
Organism: Ursus arctos; assembly: GCF_023065955.2. Taxonomy (NCBI): domain Eukaryota; kingdom Metazoa; phylum Chordata; class Mammalia; order Carnivora; family Ursidae; genus Ursus; species Ursus arctos. Next base: position 63,389,851 of record NW_026622775.1, on the reverse strand, counting down.
GTGACTCTTTACACTGGGGAGTTCTACTTACTTGATTTAGTGTCCTTGGCAACCTGTGCTGAGGATTGGAACCTAGAGTCCTAAGGAAGGCTCAAGATCCAGGAGCCTAACTCAGATTCCTTTGGGTTTTATCTAGGCTAGAAATCATTTCCCTTTCAAGTCTTTTCTTCGGGCTCTAAGGCACACCACCGCCCCGCCCCCCACTCCCCATCCACTGCCTGCCCTTTTTCCCAGCTGCTTGAGGCATTACCTAATCCTTTCTGTCCTATTCTATCAGAAAGAAGATGGAATCCTGTGGCATCTTCCCTGCCCCTCCCCTCCCCCCTCCCATAACTAATCTCAGCCCTCTTGGTTTAAGTATGCTCTTTTATTCCTTGGACCTCTGGCTTTCTGTTTTCCATGTCAGATTTGGCTACACAGCCCTGGATTTCAGGGAAGCATGGATGGACGCTGAAAAATAATTGATGGAGAATTGGATGCCCATTTCTTTTCCATTTTCCAAGGCGGTACATGGACCCTATGGGAGGGATCTTCCTCCGACATGGCATCTTAGCTCAAGGAACGTATTCCCACTAGTGGGAGTTTCAGGCTCAGTTTCAGGGCAAAATGGAAGAAAGTCTCTAAGAATCTCCAGAGCCTCAGAGATGCCACAAATTATGCAATAAAAAGCACATTGTTATTCCGCCTGTATGAAAGGCCACCCCAGGTATGTTTTTGATTCTTCAACAACCATGAAGATTAGAACAGGTCACTTAACTCCTTTGAGTCTCAGTTTCCTCAGCTGTAAAGAGTGATAACAACAAATACCTATCTTACATAAAAATTAATGGGATCATTTATGATAATTGTTTTGTTAACTGAGAGTGTTGCCCAATAATTAGTAACAGTCCCTACAAAAACTCTGATGGGAAGATATTGGCATTTCTGGTTTCCTAATCCTTGTGGGCTATGAAAGTGTCAAACCATGACCATCAGAGATGTGTAGATAGTGATGCCAGGACAATTAAAAGAGAAACTTGTTATCCTGCTTTGAGTTGGCTATTGCCTGTGAACTTGGTTTTGGTCCCTTCTGCATCTGAAAAAAATTTACTACCATTAACTTAATAAGCTAGGGATACTCACACTGACACCCTTGATTTATCAGACAGTCACAGTGCTGCTGGAAACAGCTAGTGACACATCCCCTCCTCCACCCTCATTTCCCACTGGCATTTACACATCTCAGAAGCTTGCAGAAGCCTGTGGGTTTTGTTAGTCATCACCCACATGTTCTCTTCCTTCTCTCAGCTACCTTCATGTCACTTCCACTCACTGCTGCATATTTTTTGGATGATTTGACCTTCTTTTGGAGTTCCTAAGAGAGATTGCTTTGCATCGTCTCTACGGAAGGATAAACCCTATCATTCTAAGTCTGTTGAGAATATAATTTCAGTCTATATGCTCATTTAGGTGTTTAACCCTCACCAGTCATCCCATTATGTCCTTGGATGGTTTGTGTAATGGTCATGCTTGGTTTTCTACATAGCCCCCATTTCCCTTTCTTTCCCAACAGAACTCCAGTTGTGTTCATATATCCTCCATTCTCAGTGTGGCCATGTGCCAACCTTATCCCCAGCTCCAGAGTAGGCCTGAATGGGGGAGGGGTATTCCTTTTCCCCTTACCAGTGGCTAGAGCTGTGAAGTCTCTGCAAAACGCTTTCTTCCTCTTAAGAGATGGGGGAGTGTCTGGAAGAGATGCTGAAAATTGTTGCTGCCAAGTTGCTACCAGCCTGATATTAAAGCCAACATGGCATGTGACAGGGCAGAGAGATGAAGAGAACCTGGGTCTTTGGTGACATTGTCAAGCCCCTATTTCAATCAATTGTGAAACAATTGCTTTTCTTTTGGCCTTCCTGTTATGTGAGCTAATCAAGTTCTTTATTGATTGAGCAGGGGTTTCTGTTACTTGCAGCTAAAAGCATTCTAATACACAGAGTTGCTAGTCGGGAGAGGAATCTGGGTCATTTGTTAAAGATACAGTGCACACTCAATCTGCTTTTGAGCCTCACAATCCGTACTCCAAATTAATCAACAGAGCTTCTTCCACCAACGGCATTTTCACTCACTCCTGCCATGTTTAGCCACGTGTGTCCAATGATGTAAGGTGGCAGTAGTTAGGAGGTGTATTTTTTTTTAAGATTTTAATTGATTTATTTGAGAGAGAGAGCGAGAGAGCACAAGCAGGGTTGGGAGGTGAGGGGCAGAGGCAATGGAAGAGGGAGAAGCAGACTCCCCGCTAAGCAGGAAGCCCGGAAGGAATTGGGGCTCTATACCAGGACCCTGAGATCATGACCAGAGCCCAGGGCAGATGTTTAAGGAACTGAGCCACCCTGGCACCCCTAGGGGATGTATTCTGCCAGTTTGTGGATTCTATTTTGTTGGGGGTATTCAGATTCATTCTTAATCATAAGTGGTTCTATTTCCTCCAGGTGCCAAGCCTCATTTGCTACCTTAATGACTTGATCTGTGTGGTTTTCTTTGTTTTGGTAAGAAAGAGATCCTTCAGCTACATAGAACAATGAGCTAACCAGGGAAGAAGATACTTCTCAAGTAAGGAGACCCTTTCACTCCTTGGAAGCCCATTTTGGGGCCCAGGATTCTGTATGTAAAAGATTTCTTGGGGCCCCATTTATTAAACTTCCTCAAAGAAACACGCAGCAAGGGTATCATATCCACCCTTCTGTGCAAGACTCTCTAACTGATGATCTGTCAGCTGGAACAATAATTTCTTCTCAGCTCTGGTGTACTGTCTGACTCACAGGGGTGGTAGAAAGTGGAGGAAGCCATTTTTAAAGACTGATGCTTCACATTCAAAGATAGATGATTGATAGGCTACTAGATGGAAATTAGAAAAGAAAGGACAGGTGGGGGAACTGAGGGACAAAAGAGGCTGTGAGGACATTAATTTCATACTCCCAGCAGTTCCAATAGTAAAATCCAGTCAAGAAATCATCTTGAGCGCCTCCAAGTGCAAGTTGTGTTGAGAGGGGCCCTGAGATACTTTCTCTGTCCTTGGGGTTTCATAGTCTAGTTGAAAGATGGTATAAACAAGCAGAAAGTGACTTTTCACTACAAACCAGCTGAACAGAAGATATGAATCATTGTTCCAGACAGCAGTGTAAAAGCTACCACAAAAAGATAGGTCATTAATTTTTCAAATTTTCAAATGAGCTGTAGAGATAATAATCTAGAGAAGAAAGGGAGTTGGGGCTTCAATGGACTAAGAAAGTAGGGGCGATATGGGAATGATTTCACTACCACTGCTGTTTTAATTACTATTACTATTGCTACTCTGACAATAACAGTTTCTACTAACTGAGCATTTACTGAAATCCAGCGCTCGGCACTTCACTGTAGTCACGCAGTCTTCACAACACCATTGTCTGCTATTATCCCCACGTCATACTAAGGAAACTGAGAATTAGAGGCCAAGGAATTTTTAAAAACAGTTCTATTGATACACAATTCACATGTCATAAAATTCACCCATTTAAAGTATGTAATTCATTGCTTTTTTGGTATATTCGCAGTCGTGCAACTGTCACCACAATCAATTTTCAAAACATTTTCATCACCCTGAAAAGAAACCCTAAATCCACTAGCCCCATTTTTCCCCAAATCCCCAAACCTCTGCTTACGCATTTTAACTCAGGCCTGTTGGGCACTGAAGGATTTGTGAAAGATTGCAACTCCTGCATTACTAGAATATTACTCAGCTCCCCAAGCCCTACAGACTTTGATACTGATTCTGACAAGACAGGTAAGTAGATGGTTTAGTTTAAATATGAAGATGATTTGCTGGATGGATTTTTACCATACAGTGTCTATTGTGCTCAGTTTTCAAACGTACTGACTGGGATAGGAAGTTCTACAATTGTAGGCCATTTCTCTCTTCACTGTTTATGTGCTGCCCAAGGCTGGGACTATTGCAGATTTCCAATAGAATTTTCTCTGCAGTTTGGGCTGAGAGAGGAGAGCAGAGAGTGCTGATTCGCAGATGACTAAACAAATAATGTTTAACATCCTTGGCCTCACCTTCAAGCTGGGAGATTGGTTACAAAACAGCATACTTTACCGAAGCAAAAGATCTGTCTCCTCTCCTTTCATCAGTCAGTGGGTTAGCCAAGTCGGAAATTGGTATGTGTTCCTGTTCTAGAACTCCCA